>NC_133661.1:37294155-37621802 GCF_037893015.1 Macrotis lagotis | reverse complement strand
TATCTGTAATTTTGATGAAAGCATAGGAGCTGGCTTATCAAATTTGAGGATGACACAAAGCTGTCAGGATCCAAAAATATTTTCATTATCTAGAATAATGAGTCAATTCTAATAGAATGAAATTTAAGGAATAGAGACTGGCTCTATAATTTCACTGATATAGAGATCTCCCAGAGGAGAAAAAGTCTTTCTAATGATGCAGGCTTATGTATTTGATGCAATTTCCCATCTTAGAGGTCACCTAAAATCCAAAGATTAACTCATAGGTCTTTCTGCCTTTGAGACTAGATCTCTATCCACTATAGCATGCTACCATAGATAGATGTAAATCCTACCTTTGAATTCAAAAGAACACTTTTAAATTAGAACTTGTGAAAAAAAATTTGGGGACTATTTTAGTGGGCTGCAATTGCAGAGACAACACTATGACCATCAGCCATAAAAGTTCATATAAACCCAAGGCTCCATTACTAGAAGCATGATTTTCAGGTACAAGGTCATAAGCCAGTTATACTCTGACCTGGTCGGACCACAGATGGAGTAGTGAAACTAGTTCTGAGTAGAATAGAAATGAACAATCTGATGTACCAGTACCCTAACCACTACACTTAAGTTTTGATGGACCTTCTCCATGGGACTGCATCTTCTCCCCATCTATCCCTTATTTTTGTTTTTCAGTTGTTTCAGTTTCGTCCAGCACTTCATGACCCTATTAAGGGATTTTTGGGCAAAGATGCTAAAGTAGTTTGTCTGTTCCTTCCTCAGTTCATTTTATAGATGAGGAATCTGAAGAATACGGGGTAAAGTGACTTGCCCAGGATCACACAGTAAGTACTGGAGGGCAGATTTAAACTCATGAAGACTTTATGTCTACCACTCTATACCACTATGCCACCTAAATGTCCACCCACCTCCATGTAGATTAGAATGTCAATTTTGATAGTGAGCCCTTTAGCACCCAAGATCCTGCCAAAAGAGCCAACACGTTGATGAACCAAGGAATAAGTCCTAATTGAATGCCTTATTAGGTGCCAAGCTAAATGCTTTACTAATTTTCTTTTATAAGTCCATTAAAGTCTGATGGCTGATTTGACCTCTAACTAAGATAGCAACGGACAGAATGAAAGACAAACACCAACCTGATAGACAAGTACTGTGGCATAAAAGGAACCACAAAATGTATTTTTAAATGTTCCTGAAGATCTTATCAAAGACTTCATTCAACCCCTAGAAATCTCTACCATCTGTGTGTGCTTGCCAGAATCCACAATCTTGGCCTTGCTTAATAATATCTTTTCTAGAGCTATAGCCTAAGAACGTCTCACAGCTCACCTACTCCCAAATCCCTAGAAGAAGAGGTGATCCAATATATAATAATTCTGTACACAAGTCAGGTCCTAGAGATCTGGGGTATAACCTTCTCTGCTCTCTACTTCTAATGGTACTATTCATATATATCAACAATGCAGGCAAAGGTAAAGTCTCATATTTTCTCAGGTGGGGCCAGTGAGGTCTAAGGAAAGCATCAAGGAAGTATCAGTCCCATTGAAGACTACATTCAAATGGACAAACCTATCTGATCTTATTAGTTTGTATGTTTCCTCCAACAATGGTAAATGCAAATTGCCCATGACTGCCAATCCTATGTGATCCTTATCCATGCTCTCCCCGACATTTACCCTGGAGGGTTGTTCAATGTGCAGAAGGTCTTCTTCCCATAAGTAACATCATCCATAGACTTGGTCATGACATCCCACTTTAGGGGCAGCTGATGGTACAGTGGCTGGAGCACTGGGTCTGGAATCAGAAAGACCTGAGTTCCAATCTAGACTCACATTTACTCACTGTTTGTTCTTGGGTAAGTCACTTATATTCTCTTGGTTTCAATTTTCTCATCTGTAAAAATGAGATCATAGTAGTGCCTACCATGCAGGGATATGTAAGCATCAAATGAAATAATCTTTTCAAAATAATTAGGTCCCTGGAGCACAGTAGGCAATATGGTATATATTTAATCTATTTCCTCTTCTCCCTGATTCTTGAGTCAAATTTCAACTCCTTAGGTCTTCTGTCCCTAGCAGGTCCTGTGGTCCGAGGACTTGGTTCAAATCTTATCTCAGATATCATCCACATGACCCTGAGAAAGTCACTTGAATTGTCTGGTCTCAGTTTCCTCATCTGTAAAATGAAGAGACTGGGCTAGATGACCTCTGAGTTTCTCCTACCCCCTCCTTTGAATTCTGGATCTACAACTTGAAAGCTTTCCTGATATTCTTTCTTCTTGGTCATGTCTCCAGATTTCTTTGCAAATCATGAGAAGATGATTTGAATACTAAGGACAAAAGTTTGAATCATGGCCATACCAAGGTCACCTTGGATATGTCATTTTTCTTTCTTGAGCCTCAGTTTACTCATCTGTTAAATGAGAGAACTAGACTAGATGGCCTTCTAGATCACCTCCAGCTTTAAATCTATGGTCATAGCTCTCCCATACACATCCAAACCCAACTATTGCTCTTCCACAAACATGCCATCTTCAAGCCATTACTTTGAACTTGCCCTCACTGTTCACAGCCCACTTAAGGTTTCCATTGTTCATGAGCATACCTCAGAATTAGAGAGCATCTGCCAAGCCAAGACTTCACAGTATTTTATATCAGAATTTGTAAAACAATGTAGAAGGCTGAATTGAAGGCAAAGGAAGAGAAATCCAGGTTAAACAGTTCAGAGGCTATAGGATAGACAGCATATAAGAAACAGAGCCAATATCCTGGCCGGGAGCCAAAAAGCATCTCTTCCCCTGCAGGACTGTTCCTCACTTGCTGTGGGCTCCCATCTAGTTAATAGTCCAATGTGGTCACCTTGTTCTCTCAGATTATATTGCAGTTCCAAGAAGGTGGGATTTACTGTCCCCTCCTCCCAGGGTTCCTTGATTAAAAATCAAGGTGTTTTCAGTTCCCTTGTTTATCCATGGCTGCAATCACACATCCCCCAATTTTACTACCTCAGAGACAGATGCAGAATTTGCAAAGTTTGTATTCTGCAAGCATCGTTGGCAGGAGGTTTGTTTCTCATTCCCAAGTCTCTAGCTCTTGTGTCCCTCTACTGGCCCTAACCCACTTGCTGCCAGTCAGATTTAAAGGATTGTCTTGAGGCTGAAAAGCTACCCGATTGTGTGAACAGATAGAATGGGAGTCAAAGAGAGAGAACTATTAGGACAAGAAGTTGCCTGTTTTTTCCCTAAATATAAAAAAGGGTCAATTTTGGGGGGTATAATATTCAAAAATGATTATAATATCATTATAGAAGTTATCTATAAAATGCAAAACATTTCAAAAAATCCTTTTGGCTGCCCCCGATCAACCATGGCATTCAATTGTGTGGTCAATGATCCTTCACCTCAAGGTGGCCCATGGTTGGGGGAGCATATTAAGTTTTGAGAATGCTGGTGTCCCTGGGGGGTCAGGGCCCAAATGTCCACAGCCCAGAAGGCCTCAGAATCTCAAAGCCACATTGTCAGCAGGACTCAAATGTCAGGAACCAGTGCCAGGTAATTTTACACAGCATTTAACTTTGGCCTTTCACAAGAGTATTTGTTACAGCCATTTCAAACTTTGTAAAAAAAACACATTCCTTATCAAATCTGCCCCCTCCATTGGTCAGACATTGATTTTTCCCCTCCAGGGTTTTTAATGGCACAGAAGCAAATAAGACCATGTTGTTTTTCCTTCTCACACAACTCATAGTCTGAGAAAAGAGGCCTGTGCCCAGCTCTAGAAACGAAGCCAGCTACTGGCTAAGAGAAACGGGAGCCTTGTTTTGGCAAGGGAGCCATACCCAAAGGAGGATGTTTTCCTTTTCCATGGCAACAGGTAGTGGGGTCCAAAGGGAGTGTTTCCCCATCCTTTTGTGAAGGCATTTTTAGACCTCAATGAAATCTCCGTCCAAGTGACAATTAGAAAAAGATGTCCAGGTTTGGGGATAGGAACATATGGAAGCATCCTTCTGAACCACTCCCTCTTTTTGGTAGGAATGCAATTTCTTTCCAAGACACATGGATATTATTCCCTACAGTCTCTCACCTCCTTTCCATGTTATCCAGTTAATTGAAATAAGGAAAATGAAAGTATAGGATAGTTGAAAGTCATTGAATCTGAAGCAAAAATGAACTCAATCTCTAATATACCTTTTAACTCTGAATTCTATAATCCTGTGACTCCACAGTGGGGGATATAGGAGAATCCCCTACAGGGGAGATGTTCTCTCTCTGTACAGGCAACTGGGAATTGTTCCTTTTTCTTCCTCCAAGAAACTTGCTTCTTTTGACTAACTAGAGTGTTCAAATTGGAAGGCAGGGAAAACTAAGGTTAAATCATCCCTTAGACATACATTTCCTGGATGTATGACTTTGGTCTAGACATTTAGCCTTTCTCAGCCTTAGTTTCCATCTTTCAAATGATAGCTATGTAATACAGTGGATAGAGCACTGCTCCTAGAGGCAGGAAGACCCTGAGGTCATATCTGGCCTCAGACACTTGATACTTGGTAGTTGTTTAACCTGGGGTAAGTCACATAACCCTGATTGCCTCGCATCCAAGGCTATCTCCAATCACCTTGATTTATAACAGGCCCCAGATGCTCCCAGAGGAGAAAGTAAGGCTGGTGACTTAGCACCAGTTCACTTGTCTGTCATGGCATCACCTTCCTGATGTCATGGTCTCTTCAAGAATGAAGGGCAAAGATCATCAATACTAGCACTTACCTTACAGTCTTATTGAGATCAAGTGAGGTAATATATGTTAAAATGTTTTATGAACCTTAGTGTCGTAAGAAAGCTATTATTCTTGCCCCCAAGCATTCATTTTTTTTTACTTTAAGGAATCCAATTCTCCAAATAGTATTTCTTGACAGACAACCTGATCTAATTCATAAAGAAGCATGAGACCATCCTTTGCTCCATTCTGTATGTTAACCTCTATCAGTAGCACTGGCTTTTCTTCTCTTCTTTGCCCTAGTCTCTAAGGATGAAGCAACCTATCTCCTTAACCAAAGACAGCTCTTTCTCTTGTGTCCTTAATCCTATTCCCTCCAGTCTTTTCCAAAAACATTTTTTTTCCTGCTGATCACGCTATCTCCAATTCTAATCTTCAATTTCCCCTTCTCCACTCTCTCCTTCTCTGTTGCCTACACACACACACACACACACACACACACACACACACACACACACACGGTCAGAATCCTCAATTCATTACAAAGCCTCACTGAGACCTACCATCAACTCAAATTATTATTCTATATCTCTACCCCCTTATATAACCCATCTCCTAGAAAAAGTTTGCTCATACAAGTTACCTCCACTTCCTTCAGACTTGCACCTTGTCATTCAGCTGAAACCATTCTCTTCAAGGTTACCATCAATAACTTCACTAACAAGTCTAATTCTTTATGGTCAGTCATCATCATTCTCATCCCCTCTGGGTTAACTTTTGAAATTATAAATATCCCTCCTCCACTTGAATATTCTTTCCCTTTTCTGATATTGTTCTTCCCTCTACTCTTACTTTTCTGATCATTCTTTCTCAGTCTCAGTCTCATTAGCAGGATCTGTATTTTTTGTCCTTTTTCCTAAGTCTGGGGATCCCTCAAGATTCTGTCCTGGACCATCTTCTCCTCTTTCTCTTTCTTCACATCTTATTCTCTTCCTATTGCTGTTATTATCTCTAAAGAAATAATTCCCGAATGCACCAGCCAGCCTTCCCCTTTCTCCTGCAAGCTGTAGTCCTTAATCACAAACTATTTCTTGGACATACACCTGAATTTTCCAAAGGCATTGCAAGCACAACTTAGTCAAAACAGAATACATTATCTACCCTTTCTCAATCTGTCTTCTAGTACCATTATTCTTTTCATTGGAATCACCAACATTGTAGTCAATCAAGTTTGAAGTTCCAGAGTCTTCCCTAACTCTTACCACCCTTTATCCCTTCCTCTTATCTTCCACATATAATCAGTTGCCCCAAATTTTTGAATCTCATTTAATAATTTTCAATTTCTGACATCAATCCCTTTTCTCAATTCACTTGGACATCAACTTAATTCAGACACTCATCGTATCTCACCTGGGCTGTTAAAACAGTCTTCTAAAATTATTCCCAACTTCAAGTCTTGCCTCGCTAATTCATTCCCCACAAAGATGCCAAAGTAACCATCTTAAAGCACCTATATGACTGTGCATTCTTTGCTCAGGAATATTCAAGAGCTCCCTCTTTGCCCTAAATGAAAAAGCAACACCTATTCTTCTGCATTAAAGCCCTCTACAATCTAACTCAGGATACCTCGCCAGTCTCATTTCACACATCTCCTTCTATGCATTTACCATTCCAGTTAAGCCATCCTTCCTGTCACGCATTATATAAAGTGTTCCACTTCCAGACTTAGCATTTTATCGAGACCACAGCCCCATCCTTGCTTTCTTCTTCTGTGGCTGATAAAATGTTCTCATTTCTTCCTCCTCTAAGGATCCTGATTCCCTTCTGGTCAAGACTTCACCCCCTTCAAGAGACATTTCCTAATTCACAACCCCACCAAAATCACTTTCCATTTGTATTGTATAACTTTCTTAGTTATATGTGAATATAAGTAGAATGTGCTTCCTGAGGGCAGGGACTGACACATTCATCTTTGTATCCTTAATCCCTAACATTACTCCCAACACATATTAGATGCTTAATGAACACTTGCTGATTGATTAGAAATCAGTTCCTCCAAGTTTCAGCTTAGTGGTCCCTTCCTATACAAGGCCCATCCTAATTCCCCATTATAGATGGCATAGATTTGATGTTTACTTATATGCAGTGTGAACATTTTTATCCCTATCCTATCTTTCTCATAAGGTTCAAATTCATTGGAGATAAAGAGAGTTTTGACCTTTGTAGCTCAAGGACTCAGTAGAAGACAATGGTGGAGAAATATTATTGAACCAGCTATAGACAGTGCATACAAAGTACTGAGAACATGCCATGGAGTCAGTGAGATCAAAGCTCAAGACTTCTTTCTAAGACATACTAACCATCTAACAGGAGACTCACTTCACCTTTCAGGACACCTGGATAGGCTACAAGTTTTAGATGAGCTATTTATCTCCTCTGGGGGAGTAAGTTTCTACAAAATGGAAAATTCAGATGACTATGTAGATAAATCATAGAAAGATAGAGAAATGCATATATATCTCTTAATATATATGTTTGTATGTAAAATAGATATATTTGCATAAAATTATACATACCAATATAAATATTTATAGAGATTGATTTAAACGTGTATACAAGTGGTTTGACATGGGCTGCAAGCTCAACATGCATCAACAGCAGGAGATGGTTGCCCCAAAATGCTAATGAAATAGGACTGCATTAAGAAAAGTACAACTTCCAGAAATAGAGATGATAACTCCTCTAATCACACACACACACACACACACACACACACACACACACACTTGCTGGTAAACTGTTTGAAAATTGCCCTGTGATAAACTAGGAAGAGAAAGGAGTTATTATTATTGCTTTATGAAATGTCATTGCCGAAAGGGACCTTAAATATCATCTAATCCCACCCTTTCATTTTACAAATGAGAAAAGTGAGCCAGGAATGCTGAGTTACTTGCATAAAGTAAAATTGACAGTCTGTGGCATAAAAGTGACTGGGCCCCAGATATAACTTCTAGATTTTGACCCAGTATAAGAAAAGCCTTCATAGCAAAGTCATCTAATAATGAAATGGAATTCTTTAGAAAATAGCAAGTCCTATTGTCCTTCCCCCTCCCCCAAAAGAAGTCTTCAAACAATGGCTGAATGAGCACTTGTCAAGAGTTGTGGAGAAGGGATTCCTATTTAGGTATGGGTTGAGCTAAACTCCCTTTGCCATACCCTTCAATTCAGAAAATTAAATTGATCCTGAAAAGATTTTATTTTTACATAGCTGTTTTCAAAATTTCCCCCCATTAAATAGTCAACTCTTTAGGATTAGGGAATGTCTTTTGCCTATTGTTTTATCCCTAATACTTAGGACAGTACCTTCTACATAATATTTGTTGACTGAATGACTTTTAGCAGCAGGCTAAAGCAAAAAAGAAGACAGACTTTGGAGTCAGAGGGCTTCAATTCAAATCCACCCCACCTCTGATGTTTGCTTTGTGAGGCATATAACCTTGGTTTTCTCATCTGTATAGTAATGGGATTTGGCTGAAATCCCTTTCTGATCCCTTCCTGTAATTCTTTAGTTAAGGAACCTTGTTCAAAGACTCATTCTCCTATGATCTTTGAAATGTTGTGACCAAAAAGATAGATGCCTTTTCAATGTGTTTTTATGGGAGTTTCCCCAAACAACAGTTGGAAGAAGATGGGAATGATAAAGGAGAAAGAATGAGAATTAATTGTCTTTTTTCTCCATATGATGCTTTGTTTCAGCACATCCCACAGATGTGCCTTTCTTTTTTGATACAGCATTTCAACAATGGTGGTCGCAGCTTCATCCCCATGTTTGATCATATACTTCTGGACCTTAGCTAGACCCCACCTCATTCGTGACTGAAGCAGCAAGAGTTGGTTACTGATTCCTTATGGATCAATTTGGAAAACAGACTTTCAGATATTATGGTGCAAAGTTTTCCTGAGCCATCTGAGCTTCCAGTTGTTATCTCAATACTTAGGACTTCCCTAATTTGACCTCCCATCATGGCTGAGTGCCAGAGTTGAGAGCAGCTGAACTCACAGACTTTTATCTCTAGGGTTGAGGGGAGAAAGAGAAGGAGGGGTGTTAGAGATTTTTCAAAGTATTTTACTTGGGGTGAGGGGTTTCAGAAATGCCTGCTGTTGAGGTATTGTCTTGCTATCACAATGCTTTCTATTTTAAGCATAGTGTTCTCATTCTTACTCTGATTTGAGGTCATTTCTTAAATCCTGACTGTACTAAAAGAGAGGAGATTCAATAGGTGGGAACTCAGAATTATTCTGAATAGTTTTGAACTCAAAAATCTAGAAATTTTCTTAGTTATTAGAGACAAATGTTACATACTGACATCAAATTAATAACCCTGGGGCAGCTAGGTGGCATAGTGGATAAAGCACTGGCCTTGGAGTCAGGAGTACCTGGGTTCAAATATGGTCTCAGACACTTAATAATGACCTAGCTGTGTGGCCTTGGGCAAGCCACTTAACCCCATTTGCCTTGCAAAAAAAAAACTAAAAAAAATTAATAACCCTTTGGAGAAGACAAAGAAAAGTACCACTAAAAGTCTAAGTCCTAGTCTTATTGATAGTCGCCAGTACTTTCTGGATGCCTTTGGGGAAGTCACTTATCCTCCCTAGACCTTAGTCCCCTTATATCCCAAATAGGGACCAGTAATCTCAACCCAATCTACTTCCTAGGGTTTTTGAGATGATTAAAGTGGACCATGAAAATGAAACTGTTTAGGAAAGTAGAGTGATGAACAAAGATTTATTACATTAAGAGGATAATTAAAGAATAACAAAGCCCTTTTTGGTGGTTTCCACATCATACTGGTAACTTACTCTGAAATTTCAATCTGCCTCCTTATCTTTTTCAAACAAATTGTTTTCTGATCATACTTTCCCTCAACTGGTGTTAATGAAAATTGTTTTTTGAACCCTAGTTAAATGCTTCACATTTATCCCAGTGAATTTCACCTTAAGATTCAATTCAATGTTGTAATAAAGCAAGGCCATTTTGAATTCTTTATACGTGCCTTTATTAACTGTCTCTCTTATCGACCCCCCCATTCATCTATCTAGTTTTCCTTGAGAGTATAAACTCTCTTCTTCGAATTCTTACCTCCTATCCCAGTGCCTTTGACCAGTCTTCATTTGCCTTGACCATCTGAATCACCCTTTCCAAATGTTCTCCAAGATGTCACTGTCTTTTCTAACTCCCTTTCTCTCTTTCTCTCTTCCTTCCATTTTTAATTGTTCCTATCTGGAACAGGTTGGAAGTGAAAGAGCTTCTCATCTACCCTTTTACTTGTACTTGTCATTAAATCTTTGATTTACTTCACTTCTCACATGGGATGATTTACCCTTCTTTTGTCAGTTTGGTGGCTCTTCACCCTTGTAATGACAATATGACCTCCTTTCCTTTCAATGTTAGTATAATTTATTATATATATTATATACAGAGAGAAAGCAATTTAATATATATAATATGTATGTAAATTTTATATATATACATATATATATATATATATATATATATATATATATATAAAGCAATTAAATGCTTGCTGACTGACTGATTAAAGAATTACAAATTATGGTTAGGAAATGAGCAGTGTTGGGGCACCAATGAATTGGTCAGCAACCATTTAAGTTCTTAAGATGGTACCGGGGCGGCTAGGTGGCGTAGTGGATAAAGCACCGGCCTTGGAGTCAGGAGTACCTGGGTTCAAATCTGGTCTCAGACACTTAATAATTACCTAGCTGTGTGGCCTTGGGCAAGCCACTTAACCCCATTTGCCATGCAAAAAAAAAAAAACCTAAAAAATAAAAGATGGTACCAAACTTTGGGCAAGTTTCTGGGAATATAAAGACGAAAATGTTATAAATCTTGCTTTCAAAGAGCCATGCTCTATACAGAGATATTTATAGAAATAGATATATATTACATATCTATAGGCAAAATAAATATGTTATATGAGAGGAAAGCCTAGAACTCGGGGATCAGAAAAATGTAATGCTTTAACTGTTGCTTTAACTGAGCTCTGAAAGAAATCAAGGATTTTGCAAAGCAGAAGTGAGTATGGAAACCCATTCCAGGCAAGGTAGACAACTAGTACAAAGATAAATCATGATAGTGGCAACAGCAGTGGAAATATAATTAGATTTGGAGTTAGCGAACCTGAGTTAAAATCCAATCCTATATATTTCCCACCCATGTGACTTTTAGTAAACTCTGAACTCCCAACTTGATGACTTCCTCAGGTTCCTTATAAAATGAGGGGCTATATGTACATTCGAATTTGGGAGGGTAGAAGGAGAGTTTGGGGGGAAGGGTTTTTAGAGGAATATGGGAATCAGGATTAAGTATTCAGGGGTTGGGGGAATCTCTGAGGCTTCTTGCAAGTCAAAATCTATAAACCTATGAACCTAAAGAAGAATATGATATTGGGCCAGTGGTTGACAATCTTTGGACCATAGAGTAAGAGCAAAAGAGCCCCCTAAGCACATGTGACAAGCACTTTGGAACTTCATTTAGTTCTAGTAACTACCCTCCCTTGGGCCAGACTTTCTCTTTCAGAAAATTGTAAAATCATACACACATTCACATTATGATTCAGTCTAATATATAAGCAAGTATACCTTCTTTCTGCATGCAGAATAAATTATGCATCTCACATACAACCTATTTTTCAAATATATGTAGATACTAATGAGATGAATAAAATTCAGGTCCATTTTTAAAAGCTACAAAACTCATCATAGCATTTCACAATCTAACATTTTCTCAGTCTCAGGATGTTGTCAATAGAATTACCATCAAATGAGAGTCTGTAAAAATTTCACACGATTTAAAAAAAAGAAACCTCTTCAAAAGGGACATTTAAGTGGCAAAGCAGACAGAACATTGGACCTAAGGGCAGGAAGATGTCAGTTTAAATCCTGCCTTGGATATGGTCTGACTTTGTGTCTATCAGCAAATCACTTAGCCTTTCTCAGGCCCAATTTCCTCATCTTTAAAATAATAATAATACCTCAGGGTTGTTGTAAAGATGAAATAAACCCTTTGGAAACCTTATAGTAAAATTTTAAATCTAATCAGGAAAAGATACCAACCTATGAGAAACAGAATAGGCAGTTAGATGGTGCTGGAGATAGAGCGCTGGCCTTGGAGTCAGGAGGATGTGGGTTTGAATCCATTCTCAGGCATTCGATTTCCCTAGCTGTG
This sequence comes from Macrotis lagotis, assembly GCF_037893015.1. Classification (NCBI taxonomy): domain Eukaryota; kingdom Metazoa; phylum Chordata; class Mammalia; order Peramelemorphia; family Peramelidae; genus Macrotis; species Macrotis lagotis. The sequence continues at coordinate 37,609,844 of NC_133661.1, read as the reverse complement.
TGACCTTGGACAAGTCACTGAAACCTGACTACCTCCTATCCAGAGTCATCTCCAGTCATCCTGATTCATATCTAGCCATTTAACCTAGATGGTTCTGAAGGAGAATGTGAGACTGGTGACTTGGCACAGTTCTGCCTCACTCGGATCCAATGCATGTGTTTCTCATGACATCACCTCCCTGATGCCATGGTCTTCTTTAAGAACAAAGGAAAAATGTCATCAGTTAAAGAGTAACCCAGGACAGTGTACCCAAAGCAGGCCACTCCCCTATCTCCACTTTAGACTGTAAATTCTAGGAGATAGAAGATGAAGAAACAATAATTACTCTCACTTCAGTAATACTTCCCATAGTCAAAGCCTCTTATATACATGATCTCATTTGAGCTTCACCAGAATTAAGGCTCAGGGATAAGAAGGGCCCTGTCCATGGTTCCAAATGTCAGAGGTGGGATTCAGTCAGCAATTTTTCTGGTTCACATGATGCTCTGGTGTAGAACAAAGCCTATCCATCCTGCAAGGCCCAATTTAAGCCCCTCTTTCCTCTATGAAATCTTCGGGATTTCCCCAGACATCATCCTATTCTCTAAAGTCCTGTTGCATTGACAAGTCTGGACCAGCACTTTGATCCTTACTTATCCACAAACCTAATTCATTGACCATGGAGCAAATGCTGACCAAACACTTATTGGTTACTTTTATAACAAGCAACTGTGAGGAGTTAGAAGGGACCAAAGAGACTACTAACCTCACCTTCCTCCTTTTACCGAAGAAGAAATAAGCAAGGTATGTATGTGGGGAGGGGCAGGAACAATATGATAAAATCTTCAACTTGGAAGAAATCTCACAGGCCATCAAAGTCAAGTCACATCTGGGCAAAAAATGCCCTCAACACCACACCCCAGGGACCATCATCCTGCCTCACCACTTAAAAGAAGGCAAAGCAACTCTCTGAGTTATCAGGAAAGTGAATATATGACTTATACAGAAGGATCCAAGCTCCGGGGGGGGGGGGGGACTTGGGGTCTCCAGGATCATAATTGCATTCAACTCAGCAAACATTTATTATTAAATTTATTTCTTCATTGTTCTAAACATCAGGGCTACTAACATTATAATATGGCTTACAATCTCCTGGATCATGGGCTCATAGATTTAGAGCTGGAAAGGATTGCAAAGGCTAGCAAATCAGATAAACATAAAAACTACATGCCCAAAGAAGTTAATGACTTGCCAGAGTCACAAGGGATTCAGTAAATGTCAGAGTCAAAAATGTCTTTCCAAGTTACCTGGACCCCAGAACTTTCTATTAAAGTCAGAAGGTATAAAATCCCTTTAGACAGGATCATTCATTCATTCATTTGTTCATTCATTCTTTCATGAAATAGTGATTGAGTACTTACTTTGTGCTAGGTGCTCTTCATCAGTATTTATAGAGCAGTTGGTGGGGCATAGGGGATCACATTTCATAAAAAGAAAAAGGATCATGGGATTCAAAGATCATGAGAAAAGGCCAGGACACACATCTTCATGCCCACCCAGACTTGTTCAGACACACTACTTTTCTTTCGAGTAGCAGGGATGAAGAGAAGCAGAGACAACATCCAACATATGATGAAATTAAGGCTGATTTATTTTCCTTTGACTTTCTTCTCTCATCATAGGGCCATCTGTTGCAGGTCGGGTCTATACAGAAGATTAGCAATTCACTGCCCTGCCCTCCAAATAAATATTTTGAGTTCCTTCCCTCCCTCCCTCTCCTTCTGTCTAAGTGCTCAAGCCTTGTTGTGATGAGTGAGCATGTTTAGTAAATTCTGAAGGTGAATAATTAAGTATAAAGTTTTTTCCTTCTTCTGATAATGTGCATGTTTGTGTGTTATTTTATTAACATGTGTGTGCACATACATGTACAGACATGGATCTGATACATCTATATAGGAATAGAAATATATTTATATTCATCATGAAAAAGAAAATCCTCAAGCAACTCTCTCCAACCCACAGAAAATAAGGCATGAATCATTGACATGAAAGTGCAAGGGGAGTCTTGACTCTGGAAGGCTCCTTGGGAACTGAGAAGGAACATGAGTCAGACTGTGTGGGTACTGAGAGCTGAGCCCTGGAGAACATCCAGGATAAGGGCCCCATCTGAGCCTTCAAGAGAAGGGCCAAAGAGAAAGGAGAGGGGAGGCTGAGGCCAGCATCCTTGCAACAACCTCAGAGAGACTGAGCCAAGGGAAGGAAGATGGCAAAATCACAGATTTAGAGTTGGCAGCAGGATTAATGTAGTCCAGGCCACATATTAGATAAAAGAAAGAACCAAGGCCAAGAGAGAAGTGACTTCCTCAGGATACCCATTTAGCAAGAACTGGGATTTAAAGGGAAAAGAAGAAGGAGAAGGAGGAGGAAGAGGAGGAGAAGGAAGAAGAAGAAGAAGGAGAAGAGGAGGAGGAAAAAGAAGAAGAAGAAGAAAAGAAGGAAGAAGAAGAAGAGGAGGAAGAAGGAGGAGGAGGAGGAGCAGAAGGAGAAGAAGAAAAAGGAGGAGGAAGAGGAGGAGAAGGAAGAAGAAGAAGAAGGAGAAGAGGAGGAGGAGGAGGAGGAGGATTAGAAGGAGGAGGAGGAGGAGAAGGAAAAGGAGAAGGAGAAGAGGAAGAAAGAAAATAGATGTGCATATGCTTATACATATATAAATATATGTATACACATATATGCACTGATTCACACACACACACACACACACACACACACACACACACACACACACACACACACATATGGGCAGGGGAATCACAAGAAGACTCCAGAAATGTTTCTACTGCCTGATGGAGTTACCAGCTAATTTGTGATGTTCCCCAAGACTAAGTAAGATAACAATAAAGCACACTCACTCCACCCTTTCAGTAGCCAGGTGGAAGTCTATGGATGAGGAATGCTAAGTGCCCTTCCATAATTCAAAATATCATAGGATTATATTTAATATTCTGATATTTGAAAGGACCTCAGAGACCCTATACCCAATCCTCTCACTTTATCAAGGAGGCCTCTGAGTTTCAGAGATGTTTAGTGACTTGTTAAAGATTATATAGGGAGTAGAAACTAGAGTCAGCATTTGAACCTGTATCCTCATCCCCAAAATCAACATACTTTTCACTATATATGACTTGTTCCACTGGTTTTGTTGAGTAGATTTTCTCTATAAAAAGGAAGAGATCAATGAGCTGGGGAGGAAATCAGAAAATAATTATTATATGTGTGTATGTGTTTGTGTGTGTGTGTGTGTGTGTGTGTGTGTGTATGTGTGTGTGCGCACGCTGGTGTCTTTGGGATAAATGTATCTACATGTATATGTGTGTATAAACATATATATATACACATATATATGTGTGTATATATATATATATAGTGAATAAACAATGGAGGAGTTTTTCCCTTTTTAATGGGGGAGAAGGTGAACTGCTTTTTTTGCAACTGGAAAGAGATGAAAAGATTCACACAACTCCATACACACTTAAGTCAGTAAATGGTTCACTGAAGGAGACCAAAATATGCTTCATATAAAGACACCTAAAGGCTACATACCCATAGATCAGAAGCTGGATAAAGTCTATTTCTTTTATTTAATTTTTATTTATTTAAGGCAGTGGGGTTAAGTGGCTTGCCCAAGGACACACAGCTAGGCAATCTTTAAGTGCCTGAGGTCACATTTGAACTCAGGTCCTCCCGACTCCAGGGCTGTATCCACTAGGTAAGGTCTATTTCTTAAGCAGGACTTTTAAAAATCATGTCATCATTTCAAAGTCAAATATATACTATGCTGAGACAGGTAGAGGGTTGATGCCCAACCAACCCCACCCATCAATCAAGTATTTATTAAGTTCTTAGAAGATGTCTAGTCTTGTGGTAGGTTCCAGAAGAAAAGACCTAAGCAAGAGACTCAGATGGAAATGCAGCCCAGTGAGAATCGAGGCTTCCTAAAGAGAGGAAGTCCAAAGAAATATTCTTCTGGACTGTTTGCAAATACAACCCAGCAGGTCAGTTCTGGGCACCTGGCCAGACAGCAGCTAGAATTCTACCCCAGGTTCCCATTTCCTGGGCCAAAATTCTTGATGTTATTCTAGGACAGGTGCTAGCAGTTTTCTTCCCTTGGCCTGTAGAGTCAATTGGAGAGGATTCTGTCGCCTGGGGCCACAGGCTCCAACCTGAGGAAGCAGCATGGCCTTGCCATGACAAAAAGCCAGGCAAAGAGTTCTCATCTGTTCTGAAAGTGAGAGCTGGCCTTTCTTCTTCTCTGTTGTGGCCTTGGATACTCCTAACACCTGATTTTTTTTTATCAGAGACCTGCTGGTTGTCCCAGGGGTCTCAATTTGACACTTTTAAATCAAACCACTTATACCCCCCCAAAACTAGGTTTTCATATCCAGTATGCTTGTCCTTTATTTTCCAGTGACTCTTGTCTAGCTTAGAAGGTGGTCTCGGAACTAACACTTGTTCTAGAATAATCAGTATAAAATATCCTCAGTTCACTTGAAAGAAGAATGGTGGTGGTCACCAGAATGAAGGTCATAGTTGCAGGACAGAAACAGTGGATTTAGGCCAAGAAGGGTTCGTGTGGAAGGCAATCTCTGAACATGGGAGAGAAATGTCATTTGGAAGCTCCCAGTGTAATCTATAGTTATTCTTGCTAAGTGCAAAGAAGCAGCAGAGAATGGTTATACAGAGTTTGCCTTGGAATTGGGTTCAAGAACCACCTCTCTAGTCAAGTCACTTAAACTTTCGGCTTTGCCACACTCATCTATGATCAAAATAGCAACACTATTTATATATTTTATTTAATATATTTAACATATTTGATATTTATATAGTTTTTATTATCTACCAGGCTCTATGCTGTATTCTTTGTGAATATCATCTCATTTGACCCTCACAGCAAGCCTACAAGACAGAAATTATGATTCTCCCCATTTTCCACAAATGATAAAATTGAGGTAAATAGAGGTGAAATATCTAAGACTGCGATGGGATTTGGGTTCAGTCCTCCTGGCCCCAGGGCCTGTGGTCTGTCTTATATGCTACCCAGTTGCCCCATAACACACTTTTGAAGAGGGACAAAGTGAAAGGAGAGAAAGAATAGAATAAATGGGAGTGGGGAGCAACGGATAGAGGGAAATATAATCAACAATAGCAACAGTGGGAAAAAATGTGGAAGCAACTTCTCTGATGGATTTATGATAGAGAATGCGATCCACCCCAGACACAAGACTGATGGTATCCGAACACAGACTGAGGTACAATTTTTTTCTCTTTCTCTCACTTTATTTTTTGTGAGGTTTTTTCTATTTTTGGTGGGGGGGAGATTATGTTTACTCTTACAAGATTATTTTAGTAATGTGGAAATTTTTAAAAGATCTTACCAGAACATGAATGTTGAAAACTAGGGGAAAAAAATAAAATACTATTTACCAAAAAAGAAAAAGAAACAGATTGAATTTGAACTCAGATCTTCCTGAAGGCAGACTCCAAGGCTCCACTCACTGTACCACCTAACTGCCTCTAATGCTCTAAGTCACAGAGGAGGTGCCAACCTGCTCTGATTGAGCAAATTTCTCCCTGAGAGTTCTCTAGACCAAAATTAGTTCACTTTTCCAGTCAAAACCACAGCAAGGTGCTAAAGTTGAATTGTTTCTATTATTCTAAAGGTTAGAAATTGCTTTCAAAGATCTTTTTAAAACAACAAAGCCCTGGTTGCTTCCCTGCTATCTGTGAGTCTTCCTAGAATGGGAGGGCTTCACTTTCCTTTAACAATGCATCATTGCCCTTCTATCTTGTGCCCGTTCATTGCCAGCAACTGTCTGAGTCAAACAAGCCTTGCTCATTTCTTTATAAAACACACACACACACACACACACACACACACACACACACTACAAATCCTTTCTCCAAAGATAATCACTGGAGAATCCTGGGGCTCCCAAGAACAAGGCATCTAAGGGAATGACCAGGTCAACTCAGCTTGACCATGGAGTGCCTGCCATGCCCACAGTACTGCCTAACAGTCAGAATGCTCTCTCCACAAGTTGATCTGAGTCGTTCTGAATAACTAGGGCCTTCAGGTTGACTGAGCAACTTTTGTCCTCACTTTACTTTTGTTCCAAGATTTATATCTCACCTGCTTCAGAAAGAACGCAGGGATCAATGCAAAATATATTAAGGGCATGCTAATGTGCTCAGATGGGGACCTGAGGCTTCAGAGGCTCAGCCAAGAACAATGACTAAAGAGACCATGAGTTCAGGCCCTTGGATTCATAAGCACATGGACTATTACAAAAATAAGTATTTTTTTAAATATAGAAAGTTCCTCCCTTAGAGAGGGGAAGCATAAATAAATACTCAGAGCTAGAAAATATATCAAGATAAAGTTCAGAGTATAATATATTTAGTAGGACTCTTCTAAATTATCTTTTAAATGCTTTTTTTATATGTAAAACTGAAGCTTAGAAACGGGAATATGTCTATTATCAAATAATTAGTAATAGAAGAAGCAGAATTTGATTCCAGGACGTCTGAATCCAAAACCTCCCCCCGCCTTCCCACCTAATATAACTTGTACCTAAGCAATAATCCTCACCACAGACTCTCCTTTTATTCATATTTCTCATATTTTCCAGATTGCTGTTTCTGTTATAGACCAGTCTTCAGGCCACTCTCCTCTCATTCTCAGAGTCCAGAGTTCATTCAAAGTTTTCCTTCCCCTACCATGCTCTATCCTCATGTTTGAGAGTTTCAGTATTCAAAATGATGATGTCCCATCAAACATTCTGGAGTACTAATTTGTTGACCACTTCCACTCCATTATTGCCATTTTCACTGGGCAGCTAAGTGGCCCAGTGGATGGATCAATGTCCTTGGAGTCAGAAGGATGGGAGTTTGAATCTGACCTCAGACACTTGGTACTTAATAGCAGTGTGAGCCTGGGCAAGTCACTTAACCCTGATTGCCTTGCATACAAGGCCACTGGATCCAGATGTTCTAGAGAAGAAAGTGAGGCAGGTGACTTAGCACAGGCCCCCTCACTCAAAAACAATTCATGTACTTGTCATGGCATCCCCCTCTTCGATGCTGTGGTCCTCTTTAAGAATGATGGACAGATATCAACATCATCATTTTCACTACTCAGCTGCCACCCACAGTAACATTCACAACTTTGCCATCTCAGTGAACAAGGAAGCAACAGCAACAAATACAGAAATGACAACAATAAATAAGCAACAACCATCTGATTGACCCTGAACCAGGTCATCATCATTATGATCTTGTATCCTGGTGCTCCTGCTCTCTGTTCATAATTTCTTGTTCTTCCATCTCTCTCCTCTTTACCTTATTCTTCACCCACACTGTGGCCCCTCCAACTATTCTTTTCATTCAGGAGGCTCCAAACTACAACCCAAGGGTCAAACCTAATCTACAGTCTATATACAGCACTATACTTTGAGCTAATAATGTTTTGGGAACTTTCTTAAATAAAATAAAACTATATTTTCAAATTTAAAAACCACTCTTAACTCACAGGGTTAAGAGTGGACAGGATTTGGCCCTCAGGTAATACATGGCTAAAACCTGCTCTTTTCCATCACCAATACAGTCTTTAAGCATTCTAATTATTAACTGTGCTCTAGAGTCTCAAATATTAACTTTCTTTTCCTTCTAAAATTGATGTTTTGTGAGACCACTACAGATTTATGAGATCTGATCTCACTTGAGTCTCACTGTTGCATAGTAATCCTTTAACCTTGTTAATTCTCTCTTAACTTTCCCCAAAGTGGATGTTCAAAATCTCCTTTCTTCTCAAATTATTAGTGCCATCCCTCATTCTTGGTAAATAACAGGACTCCCATTTTATAGGAACAATAAAGGTTATCCACTATGAGCTTCCTCACTCCCTCTACCCTAAACCTCAAAATCACTGTTACTTTTACCCATTTTTTACACTTTTATTACAGACTATAAAGAGGCCTCTTCTTGCCAAAGATAACTTATTCACGTTTGGGGGGGGGTTAGGGATTTTTTTTTGCAAGGCAATGGGGTCAAGTGTCATGCCCAAGGCCACACAGCTAGGTCATTATTAAGTGTCTGAGACCAGATTTGAACCCAGGTACTCCTGACTCCAGGGCCGGTGCTTTATCCACTACACCACCTAGTGGCCCCAACCTATTCACTTTTGCTGTTGATTCTGTCACCTCCTTTATAATCCCCTGAAAGTTTCTTCAAAATTCATATTTTATTCCTCCTCTTTTTCCTTCTCCTACCTCAATGTCCTCCTCCTCTTTTTTTTTCTTTCTTTCTTACATTTGCTCCTCAAAATCCTTGTATTGACTGTATTATTACACTGATTCTCATGTCTCTCCAACTAGAACCTTGGATTCTGCTCCCTGGGAAGTAGGTCTCTAACAGATAAGATTTTGCCATATCTTGTTGAGAAATAGATTGCCATGTCTTTCCCCAGGTCTCAATATGTAAAACTGTTGGACACCCAGTCCCTCATCTGTGTGTTTATTTTCATTTCACATTAGAATTTAAGCTCCTTGAGGGCAGGGATTTTATATGTATCTAGCCATCAAAATCTCAGGCCAGGTACCACCCTCTCCAAAATCTATCCTGATCCCATTCTAGCACATATCCTTTAGTGTTTCATCCTTACAAAAAAAATTCTTGATAATTTTTCTTACCTTTAGCTATAAAGCTTCAAGGGATTCCCTTCTGAATTCTTTCTGTTTGTATGCATCTTCCACGTTTTCTCCTACAGTAGGATGTAAGCTTCTGGAAGGCAGGAGCTATTTTTGCATTTCTCTATATTCAAAGTACCTCAGACATAGCAATCACTAAATAAATCATGAATTAATAACTAACTGATATTCCTTGTAATCCTAGTGATTTAAGACATGCCTTGCATACATATAATACTTAAATATTTAGTAGATTAATAATACTTAATAGAGGCTTGTTTAACTAAATAAAACAGAAGCTGGCATTGAAATGCTACTAGTCCTGATGGGGTTATCAGATACATGAATTCAATTAAGAAAAACTTCCAGAAGGAGATGAACTCTGCACTAGATTTTTCATGGAACCATAGATTTTTAGATCTAGAAAGTATCTCAGAGATCATTTAGGCTGGAAATTCTTTATCTCTTTGAGTCATTATTCCTTTGGCTAGTCTAAGGAAGTCTTTGGGCCTTTTCTAAGCAAAATGTTTCTAAATGAAGAGAATAAAATTCACAGGATTACAAAGGAATTCATATTGGAAGAATTTTCAAAAACTTTTTATAAGTTCATAGAAACTATGCTGAGTCTCTGACAGTTTATTAAGTGTATACTGTGCCCATGTCACTATAATAAAAGCTCAGCATACCAAGACAAAAAGGAAAAATACCTGCCTTCAGAGAAATTCCATTCTGGAGGGGGTGGGAGAAGAGGGTAATTCCATAGGTAATTAAATAAATATGCAATAATGTGCAATGGAGAGAGAAAGTATTTAGCAACCAGTCTAACCTCACCTCCCTATCCCCAACCCCTAGCTCCTAGTTACTACCTTTACAGATAAGAAAAGTAAGTCCCAGAGAGATTCAATGATATGTTGAATCACAGAATTAACAAATAATATATCTGAAATTTGAATTCAAGTTTTCTTCTCTTCATCCAATATCATACCTTTGACCTTTGAAAATCTGCAAACATGGAGAATGGAAAGAGAGGAAGGGGAGGAGAGAGAAAGGGAGAGAAGGAGAGAGACAGCGAGAAGAAGAAAGAAGAAAGAAGAAAGGAGGAGGAGGAAGAGGAGGAGGAGGAGGAGGGAAGAGAAGGAACATAGTGACTTATTCAGAGTACACAATATAAGCTTAATAGATCAATATATTCTTTTCTCTTCCGAAGGAACCTGTGCACTTCTAAAAGTACTTGCTAATTACCTTCTCACTGAGATGTGTGTGAATGTAAAAAGAAGAAATACAAGTGGAACTCATCCCTTGTTTAATATGCACCTAACACCATTGGATAATTGTTTATGTGTTTCGATGAAAAAAGGAGAAATGATGTGAAGACATGACAGAAAAGAATTTAGAATATTCTAGAAGATGCTCTAAAACCTGAATGGAACATTATTAGAACTAGATTTTGAATCTATTTTAGTAGAATCCCAAAGGGTTTTAAAAAGCTTATTTACACACAAATATTTCTTGTACACATATTTGTCACACAAAAGTCAAAAACATCTTTTCCCTACTTGAACCACATCCTAACTCAATCCTAAGCATTTCCCCCTAGCTTGAAATAGGATTCTTGTTGGTAGGAATGCCTTTTCTAAATAGGACATCCTTTTGTTGCCAGGGAAGCAAAGGGTTGAATTAATGATACAGATGTAAGTTTGTCACTGCCCAGGTTGAGGAAAATTGAGAAATATTCATCAATCATTCCTCTACTTCTGCCCTTTTATCCCTGTCTCTCCTAATTGGTGTGTGCAGGCCCCTCACATTCCAATTCACCACCAACCCCATTAGAAGTTTAGAGCAGTGAATGGAATCATGGGATCTTCACAGTCCTTCCTCATCTGGCCCAATGACACTAATGCCCAAAGCCTGAAACTTTAATGGAAAGGAAACCCTATATACAGAAATTACTTTTCAAGGATTCAGACAATATCTTCATGCTGATATTTTAGTCACAAAGAAGTCTCAATTCTTCACATTTATCTCTCATTCCAAGAAACCCTTACTCAAATCAAGGAATTGTTTCAAGATGTAGATGTCAAGACATGTTATGTTTCAAATAGGTTAACTGTGATCAATTGTTCTTTCTATAGTCAAGAAGAGAAAAAATTATACTCGTGATTGAGAGTAGGGAAGGGTATTAAGGGTTGTATACACTAATTCACTCCTACTGTAGATGAAGAAACAGTGATCTAATTCTAAAAAGTCCTAAATCTGTTTGCTATTGCATAGGTACCCCCAAATCATATTTAAAACATTTCCAGTCTGGTAGGACCTTCCATAGTTTGTGTTCTGCTGGCACAGTCTTTAAGAATTCAAAGTCACCTTCATGACACAATGAGCCATATGAGTAGAGCAGTTCAGAGGACAAACTATATTTGACTTAAAAAGAAAAAGTCTTTAAGCCAGCAGAAATGAACTGGGTTTTGAAATTTCTACTAGTCATAGAAAAGATTCAGCTAAAATGAAGGTTGGTAATTCTCATTTATCTTACAGGCAAGTTGGAGCAAAAAATGTGGTTTTTTTTCTTTTTTAAACCTTAAAGTTCTGTGAAAATGTAAATTATTATTGTGAGAATATCCCACCACATACAATGAAATCCCAGGACAGAATTCTTCTGCTTCTTCCAAACACAAATTGCCCAAAACCTCTGTCCTTGGCCCTGGTCCCTATTCAGCAATTCTCTTTCTATTTTCTGTGGGGACATTTCCTTTCTCCTCCTTGACTAGTTACCTTTTGCCAGTTCCCTCATCCCATTAGATTCAGGCTACATGAGCTTTCCAAGGTGGCAATTAGCTCATCTGATCAATTTATTGTATTAATGAGCTAATGGGAGAAGGTTATGAAAGGTCTATTAGGTCTTCTCTTTGGGCACTGGATCACAATACACATTTGAAAACAAATCCATTTGGGACAAAAAAAAATATATTTAGTGTTCCAATATATCCTATTAACTTTCACAAACAGAATAGTAAAGTGCACCATTATTATGTACCAATTTTTGAAAATAAATAAAATCAGAAATCATAAGGAAATTGTAGGTGAATAGTGAGATTGTTCCTAGATTCTCCTTGCCAAGACAAATAAAGGAGGTGCAGCATTTCTTTTCTCAGGTTCACAAAAGAAACAAGAGGCATTATTTCATGGAAGAGGCATGCTGTCTTTCAGTGTTCATGTGAGAATCAAAAGATAACTGTGAAGATAGGTACAGCTTGGACACTTTTACTTTCTGCAAACAAAAAAAAAGATGAGGGGCATTCTGCAAAAAACTTGACAAGATCAACCCAGAAGACAAAAAGGAGAAAAGCAAAAGGAAAAAACCCTCAGGACCTAACATCAGAGGACCTGGATTCCAAACCTGACTCTATTTGTAGGTAACTTTGTGACTTTAGGAAGACACACCTGACTTTTCAGGATCTCCCTTTACACATCTCTACAATGGAGACTCAGATAAGATGTCCTATAGTGATTTTTTTAGACTCTTTCTCAAAATTTTTAGACCTCATTGCAAAGGGGAGTATGGTATAAGATGATGATGATGACTATGTTGGAAAAATCTGAATTTAAAAACAAAAAAGACCAAAGATTGGCAAACATTTTAGAAAGCTTACATCTTAGACTCCTTCAAAGACTTCAAAGTAGTTAGCATTTATTTATCAAATATTTTTTCTAATTATTCTCTTATTTGATACTCACAATAATTTTATGGAATGGGTGCCATCATTATTATTATTATTCTCATTTTACAGATGAGGAAACTGAAGTTAAGTGATTGTCTTAGGGAAGATTTGAACTGAAGTTTTGACTACAAGTCCTGAGCTATCCACTATGAGACTAGTTTCTTCTAGGTTCAGTTCAGGAGTCATCTTCCATGGAAAAACTTTCTTAATGTTCCTAGTTTTAATTTCTCTTTCTCTTTTCCCAAATCATTTTATATTTACTTAATCTAGATGGTGAAGTGGATAAAGCTCCAGTCTTAGAGTTAGAAGGACCTGTTTGAACATTTGGTGTCATTTACTTAACACTATGATCCTTAACCCTGATTGCCTCCAAGAAATCAAATCAAATCAAATAAATGTTTACTAGCTGTACCTCCCCTCCAGAATATAAGCTCCTTGAAGACATTTTTCATTCTTGCCTCTGAACTCTTAGCACTCAGTGCAGTATCTGTCACATCTGTCAAATAATTGACAGATTAAATTGAATAATCATGAATACCTTATTCAAGAAAATAATCAAGAGGCATGGATAAAGCAAATAATATCACATAAAATGACAGGAAATAAATGATGACCATTATCAAAGTGATTTCCAAATTTTCTGCCCATGTGCAATCAGAGCATAGTATAACTAAAGCAAAGTTGAAATCAGTTCCAAATTAGCAAAAATACAAAGTTAAGAAAATATAGGGGAGTGTGGGGGGGGCAGATAAGTGATGCAGTTGATAGAGAAATGGCCCTGTAGTCAGGAGGACCTGAGTTCAAATTTGATTTCAGATACATATTACTTAGCTTTGTGACCTTGGTCACAACCCCATTGCCTTGCAAAAACAAGAGAGAGAGAGAGAGAGAGAGAGAGAGAGAGAGAAGGTATAGGGACCATTCACAACAGTTTTAAGCTGATCTGCAGAAATGATTTTTTGACTCATGTGTAAAAATATGAAAGGAAAGAACATTAACAGAGCTGTTTTTATTTTCTATAATCTGTAATGCTGGAAGGATTATCATTTCAAGCTTATAGTTCCTATCAAATATATGCATATATATATATATATATATATATATATATATATACATCTGATATATGTGTGTGTCTGTGTGCATTTATGGATATGCATATGGTATCCCCAAATCCCCAGTGAAGTTGATACCAAATCTCTGTCTCCAATTAAGAAGATTTATAAGGGCGGTTAGGTGGTGCAGTGGATAGAGCACTAGCCCTGAAGTCAGGAGTCCCTGAGTTTAAATCCAGACTCAGACATTTAATAATTACCTAGCTGTGTGGTCTTGGGCAAGCCACTTAACCCCATCTGCCTTGTAATAAAACACCTCAAAAAATTAAGAATATTTATAGTGGCTATATCATATAGTACATACATTTAATTTAATACGACCCTTGAAAAAAGGCTACACTGTACAGGACTCAAGTACATTGATTTGTATGTTGTTTTAACACCAAGTTAGAAAATGAGCAGCAAAACAACTCTGGAATAATGAGCACTGATGTATTTGTGATTGAAGTGAGAGAGTTTGAGAAAGAGGAAGAATGAGTGGCTAAATTAGGCATGGAGGTAGGAAAGTGAAGAAAGCTACTACAAAGAATCTCAGAGGAGGATAGGACTTTTAAAGGTTATTTTTCACAATCCAACTGAGCAATCAGTTAATAAACAGTATTAATCATGGACTATTGGATGACATTGTACTAAGCACTGGGAATATAAGAAAGTAAAAGATAATACCTATTTAAAAGGAGACCACAGACTAATGAACTAAGCAGGTATCCCCTTCTCCAAATCTCTTAAGTAGTTTTCCAAACTCCACTTTTAGGAAGTGAAAAACTTCTAGGAAAGGGAATCCCTAAATTTGTTCATATCACTTGTGAATAATCATACACACACATACACACACACACACACACACACACACACACGTATAAATATATAAATATAACTATATAGCTTTTCCTTGTATCAAACTGGTCTACCTCCCCACCTCATCTCCTACTCTCTGGAGTCAATCATAACAAATCTAATCTTTCCATGCAAAAACTTTTAAAATAATCTGAAAAGAGTTATCATGTTAGTAACTTCAAAAAACTTTTGAAATTCAAAGAAATTCAACAGACATTTATTGAATATCTACTATTTATTGGACATTTACTACCAAGCACTATATTAGATCATAATAGAAAGGAAAAAAAGTGCTTACCCTCAAGAAGCTTATATTCTACCATTATGAATTTCTTTTATGTCCCCTTCTCATACTGGGAATTCTTCCATTTACACATTCATGATGATCAGAGCCTTTCCTATCAAAGTCTTGGAACCCAGAGTCAACCTTAGTCTGACCAGGGCAGCAGGAATATGACCTTCCTGAACTTAATACACTCCTTCTATGTATTTATTAAATCCTTACTTTCTGGTAACCTAAGCACTGGGAGCTCAAACCAAGCCAAGCACAGTGACTCTCCTTAAGAAGCTGCCCTTCTATTGAGGTAGCCATCTTACCTCTCCATTGCACACAGATAATTCACACTGAGTTTGGAGACCAATGAAATAATCATGTCTTATTCACATGAATAATTCTGTAGCTTATATGTTCCTCACCCTGTATCGGTGAAAATTATTTTTTAATTCAAATGTAGGAAGTTACATTTATCCCCATTAAATGTGCTAATATTATTTCTGTTTTACAGTTCTAGGATGGAAACGATTTTTTGTATTTTGATTCTGTTACCTAATATGTTAGTTCTCCCTTCCAGTTTCCTATGATCCACATATTGAATAAATTGACCTCTTATGTCTTCTTTAAAACTTTGGTTACAAAATAGGAAGCAGAATTATTACAAAGGATGGAAATTGTTTCATGGTATTCTGCTGACCATAGCTCTCCAAACTGCCATTGTCCCATTAATTACTAACTTTAGGGTCCTATAGTCCCACATTTCTGAATCTTCCCACTTGTCATAATGTTCAACCCATACATCATTAAATCAACAAAAGCATTTTGATGAACTTTGTCTAAATCTTTTTGAAATCCAGGTCCCAGATGAACAATTTACCTTACAGAGCCCCAGGTAATTTACTAAGATTAAGTTGCAGACAAGTCAATAATTTTAATCTCCAGAAAGATTTTTCTCTTTCCATATCAGAATTTCTATGCATGGAAGGGAGACAGGAATCAAATATATGAATGAATATATATTAAAAATAAATATTTATTCACCACCTTTAAGTACACAAACCAGTTATCATATATCTCATTTGAGCTTCACAATTGTCCTGAAATATTGATTCTGCAAATATTATTATCCTCCTTTTCTAGATCAGAAACATAGAATCATAAAGCTAGAACTAGATGAGATCTCAGAAATCACTTGTCTTATCCTCTCCCTTCAGAAGGGAAGAAACTGAGGGTGCCCAAGATCACTGAGGACACATAGAATTTCTGAGTTGGGGGCAGCTAGGTGGCCCAATGGCTAGAGCACCGTCCCTGGACTCAGCAGTACCTGAGTTCAAATCTCACCTCAGACACCTAATAATTACCTAGTTGTGTGGCCTTGGGCAAGCCACTTAACCCCATTGCCTTGAAAAAAGTCTAAAGAAAAAAAAAGAATGTCTGAGCTGATAAGAATCTCAGTAGTCATCTGGTCCCACTTTATAAAGAATTCACTCTACAAATTCCCAACAAATAATCATTCAGTCTTTGCTCAAAGATGTTGAGTAAGAGGAAAGCCACTATGTCCTGAACTAGCACATTCCATTTCAGGATTGCTCTAGCAGTTAGGAAGTCCATCTCTCACATGAAACCTAAATCAATCTCCTTTTGAATTTTGTCCTTTGTCTTATATAAGGAAAGTAGATCTCAGAGAACTGAAGTGGTTAAGTGATATTCAAATCCAGAGGTTTCCTAGTTCAGTACTCAAGACACTATACTTCAATATAAGGTCACATTACATTAGAGGTAAAAAGCTTAAGAATTACAGAAAACAGAAGAGAAGAAGAAAATTCTGTTTTCACTCCCATGTAATTTATTGGCTTTTAACATTTCACTGGAAGAGCTCTTTGGAATAAGTACAATACACCCTTTATCCCCAAATCAATGCTATAGTCTTAGTGTTTTCTGGGACAGACTGCCAGAAAAAAAATCACACAATTCATGGCTTACTCCAGTACCCAGTGATTAACCCATGGAGGTTAATACATCAGGAGAGAAGATTTGTATTTGTCTGTGTGTGTGTGTGTGTGTGTGTGTGTATTGCGTTTGGAAATCCAGCAAGAGAACTCAGCCAATCAGGGCCTTTGTTGAATAATACAGACTATTATGTGATTAAGGAACCTAAGATTGGGGAAATATAAAATAATCAGAATGTGGTTCTTTCAGAGAAAAATGGAAATTAACAAGAACCAGCTCATCCACATGGGGAGCCTCAGAACCCTAAGAATTCTTAGAATGTTTCTAATCCAACTCAAATCTGAGCCAAAATCCCTCTGCAGCTCTCCTAACAAAGAGTCAGGCATCCTCCACTTGATAATAGGAACTCTCTGCTCTGCCTCTGAAGGTGGGCCATTCCACAGTAGGATTGCTTTAACTATGAAAAAGTTTTCCATTATATTTAATTAATATTTTTTCTCAACAACTTTGTCTCATTTATTCTATTTCTATTTTCTGGAATAAACTATTAATAATCCATCTTCCATATGAAAACATCTTTCTATATGTGGAAAGTCATGACCCCTTTAAGTCTTAGTTCCTTCAGGTCAACATGTTTTTAGTTCTTTCTTCCTTTTCTGTTAATAATAGAAATTCTAAGCATTTATTTCCAAGAGCAGTTTGTAAAGCATCAACAACAGCTTCCCAATTAGAAAGACCTGGCATGTCATAAGGTTCCACTTCCAAAATTCTCCCATACTGGCTCCATTTGGGTAAGAGAAACAAGGAATTCTTTGAAATCATCCAAGGTGACAGCTGCTTTTAGCTCTGCTGTAGTCCTTTCAGTACAGCCTTGGTTGCAAAGTATATGATCTCTGAAATTTTAAAGTTTACTTGGGGAACTGAAAGGGTAAGTAACTTGGCCACCATCCCTCAGTCAATATGAGTCCAAGATCAGAGCTGAGCACAGGTCTTCTTGGCTCTGTGTGTCTATTCATTGTGCCATAGCAAAGAATTAATGTCATCCAAGGAAGGGCTGAATCAACTTTCTCTGGTTCCTGATGACTTCCAACTTCTCACCTTTTGAATAATCTGACTCTTCTTAGAACATTCACATTTCAGTAGGGAGTTCTTTCAGCTATGATAAAGGAAACCTATCAGTATCAATAAATATTTTCATATATTGTAATGTCTGAGGAAATTCAATGTTCTCTATTCCTTTTAAAATCTTTGCCATATATGCAGAATTCTCATTAATAACTTTCCTTCCTTTGAAACTATTTTCATGATCATCATCTTGGAAAAGGAATTAAGAGATCTGCTACTCCATAACATATTGTTACAGAAAGTCATTTCACAGGATCGTGTTAAAAAAAATGATGAGTACAACCATAAATATTCCATATTTGTTTCTCATTGGAATCAGTCAGACTGATAGCATTAAGAACTGAAATTCCAAGTTCATTACAGAGAAGATCAACTATGAATTAGTGATTTCTTGAAATCTGTAGGTTTTCCAGGAAGAGAAGTTAAAAATGTAAGTTAATCAACTTACTATTATTATTACACATGAAGCAAATTTGTCAAACATGTAGCAAACATTTAAGATGTCTCTTCCTCATACATAAGTCTTTCCTCAAGTTGGAATTCAGTGTCTTAACTAGGTATTGTGATGTTTCAAGATGGAGGTGTCCAAGGATTTCTGAAATGTGCTTTGTAGCTCCCTGAGATTATTCCAGAAAGTGAATAAAGCACTCATACATGATCCTTTCTGCAAATTACCATAAATTGGTAATTAGCAGGTCCTCCTAGCATGAATGTTCTCCCTACGTTACTTTATGTTTTCGTATTTGGGTTCAGCTGTTTTACCCCAGAATTTCATGGTTGCATCTACTCCCCAGAACACCTTCCTGGTCTGCCTCTAGAACTTTGGCTGCCACAGTAGACTTCATGTGCCTCACTCTCTGCTTTGGCATGGTTCTCCAACTATTGTGGTGGTTTCTATTGCTCTCAGTTCTTTCAGAAAAAAATAAGGATTGATTTCTGATCCTCTTATTATCCCATTGGTACTTGTCTTAATGTGCTGTATTCTATCAGGATCCTTCCAAAAAAACCCTGCACAGAACCAAATATGACATCAATGAAGTGGTACAACCAACTTCATTTACCCTGTATTTCTCACTCAGACTTTAGGCTGCAGGGGTCAACAGAGAATTTTAATGATGATACATTTGATTCAGTGTCAAATTGGCACCAGTCTATCTTTGGCACCAAGTCAAAACTAACAAAATAGTCATGTGGAACCATAAGATGTTCAGTCTCTACCAAGAGGAAAACTTCAGGGAATAATTCCAAGAGGAAAAAAAAAAAAGATGCTCTCTTTAAAATATACAACTAATAAATTAAGTGAATTTAATTATTTTTTAAATGAATAAATCCTTTAATCTTTAACTATTCTAGCTAATTCTAAATTGTATAAGAAGACACCTACCTGCAGAAGTGAAGAGCAATTCCTCATCTGGAAAAAATCTCTTTATTAATGAAATCCCAGGGTGAGTTCAGCTCTATACCTATGTTTCATGATGCTCAGAGAGTACACAAATGCTTATTGGTACTTTTGTTGTGTCTAATTGGTGTAATGGATCATTGAACTTAAGAATCAGAAGAATCTCAGTTTGAATCATGCTTTATACACTTACTAGCTACGAGACCCTGGGCAAGTCTTTTGACGTTTTTCAATTTCAACACCTGTCAAATAGTAACAACAATACACTTATCTCAAAAAGTTACTGAGAAATTCAAATGAGCTAATGAAAGGGGTTTTGCCAATCCTGAAGAGTTTTACAAATATTAGCTATTGGTGTCATTATTCACATTGATTATGATATTTCTCCCAAATAGAATTGGAAGCTCCATGAAAATAAAGAATATTACATTGTTTTCTGTATACTCAGAGCCTAACACACTGATTAGCACATAATAGGTGCATTATCATGTTGACTGATTGATAAATGATTCATCCAATGATGCAAACACCTTCATAATTAAGGCGAATTGCAGTGTGTTCCTTCTGCCTCTCTGAAAATGTATCTTTTTCCCCAAAGCTCAGTGGAGGGACCGCATTCTGCAGAAAGTCCTTTCAATCATTAATGATCTACTCTGACTCAGATCACCTTCTTTCTTGACATGTTCTATTGTCCCAATGATATGTAAGTTCCTGGAGGACAAGGACTGCTTCATTCTTGCCTTTGTGCTCCCAGGGAGGAGCTCAGTGACTTACATTTAAAGATACTTTAGAAATGATCGCTGGATTAAATCAAACAATTATTTCATTTTACAATAGATCATAGGATCATAGACTGAGAGCTGGAAAGGATCTTAGAAGTCAATGATTCAAATCCTCCAATTTTTTCATATAAAGAAAATGGGGTCCAGAAAAGTTCAGTGCTTTGCCAGGGTCATACAAGTAACTACTATTTGACAAAGAATTGAATCTCAGGTCTTCCTGACTCCATATTCAACACACTATTCACTATACTATAAAGCATTTATTTTTTATTTTTATAAGGAAATGGGGTTAAGTGACTTGCCCAAGGTCATACAGCTAAGTAATAAGTGTCTGAGGCTGGATTTGAACTTAGGTCCTCCTGTATCCAGGACCAGTGCTCTATCCACTGTGCCACCTAGTCAGTGCACTATCAAGCATTTGTTAACCACATACTATTTGATAACTATAGAGTTAGTGTTTAGGGAAATCAAGTAAAAGATGAAATAATCCTTACTCTCATGGAGTTTACCTTCTATCAGAGGAAACAACACAAAGAAGCAAATACCAAATATACATAAAAAGTAGCCCAGGGGAAGTTGGGAAGGTAGGAAAGGCTTTGAACAATTTGAATTAATGCAGCCTCAAGAGATCACTCAAAGAGTGTATAGAGAGAAAAGAGATAAGGACCAAGGACAGAGACCAAAGAGCATTTATCTGTAGTTTACATGTCCAATATAGCTAGATTATAAATTCCCTGAAGATATAGACTGAGTCTTACTCTTCTCCTGTCTCAAAACACAGAGCACAACAGAGAGCATGTTTCAGTGACTGAATTTTTCCATGTTAATTGATTGAGTTCATGTTTATCTACAACAGAATATTGTGATTCATACTGTGAGCTCCTTAGGGGAGAGAGGCATGTCTGTGTAGCTCTGAGTAGAGATCTTTGCATAACCCCCACACGTGAGCTACAGTAAATGATGTTTGATGAGAGTAGTGCACCCTGAAGCTTTGGAGAATTAAAGCCCAACAATGGGCTCTAGATTGAAGCCAGAGATGTGATGGTGCTACTCAGATTCTAGGAGGTCAGTGACTACTCTCTGCTTCGTGTTTCTCACTCCACCTGCTACTCATTTTCTCACTTAGGATGATTCAGAAGCTGTGATCACTGAGGGTCTACAGTAAATAAACACAGTAGTCTCAGGAACAGGATAGCAGGATCAAAACTTATATAAGACTGTCAATCCAAATGAAGAAGGTCAAGGAAGGTGACAAAAGTTGTACAACCCAATATTCTGACTCATTCATCACTCCCCTCACCTCCAAGAAAAGAAACTCTGTGGATGAAAGGAAGATTCTACAAGGCAAGAGCATGGTTTTACCTCCAATATGTTCAGAGCAGGAGCACTATTGATGGCGTGCCACTGTGGCTAAAGTTACCATAAAGATTATGCCAGGAATTTCAAGTGTTCAGATGAATCAACAAAGGATTTTCAAAATGTGATGGGATCATTCAGTTTACATGTATTTGAATGAGTAGGCCATTCATTGAGTTAGGCTATCAGCATACTTTCATGGACATGCTCTTCAGTTAAAAACAGTTATGGCTTGAATCAACTCAGAGAAGGTGATCAAATTAGATAACATTAGAGAGTCCATATTATTGATGACACAAAGGTAGTTTTCAATACTATTTTTCTCCCTGTGAAAGTCTCAGAAAAATAAGTTTTAGATACTCCAAAGAACAAAGTTGAAGGTTGGTTTAACTAAATTTCAGTATTACCTAGACTCACTCACATACAATAAATTCTGCAAAAAACAAAACAAAAAAACACCACTAGAGCTAAGCATAATTGGGGAGGAAAGTAGGTCAACTATGTGGAGAAAAAAAAGAAAACCAATGGAAAGCCTAAGTAATTCATTGGGATTTTAAAGATATTCAAAGATTATATGTAGTAAATAAAGAAAACACTAGACAGGAGTTGCATAGGTTGAGATGACTGTAAGACTGAAATCTGTTCTTGTTAAAGGGAATACCCATAATCATAAGATCATGAAGCCATAAAGGCAGTTCTGAGCACAGATTAAAGTGGAAGACTTGAGATCAGGAAGACCTAGTTTCAAATTCTTCCTCTGACTCCTACCAGCATATATTGCTATAGGTAAGACACCTAAACTTTCTGTGCCTCCATTTTCTCATACATAGAATGAGGGAGTTGGATTCATGGCCACTAGAATCCTTTTCTACCTCTAAATGTATGATTCTATGATCCAATAATTGTTGAAGCAGCAAAGAGACCTAGATCAACTTTTAACTGAATTCCTAATTTCATCTTCCCTGAAATATCTCCCAACTATGGTCCAGTTGCTATATAGCAGCAAACTATGATGAATAATATTAACCTCTTCCTCTCCTTCTCTACCTTCCACCCTCTCCCTCACCATTCCTTCTGCTCTTCTCTTTTCTCTTTGCCTGTCTCTGTCTGTGTCTCTCTCTCTTCTTTCTGTCTCTCTCCCTCCTTCCTTTTCTCCCCACTCTTTCTCAATCTACATAGGAAGGTCATTGTAAGAAAAGCCTCTCTAGCAAAAGAGATGAATAATTGTTCTGCAATACAAAGTCTTTAGAGAGTTGTGTTATACCATGATAGTTTAAGCGATTTGTCCAGAAACTGCCTTTATCAGGGGAAGAGCCTGACTCCTGTAGGATTTTTCTGTATACCATATTTTTCATCAATCAACCTCTGCCACCTCTTTAAGCTTGCTGTTTAACCATTTAAGTTATACATTTAAAAGTCCTCATAAACCAAGAATGGCAACAACAAAGACATCCAGTTCTATACAAATAGGCATCCTGAATAACTACCCATGCATGCATAAAAAATTAAATACTCATTGAGTCAAACTCATGTGATGTGTCAGCTTTGTCCAAAGTAGTTTGCCTCAACTAGAGAGGTCAAGGCACAGCTTGGACTGTTGCCAGTTGAGAATTTTAAGAGAAAGTACTAAAAGGTGGGAGAGATATGAGAAAGAGAATATCCTTAGAGTGACCTCTTCTTGCCAAGAGTCTTAATCAAAACCAAGATATACTTGTCCTAACTATGTTCAAATGGCATTATCAGGTGCCATGGTGCTCAACTCTAAGAGAGTCCTTAGGAATCAGGACTTTCATCAGAAGGAAAGAGAAAAACCAGTGGAAGGTATGATACCTCAGAAAATATCCCAATGATCTAACCATCTTACTGAGATTAGACTCTTCCCTGTTAAGCAGAAAGAACCCCAGGTCCAGATTATAATGGCATTCCTCTTTACAAGTACTGGGACTCAAGGAGTTAACAAATGTAGATTCACACAAGGTCCTTCAAATGATATTTCTCAGTAGAAAGAACCATCCTCTGGGATGGTGGAATGAACAGTTAAAAAAATAAGGGGAGGAAAACGTCAGGTACATAATTTAAAAGGGTACAGACAAGGAGTCGTAAATGAAAGGTCAACATGGGTCAAGAGTGTAACAAGAAAAAAATGGTGATATTCTGAAATTCGTGAATATGACTTCACAGAGGTTGAATTCCTTAATTTTCCATCAGAAAACACATCTTAAACTGAAGAAACCAGAGAACTAACCCAAGAGCACATTTCTTTTGCAGTCAAGTATCTCCAAAGGCTATATCTCTCATTCTATGAACCTAATAAGGGAAAGGATCTATTTTATAAATGTAAGGGAAGAAGGAAAATAATAGAAATGATGATGATGGTAAAGAAAATTAGAGCAATAATATATAAGACCTATAATGTATCTGTATTCTAAAAATACTCTCTCCTTTGAGATAGGTGTTATTATTATTATCATTATTCTCCCTTTACAGCTGAGCAAACGGAATCAAACAGAAATTACAGGGCCTTGCTCCAAATAACACAAATCATAAGTGTCTGGGCTTGGATTTGAACTCAGCGTTTCCCACTGACTCCTACAGAAAGTTGGGAATAGAATCTAGAGATCAATGAAAAAAACTGCAAATGTTGCTGGCCATGATAACAGAAGACTGAGGGCAGGGTACAGAAGTTGACTTCTGGTATTTGAAGATGTCATATGGAATCAATGCTATGTGCAAGCACTATGATAGACGCTCGAATACAAATACAAAAGTGAGACAGTGTCTGCATCCAAGACCTTGCATTCTATAGAAGGGTGAATAGTTATATTTGATTTGGATTCAAACATAAGAATCATGGGTGAAAGTTTGGAAAATGCAGATTTATCGTCAAAATAAGGACATTGACTATCAAGGAAAGCTGAACCAATGTGGCCTGCCCAGGGTGACATAGTTAGTTAGTGTCAAGTGTCTGAGGCTGAATTCAAACTTCCATTTTCCTGCCTCCAAAGTTTTCTTTGCCATCTAGCTGCTTAGACCATCCAGGGCCATCTCTAGTCATCCTGATTCATATCTGGCCACTAGACCAGGATGGTTCCAGAGAAGAAAGTGAGGCTGGTGACTTAGCATGACTCCCCCTCAATCAAGTCTAAGTCACATGTTTTTCATGGTATCATCTCCCTGATGTCTTGACTTCTTCAAGAATGAAGGACAAACATTATCATCATCATCATCATCATCATCATCATCATCATCATCACCAATATGTGATGGGCTCTCTTAAGAGGTGATGAGTTCCCTATTATTGAATTCTTCAAAAAAGGACGGATGAATTCTTGTCTTGGGTTGCCTATCTAGAATATGCTCTCCCTTTTCAGAATTTTATCTTTCTTCAAAGATTAAGTTAGCAGTCATCAATGCAATGGAGATTTCCCCAATCACCCTGTTATAAGTACCTTCCCTTTTCAAATCATCTTGTATATATATATATATATATATATATATATATATATATATATATATATATATATATATCTAATACCTCTCCCCAAATCCTCAGTAATAAATAAGCTCTTTTAGAGCAAGGTTTTCATTATTTTTGCTTTGTTCCCTAGGATTTGCACATAGTA
This sequence comes from Macrotis lagotis, assembly GCF_037893015.1. Lineage (NCBI taxonomy): Eukaryota > Metazoa > Chordata > Mammalia > Peramelemorphia > Peramelidae > Macrotis > Macrotis lagotis. The sequence goes on along the minus strand of NC_133661.1, from coordinate 37,584,950 downwards.
AGTCCTTTCAAAATGTGGGTCTAGTTGAATCAATTTGAACTGAATTTAATCAGATGTGTACTCGGTGCACAGTCAACACAATCTCTCTGAGCTCAAGTTTCCTCAGCTTGAAAAGGGAGGGATATAATAATAGAACATGCACCATAGGTTTGTTGTGAAATCAACTAAGATAATGTAGGTAAAGTGCTTTGCAAACACCAAAATGTGACATAAAATTATTATTGTAACTTTTATCAATCACATCCTCATCCATGTACACATGAGCTCAGTCATCAGCCTAGAGCATATTACACTGCAAAAGCAGAAAAAAGAAAAACCCTTTATCATTCATCAATTCTCCCGAATATTTTGTTATTCTAAAGAAAATGTCGTTACATAGTAAGGACCTCAGAAGGTATTCCCCAGTTCCCATCACTGTCAAAAAGAAGAGAAATGCCAGACACTATAGTATCGATGGGAAGCAGTTAAATATCCTCTTGGCTTTGGGAGTTGGGGCAGCTGGACAAGCAGCCATCAGAGAATGATCTCAATCAGACCCCTCCTGGAGAAGAGACAAGGCCCAATATCCAAGTCTCCAAGAATTATCTAGATGCCAAATCAATTGAAAAAAAAAAGTCTGACACCCCCATGCCTGCCAAAGACACTTGTTTCCATGGCACTAATAAATCTTTGTTTCTCTGGTCTGACGGCTGCTCAGATTCGATTAAGTCCATACATATGTAACAGCTTTTACCCCTAAGCAGCTCAAAGATGGAAAGGCAATTGCCTGGCTGTGTCTGGGAGGTGGGGAAGGTCACAGAAGGCACCAGTCATATCATTCCTGATGGCCAAATAAAGCCTTACCATCCAATCACAGAAAGTGATATGAAATTCATGCCCAGAGCTGGATTGCAAATGATCCACTGACTTTTTTGGAAGGATCCTCTTACAATTTCTCCTTGTTACCCTTGAGAGTGATTGAGAAAGGTAGACACATACGGATAGCATGTAGAACATTTGTACTGTTTTGCATTTAATTAGAAAACATTCTGCCTATGGCTATTACATTAGCTTTTTGTTATATACATCTCAAAACCCACCCATCCCATATATCATCTTAGCTATGGTAATGAACCACCACCAGGATAACTATCCATGCATGCAGGAAAGCCATATTTCTCTTCTCTTGGCTGTGCTGCTGAAGAACTGTTGGCGCAACTCTCCACTCTCATCCATCATTTCCACACGTGCAATAGAAACAAGGGTGAAGGAGAACCCTGATCTCCAAACCCCTCATTCACCAGGAGAGATCAAAGCCCTAGAGAGTGAGGGAAAGACTGCATATTGAGTTTTTCCAGACTTCCTTACATAAAGGTTAGAGCCCACACGCAAACATTTAGAATTTGTAAATCTGAACATAGGATCATAGATTCAAAACTGAATAGGCATAATGTAGCTCAACTCTTCATTTTTTGGATGAAGAGAATGAAACAAATTAGGGAATAGATTTATCCAAGGCCACATAAGTAATAATTATAACTTGCATTTGCATAGCACTTTCATGTTTACAAAGTACTTTATCTAGATTATTCCATTTGATCCTTTCAACAACCCTATGAGGTAAGAGTTTTCATCCCTATTTTATAAAGGAGAAATCTGAGGTCTATAAAGGTTAAATGATTTGCCTATAATGTAGCATTAAGTATCTGAGGGAGGATTCAAATTCAGATCTATCCAACAACAGCACTCTGTTCATGTACCACCCAATTTCCTTTATGAAGATGTATATTATTACTCTTTCCTGAGTGTTCAGTTCCCATTTCTGTAATCTAGTCACTCAGTTCTCCCATTGTTTGACAGACCAGAGACTTCACTCAAATCATCTTTTCAACATTGCTCCCACTTATCTCTACTCTGGATCCCATACAACAGCCTAGACTCTTGTTTTTCACTATGTCATTGATGTCATTTCACCATTGTCCATGTTCTAGTGTCCCCTAGAGAAAGACTGCCATTGGCTGCCATTTGCATCACTGAAGAATTTCTGCTTGTCCTATATAACTCAGTGGAAGGAATTTTCAAACAATGGTCTTTTCTTAATGGTCTCAAAGAAGATTCCCCAGTCATCTGCCCATAATTACCTTGCTATTGGAACTAAAGAGGTATATATGTGGGCATTTGTTTTAACCAGGCAGATTGCGATTGTTGACCAAATGTGAAACATTCAGATAGATTCTCCTTACCTAAATCCATCAAAGGAGACAATCCAACATGGTGAGGGGAGAAGGCTCCTTCCTGTTCTCTTAAAATGTTAAAGATAAGCAAAGAACAGAAGAAATAGAATCACGATATCCTTAGTAGTTGGTACACTCAATTACTTGGGGAAAAACAGATTTGCAGTATCATGTGCAAATTTCCTTTTTCTGTTCTACATTATACATGGAAAATGTTTTACTTAGTGTGACTTAAGTTCTGAATAAAACAAAAGAAAAATATAAAAAGGTCTATCTGTCAAGTATACAAGCTGTTCATCTTGCTAAGAGATCAACTACTTTCATTTCTTTGATGCCATTCTTTAAGTCAATTCCTTGATAGAATTCCTTATTTCTAACAAATGACATTCTTATGGATCTCTTCCTTTGGTTCAACTCTATGACATGCTTATTGCCCAACTATAGCACTTATCTCATATTACATATATGTAGATATATGGGGAGAGAGACATGATGATGATTTGCATATAGATACAGATATCCTGTTGGATAAACTCAACAGATTATTCATCCAACTGCATTATCACAGTTCCAAAAATGGTCATTATCCAATTTTGGTTGTTTGTTTTCTTTTGCTGTTTTTACTTTTTCCTGTGTGAATGTTCAAACTTACTTTCTCAGTGATGATGAATCTCAGGAGATTTTACAACCTTCTGAGAGTTTCAGTACTAAATGTTGCCCACAAATAGAAGCATCTAATTTCATCATCTAGGGAAATCTCTTATTAACAATGACTCTATATTTGATTTCTTCCATGAGAGCAGCAAGCATTTTGGGAGATAACAATTTTATGTTTCCGATAGTTACTCTGTTTAATGTCTTGCTTGTTATTAATTGAATCAAATTACTGAATAAGACTGTGTCTATACTGTTCTATCTTCAGTGAATCTTGTATAATTTTGACATATCCATGGGAAACAATTTGTTGGAGGAAGGCCTACTCAATAAAATGCTTTACATAGAGTTCTGTTTGTGACACTAAGCCTAGAGCAAGAAAAACCTTGATTGCACTAGCTCTGTGATCATGGACAAGTTAATTAAACTCTTTAGGTCTCAATGTCTTATGTGTAAAGAGAATGAGATTCAGTTATCTTGAAGGTCCCTTCTAGTTCAAAACTGAGGTTCTTACGTTGAGATCTGTAAACTTGCATTTTATAGTCAAATAACTGTATTTCAATTTAATTGTTTTCCTTTATAATCCTACGTATTTTATTTTATAGATTCTAAACTTATTCTGAGAAGGGGTTAAGAGGCAAGGGTCCTATGATGTAAAAAAGGTTCACAACTCCTGTACCAAATCTAAGGAGCAAAGAAGGACTTTGTATTCTCAATATCTTTCTTTCAATTGCATGATAGTAAAATGCCATCCACGGTAAAATATCACTTCTAAAATCCTGCATGCTCCCTTTGAATATCCTTGCAAAAGGCATGCACAGATTGTTCTCCTCAAGGTAGTAGATCACTGGGAGCTCACTATTCACACTTTATCAATGTTTGCTGAATTTTAAAGCCCGATGAATTGAACTATAAGGAATTGGTCCTATGAATCTGATTTGACTTATTCAGCTTCTGTGCCTTAAGCCCCCAAGATCACTCAAGAAAGAACCTGACCATAGTCCTGGAACAGCTGGAAGATTGAGAACTGATGCCCATCAATCATTGCTAATTCATTTTTCAAGGGAAAGAAATAATACATTTACAGGAAAAACCTTTACTGCCTTCCCAACTACAGGATCTGAATGTGGCAGATGTGCTAATTAATGTGCTGTCCCAGTTCATCTGATTGCCCATTTGGTATGACTTCTTCCCAACGGAAATCCTAATCAGCACTGACCTGACTTGTTCAGAGTGGCCCAGAAATTTCACTAATAAACTCTAATGCAGAAAGTCGATAAGAGAAAAAACGATAATGTTTAGATTAAAAAGTGTGATGTCAGCCTCTGGAAGATTACAATTCACTTAGCTCCTTTTGTAGTGTGGTTCTGATTTATATAGGCCTATTAGTTGAAATAATTCTTTTTATCAGGTTTTCTGATATTATATTATACCTGTCTCTGAAATCTTTTTCATCCTACATGTAACAAGTGATTTTAAAAAAGGACTAGCACATGCCCTTTATGTGGTTGGCATATGCAAGCCAGTTTGTCAACAATGGCAATTGAATAGATGTCTATTATACATGTCTTCAGGTAGTAGTGGGTAACTAACCAATTATTTACCCCAATTCAATCCCATAGATTTCTTTGTTTGTTCAAACAAAGCTTATTGCATGGAACCCATTGCACTCATTCCCTTCAAATATAATATCTCCATGGGCAGGAACAATTGAATGAAAAGAAACCCAGAAATTCAAAAAAGTATCTCCAGTAGGCATCTTCTCCAACTCATACCTAAAAAAAGGAGCCCTTCTACTACAAAACTAAGAAATATTCATCTGACCTTGCTTGATGATATCTAGTGAGAAAGAACTCATTACTTTCCAGAATAGCCCCTTCCACTTTTGGATTGTTCTCACCATTAGGAATTTTTTCCCCAATGATAAAATTTAATTTGTCTCTTTCAACTTTCACCCATTGAATTCAGTTCTATTCTCAAGGGTCAAGCAAAAAAAGAAGTTAATCTTTTCCCCTCTATCTCTGGACAAGGCTTCAAATGCCAGAAAGACACTACTACAACCCATTGCAAGTGTTCTCCAGGCTGCACAACCCCAGTTTTCGCAACTGATCCTCATTTGACATTCTGATTACTCTCCACTGAATGCTTTCCATCTCATCAATATTTGTCCTAAGATATGCTGCAGAGGACTGAAGAACATTGTCCACATATCATCTGACCAAGGTTGAATATAATGAAATTATTGTGTTCTTAAACCTAGACTTATCCTGTGGCTCTACTCTTTTTTAATTCACACTAAGACTTTCTTAGGTTTTTTTAACTGCAAAATCATACTGTTGACATAGTACTTGAAGCCTCCAAAAATCTAATGTCTAATCATATCTCATCGTCTTATATTTAAGTTGATTTAACCCAAATTTTGAATATATGACATAACCTGCATATTAAATAAGCATTGAACTATTCTGTAATTAGCATCTAGATTATAATTTGTGGTCAAGAAGCAAAGAATGTGAAGCAGGTTAGTTCATTTTAACTGGTTTTCTACCATATAATTAAGTGGTCACTTGGGGTAGGTTGGGGGAAGAAAGAAATAGATGATTATAACTATTATTATAGACTTTCCCCTAAATGTTCTTTTTTTTGCTTCATCACAAAGATTCCTTAATTAACAAAATCTCTAGCAACAAGGATTTCTGGTGCCAAGTCAACTTGGGTGTGGAGGAAAGTCTCCTCTAGTCTAATTAGGTGATAAATCCAGGACAGAGCAGGAGGAAAGGAAGGCAAGATGAGAGAAATGGACAAAGTATGAGAGGAGATCAGAGATGGAATTATTGGAAGGGAAGGAGGGAGAAAAAAGTAGGAGGGGGGAAAGACAGAAGAAAGAAGAGGATGGGGGCGACCAGGTGGCTCAATGGGGTGGCTAGGTGGTTCAGCGGATAGAGCACCGGCCCTGGAGTCAGGAGGACCTGAGTTCAAATGTGACCTCAGACACTTAATAATTACCTAGTCGTGTGGCCTTGGGCAAGCCACTTAACCCCATTGCCTTGCAAAAACTTTAAAAAAAAAGAAGATGGGAGAAGAAAAGAAAGAAGGGACAGAGATAAAAACAGAAAGAAGACGAAAGAGGGAGGGAGGGAGAGAGAGAAAGAAAAGGGAAAAAAAGGAAGAATCCTGTGGAGGACATATATTCATTACAAAGACTGGGGTCTGCCTATGGCTGTCAATGCCTACATACAGGTTTGTGAGTGTAAGACAAAATAATGACCCAGGCCAATCATTGTGATGAATGAAGTTCCTTCACCAGACATTAAAACTAGCTTCAACCCATCAAGTCAATTACAAGTGATGTATTCACTCACCTATACTCAATAGTATAATGACCAAGGCAGGAAAACCATATTATTAGAGAGTTATATTGATTAGATTGGAACCCCAACCAATGGTTGGCATAATGGGGAGGAACAAGTCTTTCAAACTCCATATAAGACTGGACTCTGTTGCAATTTGTTTCCTTTCTTGCTAGGAGAAATGGCCCTCCTCTACAAAGAATATTAATAAAAGCTATTTTAGCTTTTATTATTGTGCCATCCAATAGATGTGCTAGCCAAAAAGAACCAAACCTACCCATTGCTGAAATCAAAGACCCATTGCTGAAATCAAAGACCCATTGCCTTCCATATTATCTAACAAATTAATATTATTATGGATAGTGTCAGAACAATCTTAGAATACAGGTAGAAATCTAATATGGAAGCTGAAGGGTCTTTAATAATAATAATAGTAATAATAATAATATATAGCAATATTATACTGCATTAAGTATTTGTAAATATGAGTCATTTACAACACCTTTTTCTCTATCTCTTCCACCTCCTGTTCCTGAGTTCTGTCCTCTGAGGTCAAACTAAAATTCTGTACTCCCATGTATAAGCAAGCCCTTCAAATTCTTGAGAATTCACCTATCTTTTCTCCACAAGTTAAATATCTCACTTCTTGTAAGGCAGGAATCTGTTTACTCATTTTACAAATAGACTAAAGAAAAGTTGGGAAGGCAACCTGCTCTCCCCCCCACACCTACACTTTTCATGGCAGATCAGTATCAGAGTCACTAGGAAAAAGTCTTGACTCTCCACAGCTTTACTTTTGAGTCACTCTGTCCTTCCATCTCACTCAGGAGGAGGAGGAAGAGGAGGAAAAGGAAGAGGAGGAGGGAAAGGAAGAGCTCTTCACATTGTGATATGATTTATTGCTGTCCTGTTAAAATTCAGTAGTGTCCCTGATGTTCTCTTTCTGGATGGCAGAATTGATAGCTATATGCCACCCAAGGCAGAAAAAATAAGCTATAAAAGAACCAGGGGCAGGATGCCTACCTGGCCTATTCAAAGGGCTGAAATTTATAGCATCTAGAGTATCCTGGTGATTAAATCTGATAGGGAACTCAGTTCTGATTTTCACAAACAATTGGTCATTACAGTCTCAGTTCCATCCAATAGATTTGCTAGCCAAAATCAACAAGAGGAACCCAACCTATCCACTGTTGAAATCAATGGCCCATTGCCCTTCATTTTATATAACAAGTTAATATTATTATGGATAATGTCAGAACTGGGAACAATCTTAGAACACAGGATAGAAACAGAAAATGGAAGCTGAAGGATCTTTAATAATAATAATAATAACATAAATATAGCAATTAAATATTTGAAAAATCCCTCACTTGATCTTCACAATCATCTTAGGAAATAAATACTACATTGTCTCTATTTTAAAGTTAAGGAAATTGAGACAGAGAGAGATAAAATGACTTTCCCAGAGACACAGAGATAACAAGTGTTTGAACATAGGAAAAACAAATTCCAGCATTGAAAAATTTCTTTAGAACAGAGAATATAGATTACAAATCAATCAATAGTTATATATCTGAACTCACTATGTGACTTTAGGTAAGTCAAGTAACTTTGGGGGGGGGCTTATTTACATCATTTCTTAAAAGAAGAAATTGAATTACATTATTTCTAGGTTACCTTCCAGTTCTGAAATTTTATGGTTTCCATGAGCTTGATTTTAAGAATAAGGAAGAAGAGAATTAGGAGAGGTAGGTATGTATTTTGGTTGGGAATAAAGCTCATATGTAGGGAATTGGGGTTAATAGGGATAGCAGATCCTTAGCAGACCTTTCCCAATAGAAGCTTATCCTCCTTGTGAGGGAAGCTAAATTCCATTTCACAGTTAGAAAACAATTGTCAGTATGGGGGATAGTGAGTTCCTCTTGCAAGAGGTCTTCGAGAAATGAATGACTAACCCTTTCTGAGAGAGGTGAATTGGATTAGATGACTTCTGAGGTTTCTTCAAATTCTGAGGGTCTGTGAGTCTGACTCCATCCCACTCCCTAGAGATAGTTATTTCCCTCTCCCTCCTCTAGCCTTATCCTACTCAGTGAGTTAGCCAGTCCTGTTCTTCATACACAGGAGAAAAAGTAGAAGTCTTCCTAAGATAACTAAGTAGGTGTCATTTACAGGAAGCCTCTTTCCCTCCATAAAATGTGTTGCATATTCTTCATTTCACTTTGTCAGGCTGCCTGGATTCCTACCACTTAACAGATTCACTTGACCTCTCTAAAAATGCAAATTTTCAAGGGGAAGGAGGGAGGATGTAAAAATCCAAGATATCAATAACAATTCATTTTAAAACTGAAATCCAAGTATTCCTGGAACTCTTCCCTCCCCAGCAGCTCTCTTCTCTACTCATATGATTACCATCCTGGTTCCAATTTTCATTACTTCTCATCAGAGTCATTCCAAGAATCTCCTAATTGGGTTCCCTGCTTCCACTCTCTTCTTTCTCCAATTCACCCTGAATAGTCTTCAAAATAATCCTCCTGACTATGCCCAAAGAGCAGTAAAACTGATCATAACATTTGACCCAGCAATAACAATACTAAGTCTATATCTGGAAAAAAAGATAAAAAATGGGAAAAGTACCACATGTTCCAAAATATTCATAGCAGCTCTTTTTGTAGTGGCAAAGAACTGCAAATTGAAGGGTATCCATTGAGGAATGAGTGAACAAGTTATGATACGTGAATGTTATGAAGTACTATTTTTCTATAAGAAACTATGAATGGTCAAACTCTAGAGAGGCATGGAATGAATTACAGGAACTGATGCTAAGTGAAGGGAACAGAACCACGAGAACCTTATACACATTAGCAACAATATTTTGAGTTGATCAGCCTTGATGGATGTAACTTCCCTCATCAGATCAAAGAGCTAAGATGATCCTAGGATCCCTGCTTTGGATAACATTATCTACATTCTGAGGAAGAAAAATAAAAGAAAACAAAACCGAAAAAAATTCTACAGAATCTGAATGAACACTGCATTCACTTTTTTTTAAATTTCTGTTTTTCTCTCCTATCTCATGGTATTCTTTCTTTTCCCTTAATCCTAATTCTTCATAATTAGTCAGAAAATGACTAATCTATAAACATCAATGTACAATATTCACCAGACTGTTCACCATTGAGGGGAGCGGGGTGGAAGAGAAGGGAAGGTGGAAGGAAATTATGCAACAAAAAAATATGAATATGTATGTAAATGAATGTTGAAAAACTTTCATAGCATGTGATGGGAAAAACAAAATAAAAGGTCAATTGATAAAACACCAAAATAATCCTCTCAAATATAGGTCTGACCATGTCTTACACGCTACCCCTTGACTGTAAGATAAAATGCAAACTTCTCAAGTTCCTTCCACTACCTTGTGTCAGCTTCCTTTTCCAGACAGAATACAGACTGTCTGTTCCAGCCTAAACTGGCCACGGGCTGTTCTCTAGCCTTGATCAATTTTCCACCTCTTTGCTTTGATGAGACTATCTTCCATAGCCAGTATCCACTCTCTGACGAATTCCTAACTTCCTCCAAAGTCCATCCAAAGTCACTCTCTGTAACAGGAAACTTTCCCAAGTCTCACTAGTTGTCAGAGTCCTCTCTCTCTTCAAATATATTTGCCTACCTCGATATAATGTTCTCTTGTTCCAGAGAGGCTTAAACTCTTTAAGGTCAGCATATTTTGCTCTTATCTTTGTATGGCCAGAGCCTAGTATGATGCTTTGCACATTATGGCTACTTAATGCTTGCCCGATGAAATGAAAGAAGGCCAAGATAGGTTACATAGCAATCATTCATTCGATTCTGTTCAGTAGAAATGGGCTTAGCCAGCGTACTTTCCTTTAACAGCTAGCTAAGATCTACTGAGCAGAAAAAAAAAATATGCTTAGGTTAAAGGAGAGAAAAAGAGAAGCAATTTGGGGACTGAGAAAGCAACAGGTCTTAGTGGGAGCTTTGGACAACCAAAGGGAAGTATAAAGGCAATAGGGAAGTGGGGGAGAGTAGAGAAGAGATGGGGAAAAAGGTCAGCCAACTCACCAGGGTACTGGGGAGAGATGTTCTATGATAAGCAAGGACTCCGGGCTCATCCCTGTCTGTAGAAGTCCCTCCTATCTCTTTAGGTCACACGAAGATGTCACCTCTTCCACGAAGCCTTTCTTGTCCTTCCCAAGGACTTCTCCTCAAAAATCCTGGAGCTCTTTGCCCAAAGAGTTCCATTGTTCTTGTTCTCACTCCACCTCCACCATGACTATTGTTGTTCACATGGCCTTGTTGAAATTACAAATTTCCTGAAGGCAGGTTCTAGGCCACCATTATCTTTGCATGTTGAGTGCCTAGGCTGTTGTTTGGTCGAAAGAAAAATACTAAGGGAAGCTGGGATCCATATGTAATTTAGGAAAACTATTCATCCATTCATTCTGAGGCTCAGAGTGGTTAAGTGACTTGCCCAGGATCACCAGCAGCACAGGCGAACTTCCTGTTTCTGAATCTGGAATGATCCTAGAATGACTGAGGTAAACCTGAAAAGGACTTGACACCATTTATCTTTGTAATCTTGATTGTCTAGGTTGGTAAAAAGAAAAATGCCAAGGTAAGTTGTAATCCATAACGAATTTAGTGAAGCTATTCATTCATTCACTCTGAGGATTAGAGTAGATGAGTGACTTGCCCAGGATCACAAAACTAGGAAGCAGCAAAGGTGAACCTCCTGCCTCTAAATCTGGGAGGATCATAGGCTGACAGATTGAAACCTGAAAAGGACTTCGGAGGTCGATGAGTTCAATCCTTCTCGCTTTATCTCAACATGCATTTTCTCTGTTTAACATATCTCAGTTAGGTGACAGGAAAGAAGCAAAACGGTTAAACCCTTTCCAGTTGAATTGAACTGAATTATCTCTGCCCTCCTCTTCCGATTTCATTCTTAAGTAGCGAATGCCTTGTAGATGGAGGCCCAGAGAGGTTGTGACATGTGCAAACATCACAGTGGAAGTACACCGCACATTTTGTTCCTCCTTCCAGTAAAATTAAAGTACTGTTTCAGGGCTTTAATAAATAATTGTTGAATTATTATTTGAATTTGAAGACTTTAGGCTTTTTAATCCTAAAATAAACTGTGGGTATATGAGATTTCATCGCAGGCTTTGAAAAACCATTACAAACTCAAGGAATGACTTGTAGTAACCAGGCCTGACTCCTCTGCTCAAAAATATGAATGTATTGGGTCTCTCCCATCTTTGTTCCTTTAGGGAAAGATGTTTCTCCCCCTCCCAGGCCCTCAAAATAAAACTGGCAGGACAAGCAAAAAGGATTTGGAGTCATGGGAGCCCACAGGCATCCTTGCAGCTGTCATGTCATCTTGGACTGGCTCTAAGTGTCCTTGACAGTCTCTGTTACCGTGACCTAGTTCCTAGGAAAATTAAAGCCCTAGTGCCCCAGGCCCAGCTCACAGACAGCATCCCTGGCAAGGCTGAAATCCTCATTCTGGGCTCTGGGCTCTACAGGGCTAGTGGGCCTCCCTGGGGGCAACTCTACAAGCCAATCCTCACCCCCCCACACACCAAATCCAGGCCTCTCAGGTCTGGTAATGTGCTAATTCCTCTGGTACCTCTTTACTAAAGGACATTCTGTGCAGTTTTTATTTAAACAGCAAACACAGTGATTTCATTATTGTGCATGGTAATGTACAGAGAGAGAGAATAGGCCTGAGTCAGGAAGAATAGAGTTCAAGTCTTGCTTGTGAAGTATGCTGACTGCATGACCCTGGGCAAGTCACTTAACTTCTCCATGGTCAAGGCTGCTCTCTAAGCCTCCGGATTGTGGAGCAAGTCCTGATCTGCATTAATGAAGTGGACTTGATAGAGTAGGTTTAAAGACAATTGGATAGAAGTCTGCAGTCACACAGAGCTGAGTTCAAATCCAGACTCAGGTCTATTAGGTAGAACATTATACAAGTCGTTTAATCTCTATATGCCTCTACTGTACAATCAGGATCACAGTACCACAGTCTCACAGAATTGTTCTGAGAATCAAATGAGATAATATCTGTAAATGGTGAGCTTAGTACCTAGCACAGAGTAAACTCTATAAAAATGAGATTTGTTTTGAAATCAGGTCTTCCCAACTCCAGGTCCACTTCATTCCCTGTACCACCTCACTGTCCCTATATAAACATACACACATATGCATATGCATGTGCTTACCTGCATAGATATATTTCCGCATATGTTTTCTCCGTACTATGAGTGTGAATTCTTTTTTTTTTAGGTTTTTTTTTGCAAGGCAAATGGGGTTAAGTGGCTTACCCAAGGCTACACAGCTAGGTAATTATTAAGTGTCTGAGACCGAATATGAACCCAGGTACTCCTGACTCCAAGGCCAGTGCTTTATCCGCTATGCCACCTAGCCACCCCAAGTGTGAACTCTTTAAGGACAAAGATTGCTCCAGCTTTGTCCACAAAACTATTCTCTTGAACATTTCCTGGTGATTAGTTGATTTCTCTCTCTCTCCTTTCTCCTGTCATCATCTCTACTAACTTCCTCAGTGAACCTTCAGGCATTCTGACTTCGGAGTTTCTTAAGCTCCACAACTCCCGGGACCTCCATATCAGCTCTGTGCCTCAAATTCCCTAACTGTAAAATCGAATAACAAAAGTACATACCTCACAAGTCACTGCCAACTCTAAGTCAAAAATTCTGCCCACCACACAATATTGCCTAGCATATGTATATAGGATGGATGGGAGGGGAGAGCATGTCATTTTGGCAATAATGGGGATCTCTTTTCTGGACCTGATTCTGAGTAATATTGATCTCATTGGTGAAGTGGAAGTGGCAAGAAATCAGGAAAGTATCTGAATAATAATCAAGAGAAAGCTAGGTAGAATCTGATTTGCACTCTGAAGTGTGTGTGGGGCGGGGGGTGAGAATAGAGGAAGGGTGCAGATTTCCAAGCACTGAGTGAAAGGCTGGGTAGGATCCTATTGCCTAAGATTCTTAACAGTTCACTCAAAAGACTCTCCAAAATGAAATTCTGAGGATGTAAATGCAAATTTTTTCTATATGAAAAGAAAGAGGGAGCTGTCTAAAGAGACTGATGTGACTGCATGGAGACTTTATTGAATAACTCAATATTTTTTGGTAGCACGTGTATAGGAGATGAAAACTAGAACAGGTAACTGAGTAGGAAGGCAAAAGAATGTTATGTTCCTGCAAAAATTATGCTAAGAATGCTAAAATTCAGAGCAAGTTTCAGCTTAGAAGATTGCTAAGGACAAGGGAGAAAACATTTCCAAGACTAGGACTATTTTGGACTCAGCAAAGAAGAAAAGCAAAGAATAACAACATTTTAGCAAAGGGAAGCATAATCGTCAATTCCTAATTTTCTTCTAGATTCTCCACCAATAAACTGCACACCGTGAAAGATGGAGTAAAATGATTAACAGAATCTAACTCCATGATGATGATGATAATGCTGATAGCTGAGACTCATAAAATATTTTAGGACTGGCAAATCACTGAAGAGAAAGTATTCCTTTGCTAAAATGACAATAAATCACCCAAGTGCACTCCATGAGTTCAAGTCACCTCTCCTGAATGACCCGTGGCCCCAAAGAAATCAACCAGTCAGTCATCAAGCACTGATGAGTGCTTGATCACCTATGTGTGAGATAAAAAAATCCACTTAAAAAATAGAGAGATTCCTCTGAGCAAAAAAGAAAGTTTATTTTGGCTTTTCTGGAGAAAAGGGCATACTCCAAAGGTAGTGAAGATCAAGGAGATGCCCTGAGGTGACAGTTAAGCAAGATTATATGGCCTAGCACCCCCCCCAGCACCCTCTCTTCTAATCTAATTGGTTAAGGTTTTCAGAGTTACAATCTTTACGCAAAAAAAAAATCTGTCCAGCAACAAAGAGAAGAATAAAATGATTTCATCAACATCCACATGGTGAGGGATCAGAAGAAGATTTCTAATGACCTTCTGTTAAATGAATTAGTGTCTGAGGATGCAAGGCCTTCTAAGGAACTCTATTATCTTATCTTAGTTTAGCACTTATCAAACAAGAGAAGGCAGGCTACTGTTCTCCCAGCCTGTTACCAAATAGGTGGCTAATTAAGACTGCAAGTTCTCTTCTCTGGAAGTATTCTACTATTTCCCTCCCTAATAGAATCAATGCAAGAGCTTTCTGGAAACAGTCCCTTGTTTCACTCCCTAGTAGAATCGGGAGGGTGTCTGACTGAAAATGCAAGGCCTCTCTCCCTCTTCTAAGCATAGTCTAAGGGTAATAGTCTGTCTGTTTTAATGGTTTTTAACCCTGAGAGGACTTTACTAGGAATATTATCTCTTAAGGGGTAATATTCCACTCACCTACATATGTTAGGGCATCAAAGACCCTGTAGATAAGATTGCTGAGCCACTCTCAGTGATTTTTCAGAAATCCCAAAGTAAACTAGATATGGGGTGGAAAATTGGTAAATGGGGTCATAGTTTTTAGAAAGAGTTGTCAAATCATATAGCAGTCAGCCAGACCTGGATTCTTGTCAAAGATATAAAATGCATCATCAAAGAGATGATTTGTGAGCTCTTATAAAGGAAAATAAAAATATTTTAAGACACCATGGGCTCATTAAGGTCATGCAAGACTAATCTCATTTCATTTTTTTTTTGACAAAGTAACTAGAAGTGATGAATTAAAGAAATGGCATGGGCTCCTCCAGGTACTCCCTAAGACACTCACAATTGCCTTGTTGAGAAAATTGAGAGGTTGACTAGAATATATATTACAAATAAACAGATTGGTATCTCGTGGATGACCAGACCCCCCAAAAATGGCAATTAATAAATAATTTCAAAAACAAAAGGAATGCCACAAGGCCCTGTGCTTCCTTCAATTCTGTTTCATTTTTTTTAACAGTGAATGGGATGGCATCATACATAAGTTAGCTATCAAGTTTTCATGCCAAGACAGAAGGGATATTTAATATTTTGGGAGATGGAACCAATATCCAAAAATATTTTAATAGCTTAAAACAATGAACTAAGTGTGGTCAAATGAAGTTTAATATGAATAAATGAAAAATCTGGCACTTGGTTTCAGAAATCAACTTTGTAAATGGGTCTAGGCAGCCTGGTAAGAGATCAGAGCTTCTGAAAAATGACTGAGAGCTTTAGTGGACTGCAAACCCAATATGAGTCAACAGTGTGACATGGAAGACAAAAGGAAAGCTAATGGGATTTTTGTCTGCATTGAGAGGCACAATGTTAGAAGCAGAGAGAAGAGAGGCCTGCTGAACTCTTCCCCTGCCAAATCTAGGGGATTATGTTCAATGCTAGGCATCACATTGAAGCAAAGACATTGGCAAGCAGGAGAGTTTCCTTGAAGATGGTGGTCAGGATGGTGAGGGGATGGATGATTGTGTCTGGATTAAGAAAAGTCTATCACTTAGGTTTCACCTCCAAAGTTCAGCAAAGTAGTAGTTGGGAAACCAATCCTTAAGTAAAAGTCCTGGAATTTGGTTTGACTTCTGAAGGTGTCAGTTTTCCATAAACACAGATGTATGCCTACTATTTGCTATGATAGCTTGATGGCTATTACTGAAAGAATAGATAATCCAAATAAGTGTCAACTGTTCATTAAAGAACTAGGTGGGGGGTAGGTGGGGGGCGGGAAGTGTAGCTTTTGCTATTTTGTTTTATCTGGACAGAAGTTTTTGAGTGCCAGACTAGGTTTATTTTGGGGAAGGAGGGGTTGTGTTTGTTTATCCTAGGAGCAAAAAGAAACAACTAAAGATATTAGAGCAGAGAAGTAAGGAAATAAGACTTGATTCTTAAGATCATTTCTGTCACTGTGTAAAGTATGGAATGCACACCAAAAAAGAATAGGCCAAATTTAGTCAAAATCCTAATTTTCAAAAGAAGGAAGGGGAAGGGGAGAGGGAGGTAGAGAGAGGAGAGAGGGAAGGGGGAGGAAGGGGAGAAGAAAGAAAAGTGGATGATTGAAACTCTGACCCAAGAAGTTTGAGTTTGTGTTTCTGGAATTATTCTAGGACAGAGCTGTCCAACCTTATTTTATAAAGTTTTCATTGAAACAATAGACAATAAATTGCTTTAACATTTTAGTGAGAGCTTTGTGATAGCTTGGCTTCGTTCACTAGTAAACCCACAGGGGGGCACATAAAATACCACTGAGGGCAGCATGTGGCCTGTGGGCCGCATTTTGGATAGTCCTATTCTAGGAAGTATATTTAAAGATTTTGAGTATTAAATAGAAGAAATAATGAACAAGAATCAGAAAGTTTTATCAAGAACAAGTCACAACACTACAAAGCTGTTCTTTTTTGCAGAATAACCAGCTAGATAAATCAAGAGTACACAATTAACATTTTATGTCTGACTTTCAAGGTATTTAACAAAGTCTCTATGGCTATCATTCTGAATAACATAGAGAAATGTGATTGAGATGAAGTGAGTATGGAATTGGCTAAATAGTCAGAAACACTCGGTAATGCTCTTTCCATTTAGGGAGAACAGATTTTAGATGTTTCAGAGAAATCATATGTGGTAATCAATGGAATAAAATTCTATCATATCAAAGAAGATAATTTATGTAAAACACTTTGAAAAATCTTAAAATTCTATGCAAATATTATTATTACTATGAAGAAATCACTTTCTATATTGTAAAGGGCACAATTAGAAGTCACTTCCTGTTCAATAGAAAGAAGAACCTAAAGATTCAACTGTGTATAGAAGAGAACTGAGTGGGAGTTGGAGGATATACTTCAGTTCCAAGCTCTGACACTCATTACAAGTGTAACCATGGGTAAACCTCACCTGCTAGGACTCCATTTTCACATTTGCAAAATGAAGTAGTTGAACTAGAAGAGGAGAAGTTGTAAATCTAATACTTTTAAAAATCAATAAGTATAAAAGAGCTCAGGATACACCTTAGCACAAGGCACAAAATGTGATCTCTCAAAACTCAATCTGCCCTCAAATTTATGCTCTTTCTTGGGAAGAATGAGGTCCAAGCTCCCGTCCAGTGGTAAATCATAAATCCATGATCATTTGAAATGAATTGACCAAGACTGTACAGGAACTTAATAGCAAAGACAAAAACTTGACTTTCCAAGTTCTTGGGCTAATGATTTTGCCAGTATGCCATAAAGGAGTAGATTTTCAGAATTCTTGGACATAAACCTGAGTCTTCCTCCCTTTTGTTATTGCTTTGCTCCCCTTCCTTCTCTTCTTTCTTCTCTTCCTCATATCCTTTAATCCCTTCTTCTGATTCCTGCCCTTCCTTTTCCTTCTCTATTTTCTCTTCCTCAATTTCTCCCTCATCTTCTGTCTCTTCCTCCTTTTCCTCTTCCTTTTCTTCCTTCTTTTTCCTTCTCTTCTCCTCTCCCTCTTCTTGCTTCTCCCCCTTTCTTCTCCTCCTCTTCCTCCTTTTCATCTCCTCCTCTCCTTCCTTCACCTTTCCCTTCTCTCTCTTTCCTGTTTCTCTTTCCTCTTTCTCTGCCGAAGTATTGTCTTATTTTCTTTGATCCTTCTTCCTCTGCCTCATCTCATCATGCTTCTTGCCCCTCCCCTGGAAGCAGTAGTCCCACTATCTAGATAACAGAATTATCTATAGGATTCTACTTCCCCTGGTAAGAGCTACTGTTCTAGGAACAATGAACAGTCTGTCTGAAAAGAAAAGATCTGGCTGCAATCAACTGACTTCTGATACTCCAATAACCCCAAATGATTTTGACCTCATTAATGATCTAACTTCAGCTAAATGAATTCTAATAATTCCAAAGAATGTAACCTCATCAATTTGGTACTTGTATCAGTGAGACAGTTCAAAACCTATCCTTATATGCCCAATTCATGGGACTCTCATACGTGTCCTCCCACAAATTCATTATAAGATATCCTTCTCATAAACTGAGGGTCTCCTTGGAGTGCTCATGACATTGAATGAGTACCAGTGGAGCACACAGGCTGCCCATCAGTTATCCCTCACTCATTCCATGTGACTTGTCTATCTTCTTTTTCACTCAAACATTCCCTTTACATCACCTCCTCTGGTAAAATGAATTTATACTATATTACAGCCTGCTCATACCCATCATGTACCTTTGCACTGCCCTTTATGTGATTCAATTTAATTCTTCATAGATTTTTCAATTCTATCTCTTGAAGAAAAAAATTATCAGAATATTACTGGTAAAAAATTGAACCTTTATAAGGAAAGCTTAGAATTATATAATCAAAACTTGAGTTGGAAGAGAATTTTAAAAACTATTTAGTGCAAATCATCATAGATTAGGAAACCAAGGCCTATGGAGGTTAAGTAACTAGTCTAAAGTCATACAACTACTGATTATCAGAGGTGAAATTTGAACCTAGGCTCTCTGAACACAGAGACAGAGCTTTTTTGTTTTTTAAAGAACAATGTTATTTCCCAGTTCCACTATCCAGACATTTAAATGTTTGCTTCCAACTTAGCAAACAAACATTAATTGAAAATGGAACACCAGGCCCAGAGGAGTAGGGCAGCTTTGCTGAGACTGAATTTACTTAAGAAAACCTTCAGTGTCAGAAAGACTTCCTCAGTATAGCCTCAGTGCATTGATCAGGGCTATCCATAGGCAGAGTTCCAGGAATATTAGATATCCAGTGCCATGAGCAGAGGAGCTACTGTGATTGGTATAAAAGACCAAGAAAGGCCAGATGCTTTATTTTTGCCCTTCAGTTCATTTCTTCAAACTACGTCCACTGTCCTTCTCTAGAAGTAGACAAATTTCTTCTCCTCGCACATATCTATGTCATAGGGCAACTGCTGGTTCATTTTGTTGTGTTTCTACATTAACATGAGACACTGAATCATATACACAGAAGTTTTCTTAAAATAGTGGGACAAAACATCACAGGCAGGTATACTTTCAGTTTCAACTGAAATAATCAAGGAATCAGAGATAAAAGCAATAACCACAAAGCATCAGTAGCAAGTAAGTGAGCTAGAATTCCCAACACAATGAGGCAAGTTTGAATCCTAGGTGTGGATTCGATGAATCCAAATTTGAATGAGATGAGACCTAAGATTGTAAAAGATCTCTGAATAAGTATACTTAATTCTAAAGGGAAAAAATGTAAAGAGGATAAAGGAGAAATAGATTTTATATTAAGGAGCTTTACATATATGAGAAAATTCAGGAACCAAAGGATTATATGCTGGATGAAAGAATTTGAGTGAAGATAGATATAGAAATAGAAATTATATGGTCATTGAAGTATACTCTGAGACCAAAAGGTCAAATAGATGAAGCATGTGGAAAACTGGCCAATTACTATGCAATCTCCAACAATCCAGTAATCTGGACACCTCTTTCTGTCTCTGTCTCTCTGTGACTCTGACTCTATCTCCATCTTTGTCTTGATGTTTCCCCAAACCCCACCAACAAAAAAAAGAGGCAATAACTTTTCAATCTGTCTTCACAATATTATCATCCATCAAAAGCAGAGGGGGGAAAAAAATTGGAGGATTCCTAGCGTGAGAACTTTCAGTTAAAATGTCAATTCTATGTAAATATATGTGACTGAGAAAGAAGAAGCAAATATATTGACCTGCTTTTTTAGACTTTAGGAAACAAAATCACAAAAAAGTTCATATATACATATATATATATATATATATATATATATATATGTATATATATATATATATATATATATGGTTGAGTTCTCAATGGCCTAAATATAATTATATTGGTCAGACCTGGTTCAAAAAATTCCCAAGGAGAATACAGATAGCTGCTATATCTTTAAAAGTCAAATGGAATGTTGAGGAAAAAAGCAGATTGGAGTTGCATAAGATTGTAGAATTAGAGGTAGAAAGGTATCTTATAGCTTAGCTTATTCAAACACTTCATTTTATAGATGAGGCATTAAGATCCAGGTAGGTTAAATACCATGTCTGAGATCACATAGCTAGTAAGCAACAAGCATTTAAATAAAGGGTGATTGATTTTAAATCCTTCCTTCTTTCCACTGCAAGAAATCCTTAAGAATTAAATTCTGAGGACACAAATAAAAACAATTTAAATGAGGAGAAAAGGTGGTGATTGCCTAAACAGATTAATACAGCTACACTAGGAATTCATCAATCAACTTAATTTTTTTCCTAATGTAGTGAAGATGGAGCAAGGATACATAAGAGAAAGTAGTTTTTAATGTTGTACGTTCTTTTAAGTATAGTATTAGGGGTGATTAATCTCAGAATCATCCAAACGTGAAAACAAAAGATAAGGAGACACAAAAATTGGTCAAAAAAATGTCAGGGAATTAGTTAAGTTGGGATAAAGAGAGAACAAAAAGGAGAGATAAGACTGCTCCTTGAGGAAAAAAGTCAGTAGTATAGTAGTTAGCAGGTTGGACTTGGAATCAGAAAACCTGAATTCAAATGCCACTTCAACTGTGATCCTGCATAAATCACTTGACTTTTCCCAGACTCAGTTGCTTCACCTGCAAAAAGGGGATATAATAGAACTTATCTAAAAAGAATGTTGTGAGAATCAAATGAAGCAATATATGTTAAGAATTTGGCAAAACTTAAAGCATTTTGTAGATGCTGGCTATTATTAGTAGTCATTCACCTAAGAACATTATTTTGGGGGATTCACAGAATTCAGCAGACTACCAAAATGTGCCCATGAAATACCCCTTTTCTAGAATCTACAGTATAGTTTCCTAGGAATGGTTAGTGAATACCTAACAAAAAGAAATGCTAATCACGAAGAGTCAGCATGGTATCAGAAACAAGTCAACAAGACAGTTTAAACTTTGTGTTTTTTGCAATATAATTCGATTGATGGTTTGTAGATACGACTTTGTTATATTTTAGAAAAGTCATTTGTAAGATCTTTCACCAGCAATTATATAGAGGGAAAAAAATGAAGTGATATCACCAAAAGTTGATTTCTTAGTCAGATCCAAAATATAATTAAAAATGGTTTTGTATCACTGTGTCCTGTAGAGGCAAGTCAATGAAGTAGGTAGAGCAATGAACCCAGGGTCAGGAAGAGCAGAATTCCAATCCTCACCTCTGGGACTTAACTAGCTGTGCAGTCCTAAGATATGTCACTTACTAACTGTCTGACTCTATTTCCTTAACTGTAAAATGGAGATAATTATTCCATCCACATCCCAGAAGTGCTATGAGAATCAAAAGATATAACATCTGTAAAACACTTTGCAAATCTTAATGTACTATGAAAACACATGCTGTTTACTATTACTAACTTGAAACAAGGTCTCCAGAGGGATGCCAAGAAATGTGTTTCTTAATGTTTTTTTCTTATTGACTAAGGTGAAGATCTAGATGAGATGCATACAATTTGTAGATAATCCAAAGAGCCAAACACTACTGAACTTCTGAACAACTTAAGTATGATATATCAGCCAAAAGGAACTAATGTGATCAAAAAGGCATATTGCCTTTTCTCACACTGGAGATAAGAGAATCCCATTGCACTCTACCCTGGTTAGATCACAGCTAATGGGCTGGGGAGGCCATTAGCAAACTAGAGAGCATTCAGAAGTGAAAGGTCAGAATGATGAAAATGCTCTATATCATGTCACATGAAAACTGGTTGGAAGAAATCAGAACATATAGATATATTTGACTTGCAGAAGAAAGGATTTGGGGAAAAGGAGATGGGATTGATAGTTGTGCTCAAATATTTAATAATCTACAGTATAAAATCAGGACTCTGTATGGCCCCAGAGAGCAAAACTCTGCATACTGTGTGGGAGTTTTAGAGAAACAAATTTGCTTTACATAAGGAAAAAAAATTAATGTTAAGGACTCTTTCCAAGTAGAATAAATTGCCACCATAGATAATGGATTCCTTCTCACTGGAGGTCTTCAAGAAAAGATGTGATAATCATGTTTTGAGTAAATTATATAAGGGAATCTTATTCAGGTATTATTTGGCCTAGCAAGCCAGTGGGATCCCTTCCAAATTGAGATCCTATGATGCTATAAAAGCTGGCCTCTGTTCCTATCTCTTTCACTAGTTCTGCAGTCATAGGCTTCCCCTTTACTATACCTCAGTTTCCTAAAGCAATTGAAGATGGTTTCTGCCCCACCTCTCATCCATCATCCAAGTTGAACACTGATTCCTCCAACAGATCCCCTCAAAGACGTTTATCTGGCTTACTGACCATTCTCCAGTCAATCAATTCTATCCCCAAAATGTATTTTCAGAATTCAACTCAGTATTCCCATTCTTGTCTGTGTTGGGTAGAGTACAGTAAGACTCTTGTATCCCTATTACTATACATTATATTTCTTCAAGTACAGCTGACGATTGCATGAGAACCTTGGCTGTTACATTATATCATTGTTTCAGATTGAGATTAGTCTGCTAAATTCTTCTAACTGAAGGAAAAAAGGGAACCTTGACCACTCCAAAGTTGGCATCAATATTTAATATGGAAGGCAGGGAATTATGTCCATATTGAAAAGCACCTAAACAAGAAATTGGAAAAAGAGATCAGAAAAAAATGAGAAATGTTTCAGTTCTCCAATATCCAGGAGAATATTAGTAGTAAGAATCTTATAAACAAATATATCCTAGGGTATGCCATTATTTTAAAAATAGGGGGAAATGTGGGGTTCATAGAGGATCACCTGAAAGATGGTATAATCTCATGTTCTTGGGTAGAAAGAGAGATCAAAGGACATCTAATCCAACTAATACTTGAAGAAAGATTCTTTGTAGACATCCATTACAACTGATCATCATTCCATCTCTCTTTATCTGAATGGAAGGAGAATTTACTCCAGGGAAGGAGAATTTACTACCTCTCAACTCACCTCATTCCACATTAAAACAGCTAATCTTTGTAAATAATTTCTAACATTTTCCTCAAAATCTATCTCTATGCCATTTTCTCCCATTGCTCTTGGGTCTGATTTCCAGAGTCAAAAGAGCTAATTGAATTCATTGACCACCTACCACCCATCACTTTTTGTATATAAATCTTCTTTTTCTTATATCTGACCTCCCTGAACTCTTTAGTCCAGCCTCATGCTCTGGTCTTCACTCCACTTACCATCTTGCTTCCCCTCCAATTTATCAATGCCCTTTAAAATTATGATATCCCAACCTGAATTAAATATTCTGGATGTGATCTGAGCAGGCATAGTACAGGTTCCTCCCAAGCCCAGAAAAAAATAAGAGATTTTTCAAAGACCATAGAGGTAGTAAAAGCAGCACAACTGAAACAATCCATCAGTCATTCAACCAGTATTTATTAGCTGCCTACTATGTGACAGGCAATTATGCTAAACATCAAAAATACAAAGAAATGTAAATGACGGTGGTTATCAACCCAACTCCCTTTGAGAAAGTTCAGGTAACCTGATTAAAATTGAAGACACTTAGTTTGAAAAGTTATCCTCTTGTTAGATAGATCACAGAATAGGAAGGGAAACTTCAATGATCAGGGAACCCAGGAATTTAATTCCACACCTTAGCTGGGGTTCATCAGTCACAGAGCTGGAAATAGTCTCTAACACTTCACTAGGACTATGAAACTCTTCCCCCATCCAGTAACAAGGCTGATTTCTTTCCTTCCATTCTCTGCCTCTCTACCCTCTTCCACCATTCCTTTTCCTAGGACTGACAAAAATCTTCTCTTTTTGGAAACCAGGCCAGAGTGCTCAGGATAACTCACCCCCCTGAAGTCAATGTGTTCAAACTAACATCACACTGAAGTGACATTAAGCCACAAGAATTTCACTCTAATAGAGTAGCTCCTGTTCAACAGCTGCAACATGGCTGTCCTCTGGCTCCTAGACTTTTGTTGGCAATTTCCCCAGTAGAACCATTCCTGCATCGTTGATGGCCATTAGCTAACTCTGAACTGTTAAAAGAAATGCATGGTGGTACTCAGTTCACTCTACCATGGCAAAGTTCAGTATAAAGCCTCCACAATGATTCTGTTTTAGCTGTGACCTCCATTATTCTCCATCATTCACCATCTAAGGTCAAAGTCTCCACTCCTTCAGAGGAACTCTTTTACCTTCCACCTCTCTTCCTCACCTGCTCCTTCTCTTAAAAGAAGACCAAAGGGTTTATCTTTAGCTAAAGTAAGCCATATATACTCCCTTGGAATGCTGAGAATAAAGTTAAGAAGGGGGCTGCTGGAAGGAATTCTCACCCTGATATCTCCATGGTCTATGTCCAATTCTTCAGACTGAGCTCTTGAAGATACTTTCAACTAAAATGTTGTGCCTAGAACTGAACACCTTGCAGCAGTTGTAATATGATCAAGGAAAAATACAGAATGACTATGAACACCTTTCTTCTGAATGTTCAGACCTTCTCAACAAATCAAAGAACGTGGCTTCCATTACCTTTTAGAAACACAATTAAAAATTGGGCTGAAGACTACTAAAATATGAAAAATTAATTTATGCCACCAGCCCATTTTATATATTGGAAGCAGATATAGATTATCTGCTATATATAGATTTGATAGATAGATAGATAGATAGATAGATAGAGATAGATGATGGATGGATGCATAGATAGATAGGTATTAGATAGAAAGGCATTAGTCAAAGTGATTTTTTTTAAACTCCAAGTCTGAAGACTTGAATTTGAGTCTCAAATTCACTGAATTTTCCTAAGCCTTCTTCCCCCACTCCCCGCTATATAAAATAAAGATTCATAGGACTCAGAGCTCAAAAAAGTCTTAAAGTTCATTTGTCCAATGAGGAAACTGAGGGTCAGAAAGGTTAAATAGTATGTCTAACATCATATAGTCATTAAAAAGCATAGATAAGAATAAAACTCAAATCCTCCATCTTCAAATACATTGATGGTTTACTTAAACATTCTCAGTTACTTCCAATTCTACCATTCTATGATTCTAAACTTTGCCAGCTACTGGGTACTTAAGCCTATAAAAAGCTGCTTTTCTCCATTTCATTCACGGAAAATAAAGTATTTTCTGGATATTTTCAGATATAAACATATCCAAAACCCATCCCGATACTCTCCAAACAAAGAAAAGGTAGAGCACAATTCATTTAAGGATAAGAAAATAGTTTTAATTCAATTTAAGAAGGAAGTAATAGCTGATGTTATGGGACTTTAGGATTTGTAAATTGTTTTAAGTACATTTGTCACATTTAATCCCAACAACTTTTAGAGGTTATCCCTATTTTAAAGTTAAGGAAATAAGCACAAAGAGATAAATTGGTTTATCTATAGTCACATAGCTAGTAGGTAACTAAGGTGAAATTCAAACCTAGCTGTTTGGTAGTTCAATTCCTTTTCATCATATTGAATCCTATCAAAAAACTGCTCTGGTACTGTCATATAATAAATATTCATATCTAGAAGATAAGATAGGATTTTCTTCACAATATCTTTAGGGGAAGGTAATGCAAATGACATAATTCCATTTAAAAGAGTAAGAAACTGTCCCTCAAGGAAATAAAACACCTTTGAAATCCAAAGGCAGTCCTTATCATGTTTCAACTATTCCCCCCATCCATGACCCACTTACTGATGCTGTTGAACATTGTGGACATCAAAAATTATATGAGTTTACCAAGACCTCTTGCATGGTGAAAAGAGGCAATAAATAATAATAATGATAACAATAACAATGAGATCTAACAGTTACATTGTGCTTACTGTGTGCTAAGTGCTTTAAAATTATCATCTCATTTGATCCTCACAATAACCCTGTGAGGGGAATTCTGTTGTTATTCCCATTTTACAGGTGAGAAAATTGAGGCAATAAGGGTTAAGGACCTTGTTCATGATCACACAGCTAGTAAGAGACTGGATTTAAACAGGGGTTTTCATAACTGTGTCTGGAATTCTGTCATTGAACTACATATCTCATCTTCCAGTGGGATCATTGCAGGAGGGAGAAAAGTCCTGTGGATTTGACCTATTTCTCCCTTTTGGAGATCTAAATTATGAAACCCATAAAACAATAGTGCATGTGTGGGAAGGATCAACACCTCCAGTACTATGTTTTGCTTTATTGTTGTATTATTGTGAGGGATTTGTTTGTTTACTAACAAGCTCATGAATCAAGAAACATTTCACAAAGAAGGAGAGATCTGGAAGATGATGGAGGGTTAAGTGAACTTCAGAGTTTAATGAACTTTAATCTTCTGGCAAACACTACAATTAACGCACCCCAAAGAGCATTTACTTTGTAATTAAATGGAGGAACAAAACCCCAAACAGTAGTCAGGAAAAAAGTTATTGTCTAAGTTCTCTATAGGTTTCCTAGCAATTAAACTCACTCATTTCATCGGATAAAAAGTATTTATTAGTTGAATTTACACTAATGCCATAATAATACAATGTACCTTATTAATTAGATCGCTCTCCACTGAAGCTCAACCAACCAGCCGGGTGTGCCAGGGGCTGTAAATGGGAAATGTTCTCAAAGTGAAGCATTGATTAAAACAGCATCAGTTCTAATAATTCTCTCTCATAAAGCAAATTTTACTTCAGGAAGGCTCTAGGGGCAGCAAGATCAGATTCTGGGGAACATTCTAAGATATAACCAGTCTATCTTCCATTGGAGTTTGGAGTGACAGCTTTTATCACTTTCCTGTGAATTTTCCAATGAGAAATCCAGGGATCTCTCAGCTCATTAAAACACTAGTTATCTCTGGGTGAGCTTGGGGGAGACATAATGTCCTAATACCTGAGAGATCTCCTAACCAGTAATTGTTCTTTGATCCAGCTACCTGTGGGGGAAGGAAACTGATGCACTTCATCACAGAGAACAGGATCGGGGTGGGAACAACATAGCCAGGGCTGCAGGATAGGCATGGCTCCTTTCTGCCCATGGGCATTGCTGAGCCAGTCCGTGCCTCCCTAAAAGTGCCTCGGTGAGTGTTAAGACTCTGGGGAAAGAGACACTTTGCTCCCACCATAATTTGGAGATCTGACATCTTTCCATAGGCTTATCTAGATCCTGACCAAAACAAAGGCTTTGTACTTACAGTGACCCTCATGGCAATTAATTCTAATCCTACCTGATGCCCTGCTTTATGACTTTGAACAGGTCACTATATGTTTGCACACATTTCTTTTCCTCTAATAAATTTAGTGGATATGGTAGTTCAAGAGGCTGGATAATAGATCCATGAGGTTACATGTAAATTCTGATGTTAGGATTCTGGGCTCCTCTCTACACCCATTCCATTACCGTGATGCTGATGTCCTGTGTATATGATGAAGTGATGAATCCCTTTGGATGTTATGGTGAAACCTGTTGAGTCTTTCTCAGAATAATGTTTTTAAATGTATAAAATATTACAAAGAGAAATCAATTTTATTGAAATAGTTATATTTTTAAAAAAATTCATGGGCTCTCTATAAACCCCATATTTAGAACCCAATGATCTATTTAAACTGAGGAATAAAGAAGGTACAAGGCTAGAACTGAGGGCTAATGACTTCAAAGTGAAAGAATATTCTTTCTCAGAGAAAAAATATAATGCTTACATGCTCAGATAAGCAATACACCATGATTCAAGGCATCATAAGGTCAGCTGTCAAAGCCTAGAGAATTATAGGCTTTATTCAGGAACTCAGTGGGCCAAAGGTTTGACCCAAGGTCTATTTGATACCAGGGATCACACTAAAGCCTGCAAGGTCCTAGAAACATCTAGGACTCTACATAGTGGGGTCACTGAGCCAGAAACTAATGACAGGGTATCCTAGAGCCAGGCAACAAAGCAAGGGATATGAGAGAACAAAACAGAGTTCCAGAAGAGTACAAGAGAGACAGTAACATCGAAAAGAAAGAGTCAAAAGACTAGATGTAAAGATCAACGGTGTCAGAGAGTGTGATGCCAAAGTTCAGGGATCAGGAAGTCAGACACCAAAACCTGGGTCAGATTATTACATAGTCTGAATTACAGAAGTCCCTGAATGGCAAACAGAAGTAAGCTTGGATCAACATCATTCAGAGAAGTAGTGCCTGGACTGCTTAGTTCTCAGACCGCTCATCACCACTTGATGTGTACAGGGTACTGGTACTCCCGCCCCCCCCCCACACACACACACATGCACAATTCTGCTGCATCCCCATCTCCCTGGAGTTCATCCGTGTGAATGGGAGATCAACATCAACTGCATCATATCACTCAATAATATGAAGACAAGCTGAAAATGACCCCACAACAGTGACAGAACTTTGAACAATTCCACTGAGTCTCCACTTGCCAAGAAGACAGTTTTATGAGACCCAAGAGCAGTTCTCTAGTCCAAATCCTTCTCTCCCTAAGATGTAGATATGTCTTACAATGAGTATCTAGGCTTCAGTGGGAAGCACACTGGATTTGTAGGAAAAGTTATGAGTTTGAATTCTAATGCTGCCACTTAATAGGTAAGAGACCGTGGGCAATGCACTACTCTCAAATTCATTTTCTTTAGCTGTAAAATTAAAGGGCTAGATTAGTTTCTCTTGGGATACCTTACAGTTGTAGACTTTGATCTTAAGACCCTCCAAGAAAATGGGTTAATGCCAGGTAAACCTGGCAGTGGTCTATCATAGTGAGGACACAGGCAGTATCTTAGTGCTGATGTGTATTTATTTGCCCTAGGGATCAAAGACATCAGAACCCTGAGGCAATAACCTTTTCTGATAGAAAATGGATCCATATACCTGAGAACAGACTATGGTCTTTCACTGTCATACCCAGAGATACAGCTGTTCCTTATCAGGACTACCCAAAGCCAGGTTCTACATCTGTCTCTAATCAGAGCTGTCAAATGTGTGTTGTGAGTGTAAACAGGCATGTGTGTGTATGTACATATATATTTATTTGTATATTTTGTATATGCATATATGAGTTTGTGCATGCATGTGTATTATACAAATTTATATATTAATATGCATATATGAATAATATATTTGTACATGGTAGATTGAGAATTTTCTTTGCATATTTGTTATAGGGTTTTTTATTCTTTTTCTTTTCCTCTCATGGATGGTTTAGAAGAAAAAATAAGTATTTGCTGTTTGAAAAAAAAAATAATTATAAAAAAGACTCTAGTCCCTGACCCAGGATTTCTGGAGATTTGTTTTATTTATTTTTTTTAAGTTTTTAGTTTTTGCAAGGCAGTGGGGTTAAGTGGCTTGACCAAGGCCACCCAGCTAGGTAATAGTGTCTAAGGCCAGATTTGAACTCAGGTACTCCTGACTTCAGGGCCAGTGCTCTATCCACTGCATCACTTAGCCATCCTGATTTCTGGAGATTTGTGCGCATGAAGGTGGGGAAAGAGAAAGAGAATGTTCAAGACTACAGGCTGTTGCTCCCCAAAATCATAGGCCAGCTCTTGTCCTTGTAGATTTAATCACCTTCCCAGATGTGGATGATGATGGTAGAGGAGCAAAGGTGAGAAGCATTATACTTAAGGTTAAAAAAAAAAGTCTGAGTTTCAAATCCAATGAGTTTGCCACTCGGTGAAGTAACTTATCCAGTCTTCTCTGTCTTTGAAGCTTCCTCATGATCCTGAACTCCCCAAATCTCTTAACCATCTTTCTGACCAGTGATATATATATATATATATATATATATATATATATATATATATATACATATATATATGTATATATACATATATATATATTCATCCAATTGGACCACTTCCTTCTAGAACTAGTGATGTCATGACTGCTTAAGTGGAACCCCTTCACTGAACATCTTCAAACTTGATGAGCATTTGCTGGTTTTACAGGGGAAGGAATTCCTATTCACTTTCTATTGGACTGGGAAGCTTTCAAAACTTGGTCTGATTCAGAGATTCTTTGATATTTTGGTCCGGTGATTCATATGGCATTTTGTCCATTTCTGCAAGCTCTCCAGGAGGATTATGTCAAGGAAGAAAAGGGGAGGTGGATCTTTCGCTCAATCTTGGTGTTAAAAGGGACTTTAAAGACAACTGCTCAAACATGACCCTCTAAATAAAAGTTCACTCTATAATTAAGATATACATAGTATGTAAAGGTTTGCATATATCACATTATTTCATTCTTACAATAACCCTATCAGTTAGGTGCTATATTTTCCTCATTTATATATAAGGAAACAAAATCCGGAAAAGGTTAAGTGATTTGTCCAGAATAACACAGCCGCTAAGAGTCTGAAATAAGATCTATATCTGACAGGTAGTCAATGAGCTCCTGAATAAATGTTTCCAGTGATGGGAAACTCACCACCTCATGGGGCAGCCCACACCTTTTTATTTAGCTTTATTATAAAGATCTTCCTTGCATTAAGTATAAGTGAACCTCTTGCACAACTCCCCTTCTTCCCCATGGTCCTAGTTCTGCCCTTTGAAGTCATAGAGAATGTATGTAGTTTCTATTTATATAAAACACTTCCAAAGTTTGAAAGCAGATATCCTGGTCCTTTATGTCCCTAGATCAACTGTTTTTCAATAAAAATATCCCCAGCTTCTGCAGCAAAGACCCAAGGATCATGGTTTCATATTCTGGTTCTACTTTCTAGATAGTCTCCTTCCTCATCTGCATGGTCTCTGAATGTCTCCCTACAAATGTAGTGACCAGAATTGAACAAAGAGAGAGGAGAGACAGGAGAGAGAGAGAGAGAGAGAGAGAGAGAGAGAGAGAGAGAGAGAGAGAGAGAGAGAGAGAGAGAGAGAGAAAGGGAGAAAGAGAGGGAGAGAGAAAGGAGGGAGGGAGGAATTCCACTTCTCACAAAATCTTTCCACTATTCAGATCAATGTTCACTTACATTCATTCAGTCCTAAATCAATAGCCCAACATAATCACAGGTGCAAATCATGCCTCTGGTGATGCACTGACAGTTACCAAGAAAACAGAACCTTGCCACTAGTCACCACTGATTTTCTTGTGTTCACAATGAGAACTCCAGGCCCCATGTATGTATATCCCAGATTCTGCATTCCTCAAAACGATCCCAGTTGTGAAGAAGGGGCAAGAAAAATTGAACTTAGACTGAAATGCCTGGTTTTCAGCCTATTTTGAACATTTACTAGGTGTATGATCTTGGAAAAAATCACCGGGCAGTCCCTCTGACTTGGAACTTTCATCAATCCCTATGAACTCTGACTCAAGAGCTAACTAGATGGTCCTCCATGAGGTGAAAGGAGTCAACAAGACTAAAGCCATAATTGCCCACCAATCACAAGGATTCAATCATACAATTACTGAATCTCAGCATTGAAAGGGATTTCTGAGGCCATGCTTTCCAACTGGAAGAATCCTCTTGAGAAAACATCTGTTAAGTAGCCATTCAGGTCCTTCTTGGAGGCCCTTCAGTAAGTGGGGACTCAGATTTCAAATGAAACTCATAGCTCTAATTATTGGAAAGCTGTCATTACTATTTGGGGAGTTGCTATTTTCCACAGAGTTGAAATCACCCTCTCCAATTTTTACCTGTTACTTCTTTTTTTTTTTAGGGTTTTTTTTTTTTTGCAAGGCAAATGGAGTTAAGTGGCTTGTCCAAGGCCACACAGCTAGGTAATTATTAAGTGTCTGAGACTGGATTTGAACCCAGATACTCCAGGGCCCATGCTCTATCTACTGCGCCACCTAGCCGCCCCTACCTGTTACTTCTTGTTTGTTTCTCCTTTCTCTTTTCTTCCAAGCACCATGGAGAACTGGCTGAGAAACTCACCAGCTAGAATTGGACCCCTGACCTAGACACCCTAAATCATCTTTAATCTCTGAGAATTCTGTAATGGCTTCCACATTCCTGTCCAGTTCAGATACAGTAGCCTAAGATACCTTGTCATCTTCTCTGCCTTTACTTCTGTCTCTTGAAATCAATAAATCACAGATTTGAAAGGAATCTCAAAGACCAGGCACCCCTACCTAAACCTGAACTTAAATCCTTTCTACACCATCCTTGTCAAAAGGGGAAGTCAAACTGTATCTAAAGATTTCAAATGATAGGGAATCACTAGTTTCTAAGGCAGTCTAGTAGTCCACTTTGGAACCAGCCTAAGTAGGGAAATTTCTTCTGAACATAAAACCAAAATATTTCTCTCTGTAGCTTTTTCTGTTTGTTCCTAGTTTTATTCTCTGAGACTAAGCAAAGAGATTCTAATCTCTGTTCCATGTCATCTCCCATCAAAAATTTGAATACCATTAGTGTGTCCTTCTCAAACCTTCTATCTCAATTTCAGTCTTTTCTACAAGTTGAAATTGCTCTTCTTTTCTTAAAATAGTGGAGGAGAGGGGAAGGAAACAAATCAAATCAGTAAGTAGTATGTGCCTACGTGTCCCAGAAACTGTGCTAGCTGCTAGGAATACAAAGAAAAACAAATACAGTGCCAGTCTTCAAGGAACTCCCAACCTAATAAAGGGACAACATGCAAACTATTATGCAATAAAACAAAATTCAGGATGAAGTGGAGAAAAATCTCCGAGGAGATAACATTAGGAGTTATCCAGAAAGACTCCATGTACCTGATACACAAATAAAGGTTATGAAAAGGTAGGAAGTGATAAGGGAAAAGATATATCAAAAAAATTTGCTGCAGAAAAATTGAAGAAGAAATAAATATTTTTCAGCTGGGAGGATTGAGGAAAGTTATATGATTGATATGGCACCAGAAGGAAGAGAAGCCTAGTAAAGGAAAGAAATGAGCAAAGGGGAAACTGATACTCTACTATTTACCAGAAAATGGACCTGTGCCCCAGTGCTGATGCTCATCCTTCAGCATTAATTCTATGTCAAGGTCCAGTGACGCCAGATGCCAGTCTCATTGCCCCCACTTTCTCACAGTTTCCCACTGACTGACTCAGTTGTGGTTAGAGTTATTTTAGGTCCCATTCACTTACCCCAACACCTGCCTACAGTAGGGGAGAATGTTTTCTCAACACCCAAAATGTTCTTACATTGTGATGCTCTCTCAGTGAAGCAATTACTAAAAGTGTGACCAACCTGTGGGAACCACTGTGTATCTGAGGAATTCTGTAGAACAGTCTGACCATAGGTCAGGGACAGATTCTCCAATCCTGCTGGGCACTTCAGTTACTAAAGAGCATCCTGTTCAGAGCAGCAACAATGGGTGAGATGAATGCAGTCAACACAATCAGTGAGCATTTTTTAAACATCTACTATGTACCAGTCACTGTGCTAATCTCTAGAGATATAAATCATAGGTTTTGCTTTTATTAAGCTCCCATTCTAATGGGGAAGACAATATAGTACCAATATGTACATAGAAGTTATGTGTAAATGAAAGATAATCTTGGAGAGGAGGTACTAATATCTGGGAGGAAGCAGGAAAGACCCCTTATAGGTTACCCTGCCAGAAGAACGCTCCCCATTGTCTGCTCAGCCATCCATAGGGCAAATTCTATTCAAATCAGAAGCAAAGTTCTTTTATTACCTAAGTCACTTCCAAATCTCAAAGCCTACCCTCCTCCCTCTATACTAACATGCACACACAAAACACACACACGCACACACACACACACACACACACACACACACACACACGCACATGCACACATACACAACTTCCTCACAGCCACCTTTTTAATTCAGGGAATGAAGTAGCATAAGTCTATTTTACATCTGAGGAAACTGAAGGACAGAGAGGTAAAGTAACATGCCTGGGGCACACAACTGACCAATGAAGTCCATGTCTTCTACCAATACTTCTAGCCTTGATTCCACTACCCCAAGAAGACGACTACATCTGAAATCTGCCCTACTACCCAAGCTGATTTTGATGGTCATTAGCTCTCAAAAGAGAATTGTTCTCTTCTATATTCTGCTCCCAATGGTCAGGAATGACCTATATAGGAGCAGCGAGAAGCCCCCATGTAAGTACTGCCTACATGATTCCTTACACTGGCACCCACTTTCCTCAGCCCACATTAGATCAGCAAAGTGAGCAGAATCCTTGTAACATTCTCATGCCAGACAGACAATTTCTCTCAGATAAGACAGGGTTGATGAAATTAAGATGGTGGTTGATAAAATAAAAAATGATGATACCATCTAAATTAATTTATGAATTTAGTGCACTACCCATCAAACTACCAAGGGGATACTTTATGGAACTAGATAAAGTAATAACAAAATTCATTTAGAGGAAAAAAGGTCTTGAATCTCAAGGGAAATAATAAGAAAAATATATCAATGAAAGGGGTATGCTGTTGCCAAACATCAAGCAATATTGTAAAGCAATAATTATGAAAAAAATATATGGCACTAGGTAAAAAGTAGAAAAATAAACCTTTTGTGGAACCAAATAATTAAGAAAGACCCAATAGCAATCAAAATAGTAGCCCAGTGTTTGAACAAAGAATGCAAGTTGTTAAATGCAGAACTCCTTATGGAATGTATAATGCTGGGAAAACCGAAACAAAAAAACAATTTGACTGAAATTAGGTCTATATCAGCATTTTACTCCATGTCCTATATCTGAAAGGGACACAGAGATACATAGCCAGAATATTTAAAAACTCACCTTTTTTTTTTTTAGGGTTTTTTTTTGCAAGGCAATGGGGTTAAATGGCTTGCCCAAGGCCACACAGCTAGGTCATTATTAAGTGTCTGAGGCCGGATTTGAACTCAGATACTCCTGACTCCAGGGCTAGTGCTCTATCCACTGTGTCACCTAGCTGCCCCTAAAAACTCACCTTTAATAAAAATAGGCAACAGGAAGAAGTGTCTTTCACAGCTATAACTGGAGGAGATATATTAACAATAAATGTGATCTTAAAAGCCAAAAGGAACAATTTTACATTATTCCATGAAAACAGATTTGTGAATTTCATATCAATTTATATGTTGTGTGTAATGAATATACTAATAATTTAGATTTCTTAGAGTTATCATTTTCCCAAAAGATTCTGGCTTGGGAGTCAAAAACTCACAATGTACATTAGAGCTCTGTTTCATCTCCAGTCATTTCCCAGGTTAGAAATTGATCCAATAGGGGGCAGAGCCAAGATGGCTACATGAAGGGATCGAGTCTCGGGAGCTCTCTGATGAAAACTCATAAACTAAGGACTCTAACTAAACTTTCGAGAGACAAAACCCACAAAGGGACCCAGTGAGGCAGTTCTCCTACTCAAGGTAACCTGGAAAAGAGCAGAAAGGCTCTGCTCCCCGGGGTCAGAGGGGCGGCCGCCAGAGGGGTGGCCCCCCAGAGAGAAAGAACTTCAGCTTCCCGGAGGCAGCCCCAGGGCGCTGGGAGCCACGGCTCACAGCAGCGGGGGAGTCTCCTGAGCTGCACCCGGGGAGCACCGGGCACAAAGTGGGGGAACAGCGGGGGACCTCTGCCAGGGCGAGCATGGGGAGCCCAGCCCTCAGGGAACACAGGGAGCAGCTTGGTCTTTGGCAGCCCAGACCAGGAAACAGAAGCAGGCAGAGCCAGTAAGCAGGAGCCCCCAGGGCATGAGCCCATTGAGCTGAGGGAGGGGAGTGAAGAGAGAGAGAGAGACTGCCTAGCTCTGTCCTCTGCCCCTGGAACAGGACTCTGGGGCTCTGACCACATTCAGATTCTGATCGCAGTCTAGGTCCCCCCATAGAACAACAGGGACCCCCCACCTCAACCCCTTGGCAGAGGGGGGCGCTTATGGTCATTCACAGACCAGGAGGGAGGACAGAGGCTCACACACTGAGACCCTTGTGGGAGTGTCCCAAAAGCTCAGGAAGCACCACAAAACCAGGCAGGCTGGGAAAATGAGCAAGCAAAGAAACAAGAGGAAGTCCATTGAGAAATATTTTGCAAATGAGCCCAAGAAGGATCAAAATACTCAGTCTGAAGATTAGGAAGCACAAGCTCCTACATCTAAAGACTCCAAGAAAAACAGAAATTGGGCTCAGGCTATGACAGAGCTCAAAAAAGACTTTGAAAATCAAATGAGAGAGTTGGAAGAAAAACTGGGAAAAGAAAGGAGAGAGATGCAGGAAAAACATGAAAATGAAGTCAGCAGCTTAGTCAAGGAATCCAAAAGAAATGCTGAAGAAAATAGCATGCTAAAAACCAGCTTAGGTCAAATGGATAAAACAGTTCAAAAAGTTATTGAGGAGAAGAATGCTTTAAAAAGCAAAATTGGCCAGATGGAAAAAGAGATAAGAAAACTCTCTGAGGAGAACAAATCCTTCAGACAAAGAATAGAATTCAGGGAGATTGATGAATTTACCAGAAATCAGGAATCAATACTTCAAAAACAAAAAAATGAAAAATTAGAAGAAAATGTGAAATATCTCATTGAAAAAACAACTGATATGGAAAACAGACTTAGGAAAGATAATTTGAAAATTATTGGAATACCTGAAAGTCATGATCAGGAAAAGAGCCTTGACATCATTTTCAAAGAATTACTACAGGAAAATTGCCCTGATATTCTAGAAGCAGAGGGCAAAATAGAAATGGAGAGAATCCACCGATCCCCCAGAGAAAGAGATCCCCAAAAACCAACTCCCAGGAATATTATAGCCAAGTTCCAGAACTCCCAAGTCAAAGAGAAAATATTACAGGCAGCCAGAAGGACACAGTTCAAATATCGTGGAGCTGCAGTCAGGATCACACAGGACTTAGCAGCAGCTACATTGGAAGCTCGTAGGGCTTGGAATACAATATACCGGAAGGCAAAAGAGCTTAGAATGCAGCCAAGAATGAACTACCCAGCAAGGCTGAATGTCTTCTTCCAGGGAAAAAGATGGACTTTCAATGAACCAGGGGAATTTCAAAGGTTCCTTTTGGACTGGCCAGAGCTGAACAGAAGGTTTGATCTTCAGATACAGGACTCAGGTGAAGCATGGAGATTGGAGGAGAGGGGGGAAATATGAGGGACTTAATGAGGATGAACTGCATGTATAGCAAAATGATACTGATAATATTCATATGAACCATCTTAGTTAATAGAGCAGGTAGAGGGAGCTTTTATAGTTGAAGCACAGGAGAAAGCTGAATTAAAGATAAAATATAGTGTAAAAATGGAGTCAATAGGAAAAAAAGGGAAATGGAATGGGAGAAAGAAAAAGGAGAGGGGGAATAGTCCAAGATATTTCACATAATAAGATTTTTTTTATTACAATGACCTATTGCAATGATATGGAAGGGGGGGAGGCAAGGGGGAATGAGGGAACCTTTGCTCTCATCAGAGATGGCTAGGAGAGGAAACAGCAAATATACTCAATGGGGTATAAACATCTGGAGTAAGAAGGAGGGGGGAGCAGGGGGAAGGGGTGAGATGCGAATGATGGAGAAGAGGATGGACCATGGGGGGAGAGTGGTCAGATATAACACATTTTCTTTTTTATTTCTTGCAAGGGGCTGGGATTGGAAGGCCTGCCCAGGACCACAGGGCCAGGTGGATTCTGGGCCTAAGGGGTGGTATGGGGGCTCAGGGCTTCTTGGCCCCAGGACCAGGGAGCTGTTTGCTGCACCATTCAGTGACCCTACAGCAGAGTCAGAGTGAAAGGAGAGAGAAAATATAGTACATGGCAGTGGAGAAATAAGAAAGGAGGGAGTTGCGATCAGCAATGGCAACATTGGAAAAATATGGAAGTAACTTTTGTGATGGACTTATCATAAAGAATGTGATCCACCCGTGACAGAGTTGTTGGTGTTGGAACAAAGACTGAAGCACATTTTTTATTACTATTATTTGGGGGAGGGTGCAGGGCCAGTGGGGCTGGGTGGCCTGCCTGGGGCCATATAGTAGGGTGATCTTTGGGTGTCTGGGACCAGATTCAGACCCAGGTGCTCCTGGCTCAAGGGCCGATGCTCTGTCTGCCACCCAGCCACCTCTACTATTATTACTATTTTATTTTATTTTGGGTCTTTTTTTTTCTTCTTTTTGGTTTTTGCAGGGCAGCGGGGATCCGATGGCTTGCATGTCACATAGCTGGGTGATTATTGGGTTTACAAGACTGGATATGGACTCAGGTGCTCGTGGCTCCAGGGCTGGTGCTTCATCCATTGCGCCACCTGGCCATACCTACAATTATTACTATTATTTTTTTAATTTTAATTTTTTCCTCTCCCCTTTACTTTTTTTGCCCAAGCAAGTCTACCTATATTCATGTGGGGAGGGGTATTTTGTTTACTTGTAAACAAGGATATTTTATTAATGTAAAAAAAATTTTGTACAAAATGAGAATAAAAAATAAATTTAAAAAAAACAAACAAAAAAAGAAATTGATCCAATAAAATTCTGTTGGCATCCATGAAGAAAATCAATGTCAATGCAGGAAGAGAAAGTTTTGAATTTTAAAAAAGATATTTCCATTAAATATCACATATAAAAGTCTGATAGTTATAGTAAATAAGGAATTGACACAGATATTTAAGGACAACAGTCATTCTACAATAGATATATGGGTAAGCAATATTAACATTTTACAAATATTAGTCAACCATCTATAAGTATGTAAAAATGTGCTCCAAATCACAATAAGACAAATTCAAATCAAAAGAACTCTGAGGTTCTACCTCATACCCAACAAATTGGCAAAAATAATAATGAAGTAAGCAGGCAGCATCAAAGATACTATGGAATCACAGAGTCCCTTTTGGTTCTAGACCTATAATCCTATGAGTCACAAATTGGTATAGAGGATCTGGAAAAATATTTGCAATTATGTAAAAAAAATTGCTATTATGTAACTATGTATCCTCTTTGGCCCAGGAATCTCACAACCAGGCACTTATTCAAGGATGTCAAAGTCAAAAGGAAATGTTCAATAACGATATATTTATATAGCTATATATAGATGGCAATATTTTTATAGTATTTTTGTAATAGTAAAGTATGAGCTACACTACTGGTATATGTCCATCTTTGGGGAAACTGCTAACTAAATCATGGCATATGAACATATGGGAACAGAAATAAGAAAAGATAAATGTGAGGAATTCAGAGAAACATTGGAAAATAGTTTTGAACTAATTCAGGGTAAAATAAGAAGAAAATATAGAGAGTGATATAGAAAATACTGTAAATGATGAGAACAATAGAAGATAGTCAACTTCTCAGCAATTGTAATAGTAATCCTATTCCAATAAAGAAGTAAATTTTCCTCCTCTCAGCAGAGAGGTCGGGACTATGTAGACAAATTGTTGCATCCAATGTCATATCATAACCCTAGAGTTGGAATGAGCCCCAGAAGATCAATCCCCTCATTCTACAGATGAGGAAACTGAATTTAGGAGACTGGCCCAGTATTACACACTTAATATTTCCACTATCCAAGCAAAGAAAGGCTTTTTTCCCCAATTGGTATCAGTTTTCAGAATGTTATCTAGTAAGATTCTGAGATCTGACAGATTCTCCACCCATTAAACATATTACCTGCCTGGATACATCAAGGATGTATCAGACAAGCACTCTAATTACTGAAGATTGAACTATTTTATCAGGTCCCTTATTTCAAGAAAACAACTGTTACTACCTTTTGATCCATTTTCCCTAGTACTGGGAAGATACTCCAAGGAAATCAAAGGCAGAAATCAAAGACTAATAAAAAGAAAAATCTTCATTGTAACACTGTGATGGTTTAAGAATTGGGGAAAGAAGTCAGTGTTCATTGATTAAATAATTAGATAATAGCTTAAAATTCTTTTGCAGATTAATATATTGTTGTTTGGTCATTCATTCATGTCTGATTCTTCAAGACCTCATGTTCATGCCATTTCTTGGCAAAGATACTCTAGTGTTTTGTCATTTCCTTCTCCAGAGGATTAAGGCAAACAGAAGATAGGTAACTTATCCAAGGTCACACAGCTATTAAGTGTCTGAGAACAGATCTGAACTGAGGACTTGAGTCCAGATCGAATGTTCTATCTACTAAGTCATCTAACTGCCTGGTATGCTAAGCATGCCTAGTTGCTTACCCTGGCTAGATTTGAAGAAACTTAGAGTGAAGAAAAGAATCAAGAAAGCAATCTGCATAATGATTAAAATGTTAATTGCTTTTAAGGCTGAACTTTGAATAGTCAAAAAAACTATAAAAGGTTCCAGAGGATGGAAAATGAAATAGGCCACCATGGTCTGAGCAAAGAGGCGAAGGGCTATATTTTCAGATGGACTTGCTTTATTTGTTGTTTTAACTTAAACATAGTTTTCTTTGCCATGAAGGAAGAATTCAGTCTAATGTGGGGGGGGGGGGGATGATTTTCTCTGCTTTTCTCTTCAAGAAGTGAGGCTTGGGGTGGCTAGGTGGTGCAGTGGATAGAGCACCAGCCTTGGAGTCAAGAGGACCTGGGTTCAAATCTGGCCTCAGACACTTAATAATTACCTAGCTGTGTGGCCTTGGGCAAGCCACTCAACCCCATTTGCCTTGCAAAAACTAAAAAAACAAAAACAAAAAAACAAAAAAAGAAATGATGCTAATATTAAAACAAAAAACACCAGCAATGAAATTTGCTTCATTTTTAAAAGTCATCCCATAACACTAAGCTGGTCATTCATCTCTTCCATGAAGTCTTCTGAAATTAATTGAATATGAGATTCAAAAATGATGGTGACATTCATACCTTCTCCCTTCTCTATTCACTTATGTGTGTGACAGTGAAAAACAGGGTATTGCAATGGGAAAAAAAAATTAAATCTGTGATCAGAGGATTTGGGTTCAAATCTCAATTCAAACATTTGCTGGGATATAACTTAATGTCTTTTGTCTTTTTTTTCAACCCAGAACTTAGCACAGTGGTTTTGTGATATTAGCAAATCTTCCTGAGTCTCACTTTTCTCTTCTTTTAAATGTTAAAAGGATTCGATAACCTCTAAGATGCCTTCAAACTTCAGATATTCTATTTAAAATAGTGTCATGTCTTCTTGAAGTCAGGATGGTTTCTTTCATCTTTCACAAACACACATACACACACACACACACA
Organism: Macrotis lagotis; assembly: GCF_037893015.1. Classification (NCBI taxonomy): domain Eukaryota; kingdom Metazoa; phylum Chordata; class Mammalia; order Peramelemorphia; family Peramelidae; genus Macrotis; species Macrotis lagotis. The sequence continues at coordinate 37,543,790 of NC_133661.1, read as the reverse complement.
CGCACACATGCGCGTGCACACACACACACACACATCATATTGTGGTGCTTAACATCTTGGAGTAATGATGTATAAAGAAGAGTACAGGATGAGGTTAAGAGTAGACATGGGTTCTGGTCTTAGATCTGTTACTCACTCACTGTATGGTCTTGTTCCCTTTCTAGGACTCAGATCCTTCATGTGACAAAGTAAGAGGTTAGACAAAATGATCTCTAAACCCAACGTTCAGTTCCATCATTCTGTGATCCTGTTGTAAAGGGCTAACAGAGTCTTCATTCTTAACTTGTTATCCCTCCCTTCCCAAGTTTTTCAAGGTATCTGAGGCCTCCTTATAGTTTGGAGGGAAAGGAAACCAAGGAGAAAACTCAAGAATTGAACTTTATTTCTTCCTAATGTGCTCATTTAACTTTTAATTTTTTAATGATTCTATCTACATTACATTGGTATAGTGAATACCCCAAGAAACCAAAACTGAAAAGCACACCTCAATGGAAAATGACATTTTCTCAGTAACATTTCTTTCAGATGGATATTGAAAGAGACAGATAATACCTGTATGATTACTCTTTTTTTTCTTAAAGGGAACTGTAATGGGACCCATAATGATAACACTGTGAAGAACTCCCTATTTAGAAGTCACCTAGGGGCTGCTAGGTGCGCAGTGGATAAAGCACCAGCCCTGGAGTCAGGAGTAGCTGGGTTCAAATCTGGTCTCAGACACTTAATAAGTACCTAGCTATGTGGCCTTGGGCAAGTCACTTAACCCCATTTGCCTTGCAAAAAACTAAAAAAAAGTCACCTAGAACAATGTGAATCAGTCAATCAATCCCTAAATATTTATTTAGCACCTGCTCATTACTGGGAATGAAATAAATCCTATTTCCAACGAGTTTTCATTCTCACAAAGCCACCTCTAATTTAACCTTCATATCAAGGAGGCTGAGAGGCTAAGTGATCAGTGAAGAGTCACATCTCTTGGGTGTTTTAGGTTCCAGGCTTAAATTTAGGTCTCCTTGACTCTAAGTTGGGGACTCCCAATTTTTTAGAGAGAAAAACCAAGACCTGAGGCAGAAAAAGCAGAGACAAATTCTTCAACATTGGTGTGAGAAATTTAACCCAGGAGTCTTCAAATTACTTGTTCTTACCTCTATCTACCTGATTAAAGTATCTAATTTCAGAACTAGAGGGAAGAAGACAGTAAAGGTAAAAACTTAGGAACCTTCCAGAGAATATTAGCAACTTGTTTCATTTTTACCTTTGTATGCTCAAGAGAGCATCTGGAATATAGTCATTGATTATTAAATATTAAATGCATTGAACTGAACTGGAAAGAATTTCACAAATGTTCTAGCATAACTTACCCATTTTACAGATGACAAAAGAGATTTATTTGAGTGAAGTTATCTAACCCTTTTAACATTTAAAAGAAGAGGAAACAGACTTGGGAACTTCATAAAACTTCACATACACAGAGGTGTATGTGACACACATATAAGTGCACAAATGTCCACATGAGAAAATATACCTACATTTATATATACATGCAGGTGTACATACCTATATTTCTACATATGTGTCTACCCAAGTGCAAATACTGAGAGGTTAAGAATGTGCATGTATGAGAATTATATGTGAGTGAATATCTATGTATGACTATTGTATATCTAGAGAGAGAGAGAGGTGTGTGCACAAATATCCACATGTACAAATATAGATAATTGAATATATGTACTATGTTTGCCTCTATATACAGATATTTAGATATTGTCTATGTGTGCGCATCTATGTGTATGTGTGTACAAATAATGAAATGGCATGTGCATGCACATGTGTGTATTACATTATATTATCAGAGGTATGTATATGTGTGCCTATCTATCAAAGTTGACATGCATGCACAAATGTACATATTTCACCAAATATATTAACATATATGTGTACATACATTTGTATTTCTATGCACATGTGCATACCTATGTGAAAGGTATATAGATAATTCATATGTGTATATGCATATTTGGACAAAGCATCATTAAGTACCTATATACACATATTCACATATGCATGTGCATGTCTGTGTGTACTGAGAGGTATGGCTATATGTATGTGCATATCTATATGTGTGCTTTATACATACATCAGAGAGGTGAAGCATATATATGTGCAAATTGTGTCTCTATATGTGTGCATGCATGCATGTCTATGTTGTAGTAGAAAAACAGAAATTGAACATGTATGTTGTAATGACAGAGTCATACATTGAACATAGTCAAGGATCCAGGCACAAATTTCTGTTTCCTCTATGCTAAGAATATTTAACTTGCTGATCATAGAGCCCAAAGTCTTCTTAGATGAATTTGAGAGGGTCAGTAAAATTTGGATAGGAAGAAAATTGCATCTTTATTTCACCATAATTAGTTTTCTTTGTAACCCTGGGGATTTTATTTAAGCACTTATAAATAGTATTTTAAGAAAGAGTTCATAAATTCACAAAATTGGCAAAAAAAATCCATAAGACAAGAAAGGTTAAATACCCCTGTCCTATGTCATGCTGTGATCTTACTCTTCATTTTACAGATGAAGAATTTGAAGCCAAAAGAGGTTACATGACATTTGTACAATCACACAATTAGTATGTAGTATTAAAGACAAAGCCAAATTCCTGATCCCCTGACCTGAGCCTAGATGTCTTTCCATTTGTTGATCAATATGGGAGGGGGGAAAAAAAGTGAGGCCTTTGTTAATACCGAGACATAGAAGTTCTGATTTTATTAAAGTCAATGATCGGTCTGCTATCAAAGTCCCAACAAAACATCCCAAAAAAGGGGGACAAAGCATACATCCCTGTACCCCAAGTCAGTATCCGTTTTTTTGTTTTGTTTTGTTTTTTAAACTCTCCTAAACAGACTTGAACCAAAGATCCACATCTATCTCTCAGATAACATGAAAAATGAAAGGCTTGTCCTTTGTGTAGGCAAATGGAGATGAAAGAATTCAGGTCACAAAGAAAAGCTAGAATCTTAAAGTTTTGTTTTAGTGATTGTTGCTGTTGTTTAGTTTTTGTTATATTTTATTCTTTTGTTTTTGACATTCTACCAAGGTATTAAACTTATACCTCAACCATAGAGAGAGAAAAAAAAAACAAATAATCATAATTAGAAGCTGTAAAGTGGCAAAATTAAACTGCTATTTCATAACAAAAATTTCTCAACAATAGATCTGCCCAAAGGAGGAATGGATGGTCTGTTAGGTACTGTAGGGAAAGAAGGGACAGGGAGCTGTCCATGGTCAGGGTAAAATAGGGTATAAATAAATAGTCTGAAAGAGACTGATCTGAAAGACCAGTTAGAGGTCATCAGATCCAGGCCCCAGCTAAGACAACAAGCAAACTTGAGGCCCAGAAAGGAAAGGATAACCTAGCGAGTGCCAAGACTAGATTTCAGATACTATCTTATGGTCTTCATCTTCAACTCTTCTGATAAGTATCTTGTCTTTCTATTGTAAGGGGGATCCTCTTTTCAAGACTGGATTGAAGTAGATATCAGTTGAGTTCCCTTTAAACTTAGAAATTGTATTTCAAAGAGGGCACCAGTCTCAGCTGCAGTATCTATGGGTTTTGGACCGAATGGAATTATACTTCCAGCCCAAGGCTCTTTCCATTCTGTCACACAGTGACCTTCAGTCTGAGTTTGTTTCTTAGAATTCTTCAGTGACATTGCCTTCTCCTGGGATAGTGGCCAAGGTTTTTCGAAGATTTTCCTCTTGTTTAAAAAAAAATTAAAGTGAAGTTGTAGTTACCACCTTTATACACACACACACACACACACACACACACACCCCAAAGTGGCAAGTGAAATAGTTTCTCAGTTTTACCCAAACTTTTACTATTTATACTTTTCAGGTTTTCTCCCCAGTGTGTCATCTTCTCTTCTATTTCTCCCTTCACTGTCACAAGTGGAAAAACGTGTTGGATGGCATGTTCCCAAAAGGGAACTATCTACATATGTAATCATCTTCCTTCCTTTCTTTTTTTATTTCTTCCTTCCTTTCTTTCTCTTTCTTTCCTTAATTATTTCTTCCTTCCTTTTTTCTTTTTTTTATTTCTGTCTCTGTCTCTTTGTCCCTCTTTGTCTCTCTACATAGAACTATATGCTGCTCAATATTACCCCAATATAATACCTGATTTCCATTCTCCCAGTCCTGAGACAGTGTTATATTTTAATCAAACAGGATGAGACTTTGAGTTCATTTAAAGAATTTGGATAAGATTGAAGGCTGTTTTCAGTCATGTCTGACTCTTTGTAACCACACTTGGGTTTTACTTGACAAAGATACCATCTTGGTTTACCATTTCCTTATCTAGTTCATTTTATAGATGAGGAAACTGAGGCAAGCAGAGTTAAATGATTTGCCCAGGATATACAGCTAGTAAGTGTCTGAGGCTAAATTTTGAACTCAGGAAGATAACTTTTCCTGAGTCCAAGTCCAACTCTCTAACAACTGAGCCACTTAACTGTCTATGCCTCTTACCAGTTAGCTGAGCCTAAACAATCTCATTTTCCTATTTGAAAAAATAATTGGGTGGGATAAAATGATTGTTGAGTTTGCTTTGGGTTCAAAATCAATGATCCTATGGTCTCCTGATTTAATTGAAACCTCTAATGTTGAAAATGTGGAATGACATGCCTGGGATATGAAGTACATTGCCTAAGGTCACACAACTTGTAAAAGACAGATGAAGAATCCAAATTCTACATCAGATGTCTTTCATATTAAACTTTGTATTAAACATATAGAATGTAAGGGAAAGATAGGGTGGAGGGAAGGATAGAGAAAGGCATCAAAGTGCCAAAGAAGAAATACTGAATTTGAGTGAGAGATTCTGAGTTAAGATTCTGGATCTGCCATTTCCATCTCCTGTAATCCCGAGCAAGCACTTCACTTCTCTGTGACTTTGCTTCCCCAATTTTAGAATGAGAACATAGCTCTAGATCTAGGTCCCATTATAAATCCTACATTCTCTGGCTCATTCATGACTACTCAAGCCTGAGAAGTTATCCAGGGTCTTCTTAATATCTGATAACTATTAAAATACTGACTAATCACAGAGGAAAAGTCAAGTCTGTCTCTATCTTCCTATTTGTAATCAAGACAGCCCCTTTCTGTTAAAGGGGAAACTAGCTAACTAAAAAATGCAGGATGATATGAAGATCCTTTCTCTTCAACTTGGTTATAAATTTATATGATGCTAATGATGATGATGTGGGTGCTTGGCCATAAACCAACTTTATATTCCTCATTGTGTTCCACTGAGGCTATAATGGCTCCTCATTCTCCAGGTTTTACTAACCAATGGAAGGGGACTTATAAATTCCAAAGTTAAAGGGGAAGGAAAAAAAAGAAAAAAATGACATCTAAGATTATGCATTTGTTTTGATATAGCTAAATGGATTTTCTGGCCTGGTGGAAAGAACTTTTGATTTGGGTCAGTAGACAGTTTTCAACTTCGTTGCTAACCCAGCATTCTTGGACAATTCATTCAACCTCTTTCTGCCTTGGGTTCCTCTTCTGTAAAATAAAATTAATGTTACTAGCACTTTTTACAACATGGAATTGTAATAAAGATCAAATCAATAATGTTTGCAAAATAGAAATTGATATCTAAATAAATGCCAGCTTTATCTCTATTGTCAATCAACAATCTAACACGAGGATGTTTGTAGCAATATGCTAAAACATGCACACAGTAAATGATCCAAAATGAAGCTAGAGGGAGCTGGCCCTACTGTGTTTATCTGTAGAAATGTCTCTACTACTAACAGCTATTCTGCTTAACACTCAATGGTCAAGCATGATGTACTAGTTTGCCAGTCTGTGTCGTGACCATGGACAGGCAGTTGGGTATGTTGGTTGTGAGGAAGGTAGCATGATACAGAAAGAAAAGGATTGCCTCTCGAGGCAGAGTGGAAAGTTCATATATGGGAATCATAGTCACTATTTGTTTCACCTCTCTAGGCACCAGATACTTCAAATATAAAAGGGAGAGGGGGTGGGATAGATATATGACTATTCCAGGAAAAGGAGGTGCAGAGATGACACATGTTTCCTAAGGTCAAAGACAAAGAGTTGGTATTCTGTCTCAACCCAAGGCCATAAAGAATTTCCAATTACTAGAATTTGGCAGTGGCCATCATTATTTGATCCTGCTTTTCATTGTCTTGGCCACACTCCCTCATAGATCTGCTTTGATTCACCCCTGCTTATGGTAAGGACTTTTGGGAAAACATAGGAAGGGCATAGGGGGAGGGGGAGGAAAAGAACCTAGAAGTCAAGTTAGCATCTTCATGTACTTGAACTGTTGAAGGCCATCCACAAAAATACTCATCAAATCCTAGGCCTTGGGGAAATCCGAAGGAGAAACCCACTTTTGCCACATCTATCAGTCTATGGAGATTAGTGAATGTGAAAAGCTATGATATATAGCACTAAAGAAGAAACTGTCTTCAGACTCTAAGGCCCTAGTTTAAAATTTTCCTCTGATATATATTATCTATATATTCCTGGACAAGTCACTTGACCTTCCTAGGTCTCAGTTTTTTAATATATAGAATTCAAGGATTCAATTTTTAGATTGCTAATATGTATGATTAAGAAGTAAAATTGTACAAAATTGTACTTGGAGTCAAAAAGATCTGACTTCAAATCTTGTATAAAACATTTACTAGCTGTGATCATGTTCAAGTCATTTAATCTCAACTTCAGTTTTCCCATCTGTAAAATGGAGATAATAATAGTGCCTATCATACAGGGGTTGTTATAAGAATAAAATGAGATTATAAATAAATATATAGAGATAGAGATAGAGATGGAGATAGAGATAGAGATGGAGATGGAGATGGAGATGGAGATGGAGATGGAGATGGAGATGGAGATGGAGATGGAGATGGAGATGGAGATGGAGATGGAGATGGAGATGGAGATGGAGATGGAGATGGAGATGGAGATGGAGATGGAGATGGAGATGGAGTTAGAGATAGAGATAGAGATAGAGATAGAGATAGAGATAGAGATAGAGATAGAGATAGAGATAGAGATATATAGTGCATCATAAGCTTGAAAAAGCCTTATAAATGAAAGCCATCAGATGATACTTTTCATGAAGGCCAAAGGGTCTACACAAGCATAGGGAGTTCCTGAGTTGATGGAGCTTTGCATCAGTTCAGAGGGCAAGGTCAAGAAGAACAAAAATTGCGACTCAAATTGTGACTCAAAAGTTGTGACTCAACAAAAATAAATTGCATGCAGCCTTCATGTAATAAACTGCTGTCAAATTCCTGCCTGGGCTGACCCCCTCATCTATTTCTTAATACCAAGGAGTACAGGTTGTCGGAAAGTATATTAGAAATGGAGTTTGAATTCTGGTCTTGTTATTCCCTAAGTAACTTTAGATGCATGACAAGCTCTCTGTCCCTCAGTTGCTTTATCTGTGAAATGGGAAGGACAGAATAGATGGCGTCTAGATACTCCTATAGTCAGTGTTTCTATAATCTTTTGATGATCTACTATGAAAGTTGCCTAAAGTAGGTGAGAGAGGGAAAGCATGTGAAGAAGCATTCTGTGGTCCAACTCTTTTTTTTATGTTTTTGCAAGGCAAATGGGGTTAAGTGGCTTGCCCAAGGCCACGCAGCTAGGTAATTATTAAGTGTCTGAGGTCAGATTTAAACTCAGGTCCTCCTGACTCCAGGGCCAGCGCTCTATCCACTGTGCCACCTAGCCGCCCCTGTGGTCCAACTCTTGATTCTTCTTACATCCTTGTCCTCTAAGAGATGATCTAATACATGCCAATGATTAACAGTCCAAAAGAGAGTGAAAGAATGAAGGGGGTAGGAAGGAAGGGGATAAGGAAATCATGGCCCAAGTAAATTGAATTCAAGACTTCTGCATATCTAGAAGACTAGGCCAGAGCTCTGAATTAGAAAGAAGAGCAGTTATCCCAAGTAATGGAATGAAAGGGTCAGCATGTTGTCCAGAAAGGAAAGCCACAAAGGCAATAAAATATTTTTGCAATAGAGGCAGAATCATAGGATTGTCCTGGTGCTCAGTAGGCTAGAGGGCTTATACTATCCTCTATAATCTATTGACACAAATGCCTGCCTCTCCCCAGCAGCAGTGACAGGTTTCAATGAATAACAGTCCCTTTTCTACTAAGACTCTACCTAGAACAGCAGACTTTTATTCTGATGGTATACTAGCCATGTTCCCTACCTTCGCTCCCAAGTCAGTCAACTGTGTCAAGCTTGGCTGGGAGCCCAGACAGCCCTCAGCTTGCCTTTATAAAAGCCTATACTTGCAGTCCTGACTTGACACTGGGCAGGCACTCTACCCTCATCAACCTGAAGGGTTCTCAGAGGAAGGCCAGTGTACAAAGAGAAATGCATCAAGGATCTTTTGGATGTTATCTGGCCTCCCACATCTATGAGCCAAAGATCACAAGGAGAAGAAAAGGAAATGGAACTGGGAAAAGACTTATTCCAGATTGGTCATGGTTCCTTTCCTTCTCTTTGTCACCAGTTCATCTTTATTTCAGCATACTGACTGTTTGCTTTTTCAATCCTTCCTGGAAGACTTGAAATGGAATATTTGTTCAAGAGATCAGAACAACATTATGGGTCTTAGGAAAGCAGAGTATTTAGGCATATGCAAACACATGCTTATTTCTTTTCTTAGTTAAATACATCAGAGAATAAATTATACTTCGAGGAAGCAAACTATAATAGCTAAAATGACTGAAGGAATTTAAAGAGTACAGCACAGGCTCTAGATAGCTATCCTTCAAGACAAGAGGACTACTTTACTGACTCTGCTAATATGCAAGGGTACAAGCTAATAGTTCTCAGAGAAACCCTTGCTTGTGATATGGAGTTCATAATAAACAAGATACAAACTTAATGAAGGCTTCTTGACATAGATTATATATTGTTCAGAGAATTTCAGTTTATTATAGTTCTGCATGTAGATGTATTGGCTAAAACTATTTACAGGATCTGATATTCTTTAGAACTCCATCTCTTAGAGAATACCATCCATATCCAGAGAAGGAGTTGCAGAGTTTAAATGAAGTCCAAAACTTATTATCTTCAATTTTTAAAATTTGTCTTATGTATTATATCATTTTATCTCTTCTGTTTTCTTCTGTTTGGTTTTGATTCTTCTCTCAATTTCAATCTATGCTTATCATGGTTGCAAATGTAAAGTATATAGCAGATTGTCTTCTGTTGGAAGGGGGGGTGGAAGGGAGGGAGAGGGGGAAAAATGTAAAACTCAAAACCTTGAAAAAATGATTGGTAGAAACTACCACTGTATGTAATTGGAAAAACAAATAAAATATTTATATAATTAAAAGAAGAAAGAAAAAAATTCCATCCCTGTGATATCTGATGGTTTAGAGTCTCATCTTTCATATCGCATTGTATATTTCTCTTCATTCAATAGGAATAACTTACTGTTTCATTGTTTTTTTCTGCATATCCTGTGCAGTTTTGAAAAGAATTCAAATGTGGGTCTGTGCTAAGTGCTAGGAAAGTCCCTACTCTCAAGGAGTTTGCAGTCTAAAAGGGGAGACAACATGTAGAAAATCATGTACAAACATATCTGTGTTAAATTGTAGATATTCCACATAGGGAAGAGACTAGCATTAGGGGGAAAGCGGTAATCCACATAGGGAAAACCAGCATCTGTTTTCAATTGACAATTAGCTAAGTAAAGGACTTCTCTGCTGGTTCTTGGGGTCAAGCTCCTATCACCAGGATAGATGAAACCTATTTTCTGTGTAAACTGCTTTCAGCATCAAATAAAGGTAGCCCTGTAGATTTTCTCTATTCTCTGACTGTCACCAGATACTTGGATTCTGGTATACACCATACTAACATCAGCAATCTGCAACCCAACATTTAAAGCTGGAACAAGTCTATAAAATAGAATCAGTTTCTGATTTAGTCCAATTAAGTTATGGTTACCAGTGCCAAACCATGCCCCTTGTAAACACCACAAAACAACAATCTCTTTTCCATGGCCACACTAATACTAATACTTGTTATACAATATACTAACTAGCATTAATACTTCTCTTGTGTCCACACCGATTTTTGGTCTCTTCCCCTATACCCTCAATGCAAAGGTTCTGCTGACACAACCACACTAACCTATGCTTATCCCCCTCCCATATCCACACATGAACAGCATTTGGCAAGACTCAATAGCCTAGGATGAATTTTGATGTAGAAATATGTCATTTAAAAGGAGGTCCTTTATCTTCACAAAGGACACTCCTGTGACATATGACACAGGTACCTCTTCGACCGTTAAAAAAAATGCTTGTCTATTTTCACCTCAAGGGCTAAAGCTCTGTTGTTAAAAATGATATTCTTGTCACTGAACAAAAAAGGCAATGGTAGTTTTACTCTAAGCCGGTGTCCTGACAATCAATGGTTAGAACCTTGCTTACATCAAGACTGACACACACTTGGGGGACTCAGCGTAAGTCTGACATCTCAGTCACTGGAATGGAGCCCTCGATTAGACTCATGGGTTTGATACATCAAGTCCCAATGTACCTCCTTCCCCCTACAGAAAAATCACTTCAGGCTTCTCAACCTGGATAGAAAAGCAAGAAAAAAGGGGATGGACTGGGAAAAGAGGGGTCTAGACCTCTGATTTCATTGAAACAGGGTACTATTCAGGTGAGGAAATTCCCTCCAGTATGTTCCCTACAATAGATGCATTTATATATACATATATATATACATATATATATATATATATATATATATGTATATATAAATATATGTAAATATACATGGCTGTACATACATATATACTTGTGCATTTGTGAATATATACAGATAAATGTATGTGTATAGACTCATACCCAATGTTTGTTTTGAATAACTAAAATATTTGTTTATATTCATATGAATATATATATATATATATACATATATATATATATATATATAAAATGTATATCTATATTATCCAATAGGGTAAGAGTGAGAGGGAGAGAAAATAGATTTCTGTTCATTAAAAAAACTTTTTTAAAAAGGGGAGAGAATTGTCTGGAGAACTGAAGACGTTAGTTTCTAAGCAGTGAGACTCGCCCAGAGTTCCACATCCATTATGTATCACAGGTCAGATTTAAACTGAGGTCCTCCTTGCTCCTAGATCAGTTTTCTACTGTATAACACTGCTTGCCCTAGTATCTATAGTTATTAGCCAAAAAAACAGGTTGAGTACAGGTAAGAAACAAAACCATGGGAAAAAAATCATATGCAATAAAATATTGGAAAAAAGAAACATCTCATCATGGGGTTGCCCTGAGGAGGTAATGACTACAGGGTATATGCTTTGCCTGTTGACACAAATCCATGCCATTCCACAAAAGCAGTTAATTAACATTTTGTTTAAAAAATATTCATAGACAAGCTGACCTTGAGTTCTAAGTGATTTGTTTTTCTCGAACAATTTTGCTGCCTATTTGGAGAGGTTAGCTTTCATGTCTCAACTGTATCTCCCTTAACAAACAGGAAGAAATGAATTCTCCATTCGCTAAAGAAGTGACAGTTTACTTATTATTTAGTTTTCTAACTTCTCTTTTCTTCCTACTTGATCCCAAGGTATGAATAGATTCTTAGACTGGAAAGATTCAAAGTCAATACGCTTGATCTATCCAACTTAGTGATGTGGTGAATAGGGCACTGGCCTTGGAATCAGGAGGATGGGAATTCAAATCCTGCCTCAGAGACTTGCTAGATGTGTGACCTTGAGTGAGTCACTTCACCCTGACTGCCTCCCATCCAGACTCTTCTCTAGAGGTCCTGATCCATATCTGGCCACTGGATCTAGATGGTTCTGGAGGAGAAAGTGAGGCTTGTGATGTGGCACAGACCCTCCCCCCTCACTCGAATGTAATTCATGTGCTTGTCATGGCATCATCACCTTGATGTTGCTTTGAGAATGAAGGACAAAACAATATGCTTGATATGATGTAGAGAAGGGTTAGTAATGGGGCATAGAAGAGGAGGGTCATTGGTGGATCTCTTGGGTGCATGTCCAATCAGAACATGGAAGAAAAAGAGAGATAGCCCATACACTCACCATAATCGCTGTCATAGAACACAATGAATTTCTGCCACCTTAGCTCTGTGACCAACTTGAGCATGACATCATTGAGGCGAACAGGTGGTCGTGAGGCCAACGTGTACTCCTCCCCTTCTGGGCTGGGGTTCAGGTGGCATGCTGTTCGGGGGGAGCCCCCAGGGTTGCGTTGAACAAAGAGGTGTGGGATATGCATGGCGTCTGTGAGAGACTGCAGAGCATTGGCGGATGCACAGCCTGTGGACGTCACTAAGGCAAGGATACCCTGGGTCATCAGGTCACAGGCTGGGAAGATAGTAGAAAATAAGACAGAGAGAGAGAGAGAGAGAGAGAGAGAGAGAGAGAGAGAGAGAGAGAGGAGAAAGGTGAGCAAAGAACTGCTTTAGTTATCCTCTATAGGTCCCATATGTTTCCCTCAAAGCAAAACTCATTTAGAATAACAATATAATTCCCATATCTAAAATTCAATATGGTAGAGTCTTGATCCAACATACCAGAAAGTCACAGCATTTCAGAGTCACAAAGGACATGAGGAAGCCGAGGGATTATGGGCTTTAGGTATAGGAATGACCCTACAGAGTATCTAATCCAGTCCCACTTAGATCCCTTCTTTTCACAGATAAGGAAAGGAAAGCCAATTGCTTAGCTCAAAAGTTACAGGACTGGAATTTGAACCTGGGACTACTGATATAAAGACCAGGGCTCTTTTTTCCCCCAACGCACAAGGCTTCCTCCATATCACAATTTGCATCAAAAAAAGTATTTCATAGGTTCACAGATTTACAGCTGGAAAGAAAATAATCTAATCCAGTTTCTTTGTTTTTCTGTTGAGTAAACTGAAACCCAAAGTGGGGAAGGGATTTGACCAAGGTCATACAGGAAAAATCAGAATTTGAATTCAGATCCCTTGACTTCATATCCAGAGTGTTCATTATCTACTGGATTATAGAATTCTAAATACTCAAAAATAGATGAGAACTGCAAAATCCAAGTGGCCTTGCCAGTCCAAAGGAAAGTCTGAAGTCTCACAGAATAATCCAGAGCTTCCAATGAGAAGCAAATATTCACTAAAGATGTTTTAACTGGCCTCCAAACTCAGGGAAAGCACACACAACTTCCAAACACCTATAGCAGACTATCTACTGCTAGAGAAAAAAAAATTTCAATTGCCCTGACTTCTGCAGAGACTTCTTTGGGTCATCAAAGAAACACCTAGAGGATGGTGGGGGGAAGTGGGGTGGGGGGCAGGAAACATGCTGATGGAGACATCTAGCTAGTCTATCAATACTACCTAAAAGATTTTCTCCTCCTTATATAAAGGAGATTATATATTTTGCATCTCAATTTCAACAGTCAAAATTTCAATGCAGCCATTTAGTGGTTGACTGCAATACTGTGGCTGAATAAAGAGATCTCCAGAAATTCAAAACCCCAGTTTGGGACAGAAAATAGCATCAAACGTTCTCAATATTTAGTTCCACTCTTGGAAAGGGTCTTCGGGAACAATGGATATTGTAAATAATGGATTCAAATCTAGCCTCCAATGTTTACTGGTTGTATGAGCAAGAAGGAATAACTACTCTTTATTTGGTCTCCTCCTCTTTCAAATGAAGATTATAATACCTGTAGGGCATCTATTTTATAGGATTGTGATAATGTGCAATTGAAATAATGTATGCAGAGCACTTTGCAAACATTGGAGTATTTACATAAATAACAGTAATTATTTTAAACAGAAAACACATTTGAGAATTTCTAGCTAGTACTGATGCTATATATAATTATATATATTTATATTTAATGTATATGCTAAGTGCCTATTCTGAACTTTTGTTATTTAGATATTATTAATACCAAATATATGAGATAAATACATATATATTTATATTCAATATATTCATTAAATTTCTATTTTTAAGCAGATTATTGTGCTAGGCTAGGGTAAGGTTAATTAATTAATGATAGTAATAATAGCTAGCATTGATATATGACTTTAATGTTGGCAAAGAGCTTTCCATATATTATCTCATTTGATACTAACAATACTGTGAGGAAGATACTAATATTACTACCCATTCTATATATGAGTAAATTGAGTCTGTGGAAAACTAGGCGGGTGCCTTGGATGGAGTGCTGGGAACCAAGAATTCTTGACTCCTCTTACTGAGTTCAAATCTGGTCTCAGACACGTCTTAGCGATGTGACCCTGGACAAATCACTTCACCGTGCTTACCCCAAGTTTCTTCATCTATAAAATTAGATAGAAAAGGAAATGCAAACCATTCCCAGTATCTTTGCTCAAAGAAACTCAAATTGAGTCATGAAGAGTTAGACATGATTGAAACAACAACAAAAGTGAGTTCAGAGAGGGGTGAAGTCACTTGCCCAGAGTCACACAGCTAATAGGTGTCGCTGAGAGGATTCAAACTCTAGTCTTCCCAATACCATGTCCAGATACTGGATTTTTCAGTGTCTTCATTTATGAAGGCCTCTATTATTTCCCAATTGTCCATTCTTTGACTTTTGAAAAACCTTCTTATGTTATTGACTGTCTGCTTCATCCAATGGAAAATGAATAATTATATTTTCCTTGATGCTCAATTGGTCCTTTCCTTAGCATTTCCTTGGCATTTTCTGTTCTTTAAGGCTCTGTTCTTATTCACTTTTGACCCTCAATTCAATGTAATTCAACAAATATTTACTAAGCAAGTACTGCATGTCAGACACTTTGTAGTGTACAAGGAAGGAGAAAAAGAAAGAAGGGGAGAGGGAAGGAGAGGACAAGAGGAGAGGGGAAGGGAAGGGAGGAGAGAAGGAGGGGAATACCATCTAATCACCTCTAAAATTTAGGTGAGAATTTAGATACGACATGCTTTCACCTCATGGAGCTTCTAGTCTCCCAGTTTTATGGATGAAACATAAATGACTATAATATCTCATTTGTGATGGCACTCATTATGTGATGAGGACAAGAAAATGCTATGGGAAATTCAAAGTTAAAAGGAGTGGATTTTAAAGGATTAGCAGGAAATCAATAGACATGGACATGGAAATGAGAAGCAATTCTAGGCAACAATATAAACAAAAGTACAAAGACTAGAAAGCATGGGTGGTGCTCAGGAGATGCAAATCCTGCAGCATATGTCCTATTATTGTCTCCATTCTATAGATAAGGAAACTGAGGTTGAGAGGCAGAAATGACTTGTCTAAAGCACACTGTTAGTAATCTGGAGAAGGATTTAAACATGTGAATCCTTTCAATTTTGATGTAAAATATCAAATGACTTACTCAAGATCTCACAGATAGAAAGCAGAAGCACCTGGTCCTCTGACACCAATGTCTTCTGCTTTATGTTTTCTTCCCTACTTCAAAGAATTCACAATTTCATTGCTGTGAGCAAGCCTACTACCAGTACTTGACTTCTATTAATACCTCCTTGCCCTAAAAAGTATTTCATTGGCAAAGCCCTTCGGTCACCCAAAGTAAAGGATAAGCTATAGACCCTCAGAACTCTGTATTATCTTAAAGTCAGATAATAGTCTGCTTGTCTTTATGATCTTTTTCCCAAAACTATCAACACATATAGGCTTGTTGCATTAGTACATACTTCTGAGTTTAATCATTAGCAACAAATGGATGGATCAATTCTTTGACTTGGGTTCAAGATTTTATTATCATGAGCTCATGAAGGGGGTGTGGCTAGATCTAGTTCATCTAAAAAAGGACTTAGGGTCATAGTGACTATTAACTTAGTGAGGTACAGGGGCGGCTAGGTGGCACAATGGATAAAGCACCAGCCCTGGAGTCAGGAGTACCTAGGTTCAAATCCGGTCTCAGACACTTAATAATTACCTAGCTGTGTGGCCTAAGACACTTAATAATTACCTAGCTGTGTGGCCTTGGGCAAGCCACTTAACCCTATTTGCCTTGCAAAAAAAAAAAAACAAAAAAAAACCTAACTTAGTGAGGTACAGTAGTGGGAGGAGCTAAAGAAAACAAGAGACAGCATTAAGAATATTCTTCACAGGGCTCAGGACAAATAATTGCAGTGTGCTCAAACCATATCTAGGGGCCAATCTTCAGTTTGAGATGTCACATCTTATGTAAAACATCACCTACCTAGAAAATGTCCAGAAAAGGGGAATCTACCCTATGGTCTCAATACCATACCACCTGAGAGTAAGTTGGAAGATCTAAGAGATATTTCTTTCAGAGAAAAGAAAATATGTATGGGGAGGGAAGGGAGGAGGAAGACTACTGAAAGACTGCTGTGGATAAGAGAGATTAAATTCTTCCCATTTGGCCCCAGAAAATAGCACAAGGAGGAGCGGATGGAATTTGGAAAGGTCAATTTATACTTGATCAGGAAACACTTTTCTACCAATGAGGGTTAACAAAAAGGGGGAAATAGTGGGGGAGCCCCATCTCCAGAGGTTTCTGGGGAAAGCTGAAAGGCTGAGGATCACAGAACATCCAAGGCAGAAATAGGCTATTTCTACCTTGGACATTCTGTGATCCTTACTGACCTCCCAGTGTGTGTTGAGCCCTCCACAGAAGATCTGGACTTCCCACTGTTTCTCCTAGAAAGGACAGTACCTATGAGAATGCTTTCTCCAGAATTACTTTTTTGACCCTGAACAACCAGACATGGTCCTTTCCATCCCTGAGTGTGATCCTTCTACTCCCTCAGGACTCTCAAGAGCTGTCAGGGCTCAGAAAATGTGGTCTTTGAGTCTCCTAGGAGACACCGAAGCTGGCCAGTCTCTACTTAGCCAGGTACTGGATTTTTCATTTACAAGGGCCTCTATTATTTTCCAGTTGTTCATTCCTTGACTTTCGATTCCTCTTATAAACGGGCTGTCTGCCTAACCCTGTGGAGAATGATTCTTATAATTTCTTGATACTCAACATTTAGAGTCACATTTAGTTGGTGTTTTCTGTTCTTTAAGGTTCTGTTCTAATTCACTTTCAACACATAATTCAATGTAATTCGGCAAACATTTATTAACAAGTGTTCCATGCCAGATACTTTGCTAGGGACTAAAAATACAGGTAGGGAAGGGAAGAAGGAAAGGAGACAGGGGAGAAGAGGGGAGGGGAAGAAGGAAGGGAACAACATTAACAATTGGAAGGATGGAGAAGCACGACAGACCCTATATAGGAAGGTCAGCTAAGCATTTTGAAAGGAGTTAGGAATTCTAAGGGGAGCTTGGGGGCAGGAGGGAGTCCATTTCAGATATGGAGCTAGTCTGGGCTTTTCATGACCTGCCCTTACCACACAGGACTTTAACTTTGATCACTCCAAACCTGGGTTTCCCAGTTCTGGTAGATGAGCTTCTGCTGTATTTTGCCTAAAATCAGGCCATCGTGTCTGGAATGATTTAAGGAACATCTTGTCTGGTATGATTTTTCATATGAGGAAACAGGTCTAGAAAGGTACAGTGACTTGCCTAAGTTGTAATATTCAGTCATTTTTCAGACATGTCTCTTTTTATTTAATTTATTTTTTTATTTTGAATTTTACAATTTTTCCCCCTAATCTTATTTCTCTCCTCCTACCACCCACAAAAGACATTGTTTCCATGGTATACACTGATCTAAGTTGAATGTGATGAGAAAGAAATCATATCCTTAAGGAAAAAATAAAAGTATATGAGATGGCAAAATTGCATAATAAGATAACTTTTTTTAAATTAAAGGTAATAGTCTTTGGTCTTTGTTCAAACTCCACATTTTTTTCCTCTGGATACAGATGGTATTCTTCATCACAGATACCCCAAAATTGTGTCTGATTCTTGCACTGATGGAATGAGCAAGTCCATCAAAGTTGATCATCACCCCCAAAACATGTCTCTTTCTGAGTCCATCGGAGATTTTCTTGGCAAAGATATTACAGTGATTTACTGTTTCCTTCTTCAGTCCATTTTACATATGAGGAAACTAAGGCAAACAAGCTTAAGTGATTTGTTTAGGATCACATAGCTACAAAGTATTAGAGACTGGATATGAAGTCAGGTCCTCCTGGCTTCAGGGTTGGTGCTATCCACTGTAGCACATAACAACTCCTGACTGAGATTGATTCAAAGAACTAAAATTCAAATCTAAGTATTTTGAGGAGAGAGATATAGGACTCTTTCTACCAGATAATGAGGGCATCCCTCCCAGTGTTGTCATTCCAGATTCAGGCAACGAATCTCCTAGTAATCTCTGACCTACACATCAGTTCTGAATGACCCTGGGCACAACCCTGCTATCCCGTGGTTTTCCCAACTCTGATACAGACAGAAGATAATGGGGGAGGTGGCTCAGTGAATAGACTAAAAGTTAGTCTACCTTTACTATTATTTTTACTTTTAGACAGGCATAGAAATTTAAAAAAAAAAAAAAGATCTGCTTGAGCAGCCACCTTTGGTGCAATAAAATCAAAATTGTTTAGCCTCCCGCTCACATCCCTTTACCATCTGACTCCAACCTGCCTTTTGGCCTTGTTTTGCATGACTCTTTCTCACATACTATGCTCTAATCAAACTTGACTAATAATCTCTGTTCCCTGCTCAAGTCCCCTGGCCTCTCTTGCCTCACACTACTGAACAGGCCATCCCTCAGGCCTGGAACATATTCATTCCTCAAATCTACTCTTGAAAATCTTTTCCTTCATGGTTTGGCTCAAGGGCCACCTTTTCTGAGAAGCTTTTGCTGATCTCAGAGCATCATAGCCCTAGATAAAGAAGAGGCCTAAAAGAGCATCAGGCCAACCTCCTCATTTTACAGTAAGGGATGTGAGTCCCAGAAAAGTCAAGGGACTTGACCAAAGTCACTGAAGCATTAAGCACAAGAGGCAAGATTTTAGCCCAGGTTCTGTCTTTAATTCCAAAGACAATATTCTTCCCACTGTAAGTTACTCCTTTATCTCCTCAAAATTCCCTAAGGCACTGTCTAAGATCTTTTTTTCCTTATCAAATTTAACTATGAATAATATTTGATGTATTTCCTCCACTAGGCTGCAAGAGGGTGCCAAAGAATGTTAGTATAATGAAAACCTGAGTTCAAGTCCTGCCTTAGACAAAGCCATGACACCTTAGACAAGTCACTTAATTTCTCACCCTCAATGTTCACTGACCCTCAAGCTAAGATAGGGAAGGAGAAAATGAATAATGCCTCCTTTACTAGGTCATTAGCTAAGCAGTTCCAAGGGTAACACTATAGACAGAGTCATGTAGACCCATGTTTGAGTCCTACCTTATATATTTCCTAGCTGTGCCACTTTGGGCAAGCCTCTTCACCGTTCTTGGCTTCAGTAACCTTACCTGGGAAACAGGGTTAATAGCCTATATTTTGGAATTGTTGAGAGGTTCAAGTGACATCATATATGTAAAGTAGTTTGCAAACATTTAAATGCCCTATGAATGCTAGTTATTATCATTATTAATAATGTTCTAGTCCCCACTGGAGATGTAAGGGCCTTGAGGAAAGCTAATTGGGCAGCTTTGGGCAATGCCCTTCTCTGTTCCTCACCCCAGGAGCCTTACCTGGAAAATGGAGTTAATCACCTCTATTTTAAAATTATTTTGAGGGTCAAGTGAGATAAAATATGTAATGTGTTTTACAAGTATTAAAATGTTCTATGAATGCTAGTTATTAATATTCTACTCCCCATTGGAGATGTAAGGGCCTTGAGGAAAGCAACTCCCTGCTTTGGTGCTTTAAATCTTTGGGTCACCAGTGAGAAGGGCAGGGTTTTGTATATCCTACTAAACCGCCCAATAAATGTTGGTTCAATCCAATCAACTCCTTAAGTTTTCCAAGAAGGGGAAATCCAAAGTACTTTCCAAACTGGTACCTAGATGGGCTTCTGAGTCAAGTGGGGCAGCTGAATCACCTCATCACATTCCATGTTAATTATGTTCTCCTGGGGCGTGTTACTGCTGAGGCTCACTAATACAGTTTAATGACAAAAGCAAAGCATGGGCCTCCAGTAAGGGGAGCTGAATTAACTGGTCTGGTTGTTTTCCAAAGTTGGGCCCATCCAACAGCTGATGTATTTATTTGCAGCCAGGGTAGAAGGGTCGGGCAGCGAGACAAGCGAGGGGACATCTGGGCCAGCTCACCTGCTGGGCTGCCAGAAGAAGCTGCCGGCCTCACACCTGTCTCCACAGAAACCCTGGAATCACCCACAGGCTATTCACTGAGGGAAAAGATATTCATTCTCTTCCAACCTGCACCTTCCACAGGACAGCACAGCACATGGCCCCAACAAGAGGCCTGGGAAACTCGGGTTTGCCGCTAATGAGACCAGCTGACAGTTACATCATGCTCTATGGTTTATAAATTGTTTTGCATGTATATTATCTCATTTCACAGGATATAAGAGAGGAAAGGAGCCTCAGGGGCCATCTAAACCAACCCATGCCTCATTGAGAATCCCCTCTATAGAATCTCCAACAAGGTGTCATCCTGCCTTTGTTGGAAGATCTCCAGTAGGGAGGAATCCATTAAGAGCTAGCATGGCTAGAATGCTAGATATTGTGAGTTCAAATCCTGCCTTTGAGACTTGCTGGCTATCTGAACATTGGCAATTTATCAAAACTCAGTTTCTACATCTGTAAAATAGGCCTAACAGTAATTATGATTAAGATAGCATTATTATTGTTATTATTATACCTCTTAAGTACCTACTTCAAAAGTTTCAAGTGAGATAACATTAGTGACTTTGCAAATTATAAAGTATAGTATTAATGTCATAGACTAGATAACTTCCCAAAGGAACCTACCTGATCATACAGTAGTCTTCTAATGGACAGAATACTAGCATCACAATCTCTCCTGCACATTCGGGCTACCAGAATGTACTACAGTGGATAGAGTGCTGCATCTAGAGCCAGAATCATTTTTCTGAGTTCAAATCTAGCCTCGGACACTTACTAGCTATGTGAACCTGACCAACTCACTCCATCCTATTTGGCTCAGTTTCTTCATCTGAAAAATTAGCTAGAAAAGGAAATGACAAACCACTCCACTATCTTTCTCAAGAAAATTCCAAATGGATCCAGGGAGAATTGGACACAACTGAAAAAACAATTGAACATTGCATGTTGCACATACAATATAAGGAAACTGAGACTGTTCATGGTTATATGACTGCTAAATCATGGAGATGGGTTTAAAATAAGGTATATTGACTTCTGGAAGGCAGTTGGTATCATGGGAAAAAATATTCAGAGGACCTACATTTAATCTCACCTTTTACATTTAATAGTTGTAAGACCTCAGGAAAATCATTTGACCTTCCTAGGTCACAGTCTCCTCATCTGTAAAATAAAATGGTTAAACTAAATAGTCTCTGGGGTCATTTTCAGCTCTAGGTTTCTGATCCTCTTTCATGCTTTGAATGTTTTCACTACCCTTTGCTACCTATGCATCCTATAACAATCTGCTTCCTTCCCAAGCTTACTTTTATTTTCTGGAAAATGAAGGAGGCCAGAGAGCTGGTGCTGCAGTGCACAGAACTCCAGACCTGGCAATGAGGAAGATTCATTTTCCTGAGTTCAAACTTGACCTCAGACACTTACTAGCTGTGGGACCCTGGGCAAGTCACTTTATTCTATTTGTCTCAGTTTCCTCACCTATACAAGGAGCTGGAGAAGGAAATGGCAAATGACTGCAATATCTTTACCAAGAAAACCACAAATGGGGCTGTGAATAGGGTATAACTGAAAAAACAAGTGAACAGCAAAATGAAAGGGAATGGACTAGGCCAGTTTTATCCAGCTCCTCTGTCCTCAGACTCCAAAGTCAGTGCTGATGAAATTAAGATGGACCAAGTCTCAACTTAACATGAAACCACATGCTGGTCTTTGACATATGAATCGGGGTTAGATTTTCCAGGACAAAGTGGGTTAAATATTCAGAGTATGAGATAATGGAAAGAATCCTGTATTTGTAGTCCAGATTCTTGGGTTCGAATCATGTGCTATGCTAGATACTATTCTCTTTCCTTTTTTCTCTCAACATTCTCTTAGTATCCTCATCAGCTCTCATCACTGTAATCATCATCTTTGCACAAATAACTTCCCAGCTCCAGATAGCTAACCCTAGTGTCCTCTCTGAATTCAAACCCCATTAGACATTTCAAACTGGTTGTCCTGAAGACAAATCAAGACCAAAACATCCAAAATAGAACTCAGTACCTCCTCCCAAAGTCTCTTCTCAACTACTCTATTATTATTTTACAGAAACTACAATTATGTTTCCAGTTTCAAAGTTTGCAACTTCATTGTCATCTTTAACTTTTCACTCTCACCTACATAATCAGTTGACAAATTTTGTCATTTCTACCTCCATTATATCTTTGACTCCTAATTCAGTTCATCATTTCCTATCACAACTGTCAATTGATGTCAACTTTGGCATAGAACTGACCATCTCTCTATCTGTCTCTATCTTCTTATCCCTGTCCTTGTCTCCTCTCTCCCCTCCCCTCTAAGCCTTCTCTCTCTCTCTCTCTCTCTCTCTCTCTCTCTCTCTCTCTCTCTCTCTCACACACACACACACACACACACACACACACACACACACACAAACACACAGACATTCCCCCTCCCTCCTCATTTCTTCTCCTTCCTCACCTCTGATTCTAAAAATCATTTTCTTTCTTCAAGATTTAGTTTCATCTTGAGTTATTTTAAACTTGGGGACCACTAAGATCCTCAAGTCTTTTTTTCTAACCCCAATACCTAGACTTGTAAAATTCTTTTTTAAAATTAAATTCAAGACTTTATATTTATCCCTGTTAGATTCAATCTTATTAGATAAGTTCTCAGAAGTTGTTACAGCCTGTCAAGGGATTTTTGAATCCTCATTCTGTCATTCTATGTGTTAACCATCCTTCCCAGCTCCATGCCATCTGGAAATTTGACAAATATATCATCTATGCTCCATCCAAGTTATGGATGGAAAAGTTGAACAGAGAGCTGAGGACAGCTCCCCAAGGTCTTTTCACTAGAGACTGCCCTCCAGCTTTGCAATAATCCATCAATCAATCACTCTCAGTGAATCCAGGTTTTAAATGAGTTCCATTTAACTAACCATTATTCAGGCTTAATTTCCCTACCTGGTCCCCAGGGTACCATGAATGAGTTTTTGTTTAATTCTTTGCTGAATTTGTAGTCCAAGTCTCTGTGTCTCTTGCCATTTTCCTAAACTACTACTCTCACATGAACAAATGATCAAAAGAGCCACAAATTCATCAGTGTCAAGAATTCTCTATATGAGCTCTCCTTCCAAGATCACAGATCACAACTTAGTAGAAAAATCTAGGGATCTGCCTCAGGCATTTAGAATAACTTTCCCAAGGTCACACAACTCTTGGCAGAGACAGGGTAAAACCCAGGTCCTCTTGATTCCAAATCTAGCATCATATTTATTATGGCATAGAGATTCCCAGGCTTGTAACTCTCTCCAAAGGGAAATGGGATTATTTGGTCACGATTTCATAGGATCCAAGATTAAGAACTAGAAAGGATCTCAGAGGCAACTCTCTGGAAGGAAGGGAGGAAGGGAGGAAGGGAGGAAGGAAGGAAGGAAGGAAGGAAGGAAGGAAGGAAGGAAGGAAGGAAGGAAGGAAGGAAGGAAGGAAGGGAGGGAGGGAGGGAGGGAGGACTTGATATTCCTGTGCCTGGCACTAGATATATATATATATATATATATATATATATATATATATATATATATATATATATATATATATATATATATATATATACATATATATATATGTATATGTATATACTTTACAGATATTATCTTATTTGAACCAAGGTCACATTCAGTTTATAGATGGAGGATCCAGGATCTGAACTCAGTGTTCTTTTCATTGCTGTACCATAATAAACACACCTTCCTAAGTCACATCACACTCTTTGACCATTGTTGAATGAAGATGGTAGTAACCATTACAGAAAAAAATAGGAGATTATGTGTGCCTGTGCCTCTCTATATTTTAACATTTGGATGTTCAGGTATTTGAGAACCTATATGTTGAAACTGGTCCCCTGATGAACTAGCCTTATCTCCTGGGTGTAAAGAAAAGCTTAATTTAGATCACAGAAGATAAATACCAGCTTCATTTGGCTGGAAAACAAGCAGATCCCTTATGAGGGTGTTTTTTAAAAATCTTTCCATTTCAACACCCAGAATCTGCACATGACAGGGAAGGTTTAGGGAGGCAGAAGCTTAAGCAGAGGAGGATGATTCTAGAGCTTGTGCCTCAGTAATAGCTAAGTGTTTCCCCTTGACTCATCCCATTCACAGATTACACAGTAACTTCCCTTAGAAATAAACATGCTCACCTATACACAGCCACACACATTTTCATACTGAAAGATATATTCACACATAAAAAAGGCAGAAAGATACATAAGCACACACACTTAAAAACATTCTCAGAGACATTTCTATCCCTACAAACTAGGAAACGCAAATTTCAGAGATCAATGCAAAATCCAAAGGGACTCAGAAGTCATCTTGTTCATTTTATGGAAAAGGAATGTGAAATCTAGGAAGGTTAAATACTCTGCTAAGTATACAATATCAGGGGCAAGATTCAAACCCAGTTTCTCAGAATCCAGAGATATCCCACTATCCATCATACCCCACTATCTCCCTTATGTGCAAATACACACACACACACACACACACACACACACACACACAAACATGCATAGACATTGATTTTCTTTTTGAGTCTGATAATAATAACCTAGATTTACAGGTTCTCAGATTAATTAGAGGCACCTCAGAGGCATCTAGCCCAACCTGAATCTGATTGAAAGTCCATTGGTTGACAAAGTTAACAAATAACTTGTTAGAAAGCCTCCAGTGAAGGGTGTTCCCACTCTGTCCCTAGGCATCCAATTCTACTTTGGGGCAATTCAAATAATGAGCAAGTTTCGGGGGTCAAGTCAAGATAGTGGAGAGAACTCAGGAAATTTGAGCTCCTTCCAGCTTCCTTCAGAGGCAACATTCATCAAGACTCTAAATGAATTCTGAGAGAAGCCACAAAAAGAGCAGTTTTTCAGGTTAAAATATCTTGGAAGGAGTTCAGGGAAGGTTTGTTTCATTCAGGTGTAGGGGATCATGGCACAGCAAAAGCAGATGGTGAGGGGGAGAGAAATAGCAACAGGATTCTCTCAGACACAAGGATAGATCAACAACCAAGGCCTTTGATCTAGTTCAGTGGTCCAGTGGCCGGGCAGGTCATCTGTAAAGCCTCCAGCCCCAGCAACAAAAGGCAAAATGCAAGACCCAGAACCCCTATGCAGCCAGTATGACAAGGATAGGCCACACCAGCACAATGAGGAATCCACAAATACCTAAAATCTGTGAGTGGGCCACTGGGTCCCAGAACAAGAATTTGAGAAAGTGACTACTATGACTCAAGAGCAGAGTACAACTTAAAAAAACCAAAAACTATGCTAAAAAAAATATAAATATAAATATATGAATAAATATATAAATATAAATAAATATAAAATATATATAATTATAAATATAAATATAAATATAAATATAAATATAAATATAAATAAATATAAAAAACCCACTAACCATAGAAAGTTACTATGGAGGAAGATCACAACACTCATCTCCGAAGAGGATTGTAGAAAATGATCTCTTATGTAGCCCCAGAGGAGAATATGAATTGGTCTCAAACCACAAAAGAATTCTTGGAAACGCACACAAAGGATTTTTTTAAACTGAATAGAAAAATTGGGAAAAGCAATGAGAGGAATGCAAAAGAGAATCAATAGATTGGGAAAGGAAGCACAAAAATTGACTGAAGAAAACTACTTTAAAAACACAATTGGTCAGATTGGTGAGAAAAATATTTTAAAAAATAGAATTGGGCAAATGGAAAAAATTCACTAACGAAAACACTTTTTAAAATAGAATTGACCAATAAAAAAGGATACACAAACCTTTAAAATCAGAATTGGTCAAGTGGAAGCTAATGACTTTATGAAGCATCAAGTATCAGTCAAGCAAAATCAAAAATGAAAAAAATAGAAGAAAACATAAATTACATTAATGAAAACCAGTAAGAAAGAATTTAATTACCAAGAAATCATGGTCAGGATTACATAGGACTTCCACTTGAAAAGAAAAGAAGAATCTGGAATAAGATATTCCAGAGGGCAAAAAAGCTTGTATTACAACCAATAATCAACTATCCTGAAAAATTGAGCATACTTTTGTCTTTTTTAATTTTTTTATCAAAGACATTACTTGATTTTACAATTCCCTCCCCCAATCTTACTTCCCTCCCCCCAGCCCACCCCCGGAAAGCAATCTGTCATTCTTTACTATGTTTCCATGTTGTATATTGATCCAAATTGAGTGTGATGAGAGAGAAATCATATCCTTAAGGAAGAGACAAAAAGTGTAAGAGATAACAAGATCAGACAATAAGATATCAGGTTTTTTTTCTAAATTAAAGGGAATAGTCCTTGAACTTTGTTCAAACTCCATGGCTCTTTATATGGATACAGATGGTACTCTCCTTTGCATACATCCCAAAATTGTTCCTGATTGTTGCACTGATGGAATGAGCAAGTCCTTCAAGGTTGAACATCACCCCCATGTTGCTGTTAGGGTATACAGTGTTTTTCTAGTTCTGCTCATCTCACTCAGCATCAGCTCATGCAAATCCCTCCAGGCTTCCCTGAAATCCCATCCCTCCTGGTTTCTAATAGAACAATAGTGTTCCATGACATACATATACCACAGTTTGCTAAGCCATTCCCCAACTGAAGGACATTTACTTGATTTCCAATTCTTTGCCACCACAAGCAGGGCTGCTATAAATACTTTTGTACAAGTGATGTTTTTACCCTTTGTCATCATCTCTTCGGGGTATAGACCCAGTAGTGATATTTCTGGGTCAAAGTGGATGCTCATTTTTGTTGCACTTTGGGCATAATTCCAAATTTCTCTCCAGAAAGGTTGAATGAGTTCACAGCTCCACCAACAGTGTAATAGTGTCCTAGATTTCCCATAACCCTTCCAACAATGATCATTATCCTTTCTGGTCATACTGGCCAGTCTGAGAGGTGTGAGGTGGTACCTCAGAGAAGCTTTAATTTGCATTCCTCTAATAATTAATGACTTAGAGCAATTTTTCATATGGCTATGGATTGCTTTGATCTCCTCATCTGTAAATTGCCTTTGCATATCCTTTGGCCATTTGTCAATTGGGGAATGGTTTTTGTTTTAAAAATATGACTCAGTTCTCGGTATATTTTACAAATGAGTCCTTTGTCAAAATCATCAGTTGTAAAGATTGTTTCCCAATTTACTACATTTCTTTTGATCTTGGTTACAGTGGGTTTTGTCTATGCAAAAGCTTTTTAATTTAATGTAATCGAAATCATCTGGTTTGTTTTTGGTGATTTTTCCAACTCTTTCTTAGTCACAAACTGCTCCCATTTCCATAGATCTGACAGGTAAACTAGTCCTTGATCTTCTAATTTGCTTATAGTATTGTTTTTTATGTCTAAATCCTGTATCCATTTGGATCTTATCTTGGCATAGCATGTGAGGTGTTGGTCTAATCTAAGTTTCTTCCATACTACCAATTTTCCCAGCAGTTTTTATCAAAGAGTTTTTATCCCAATAGCTGGACTCTTTGGGTTTATCAAACAGCAGATTATTATAATCCTCTCCTGCTTTTGCACCTAGTCTATTCCACTGGTCCACCACTCTAGATTTCTTAGCCAATACCAAACAGTTTTGATGACTGATGCTTTATAATATAATTTTAGATCAGGTAGGGCTAAGCCACCTTCTTTTGCACTTTTTTCATCAAGTTCCTGGAAATTCTTGACATTTTATTTCTCCATATGAATTTACTTACAATTTTTTCTAACTCATTAAAGTAATTTTTTGGAATTTTGATTGGTAGGGCACTAAACAGGTAGTTTAGTTTGGGTAGAATTGTCATTTTTATTATATTAGCTCTACCTATCCATGAGCAGTTAATATTTGTGCAGTTATTTAAATATGATTTAATTTCTGTGAGAAGTGTTTCATAATTGTTTTCAAAAAATTTCTGAGTCTGTCTTGGCAAATAGACTCCCAGGTATTTTATATTGTCTGAGCATACTTTGAATGGGATTTCTCTTTCTAGCTCTTCCTGCTGTTTCTTGCTAGACATATATAGAAAAGTTGAGGAATTATGAGGGTTTATTTTATAACCTGCAACTTTGCTAAAATTGCTAATTGTTTCCAGTAGCTTTTTGGATGATTTCTTGGGATTCTCTAGGTAGACCATTATGTCATCTACAAAGAGTGAGAGTTTTGTCTCTTCCTTCCCAATTCTAATTTCTTCAATTTCTTTTGCTTCTCTAATTGCTGAAGCTAACATTTCTAATACGATATTAAATAGTAGTGATGATACTGGGCACCCTTGTTTCATCCCTGATCTTATTGGAAATGCCTCTAGCCTCTCCCCATTACATATAACGCTTGTTGATGGTTTCAAATAGATACTTTTAATTATTCTAAGGAACAGTCCATTTATTCCTACACTCTCTAGTGTTTTTAATAGGAATAGATGCTATTTTTTGTCAAAAGTTTTTTCAGCATCTATTGATATGATCATATGATTTCTGATAGGTTTGTTGTTGATATAATTGAGTATACTAACAGTTTTCCTAATATTGAACCAACTCTGCATTCCTGGGATAAATCCTACTTGATCATAATGTATTATCCTAGTGATAACTTGTTGTAATCATTTTGCTAAGATTTTATTTAAGATTTTTGCATCTATATTCATCAAGGAGATAGGTCTATAATTTTCTTTCTCTGTTTTAACTCTTCCTGGTTTAGGTAACAGCACCATATTGGTTTTATCGAAATAGTTAGGCAGAGTTCCATCTTTCCCTATTTTTCCAAGAGTTTATATAGAATTGGAACCAATTGTTCCTTAAATGTTTGGTAGAATTCATCTGTGAATCCATCAGGCCCTGGAGATTTTTTCTTGGGGAGTTCGATGATGGCTTGTTGAATTCCCTTAGCTGAGATAGTGTTGTTTGGGTATTTAATCTCCTCTTCATTTAACCTGGGCAACTTATATTTTTGTAAATATTCATCCATTTCACTTAGATTACCAAATTTATTGGCATAGAGTTGGGCAAAATAATTTCAAATTATTACTTTAATTTCCTCCTCATTGATGGTGAGTCCACCTTTTTCATTTATGACACTAGCAATTCGGTTTTCTTCTTTCTTTTTTTAAATCAAATTGACCAGAGGTTTATCGATTTTATTGGTTTTTTATAATACCAACTTTTGGTTTTATTTATTAATTCAATAGTTTTTTGCTTTCAATTTTTTTAATTTCTCCTTTAATTTTTAGAATTTCTAATTTGGTATTTAATTGGGGACTTTTAATTTGTTCTGTCTCTAATTTTTTTAGTTGCATGTTTAGTTCATTGATCTCCTCTTTCTCCAATTTATTCATATAAGCATTTAAAGCTATAATATATCCCCTGACAGCTGCTTTGAGTGAATTACATAGGTTTTGGTATCTTGTTTTATTATTGTCATTATCTAGGATAAAATGGTTAATTCTTTCTATAATTTGTTGTTTGATCCACTCATTCTTTAAAATGAGGTTATTCAGTTTCCATTTGGTTCTGGGTCTATATCTCCTTGGCCCAATATTGCATATGACTTTTATTGCATTGTGATCTGAGAAAGATGTATTCACTATTTCTGCCTTTCTGCAGTTGATCATTAGGTTTTTATGTCCTAGTACATGGTCAGTTTGTGTATAAGTGCCATGTACTGTGAGCATACTTTTCGAGGGGAAAAGACGGACATTCAACAAAATAGGGAACTTTCAAATTTTCCTGATGAAAAGGTGAGGGCTGAACAAAAAATTTCATTTTCAAAAACAAGACTCAAGAGATGCATAAAAAGTAGGAAAGAAAAAAATGTTATATAATAAAATTGAAATGTTTACATCCTTACACATAAAGATTATATTTATAACTCTTAAGAACTTATAAGAAGACAAATTCTTAGAGCATGGGGGCATAAGTTGATTTTGATATGATGCTATGAAAATTAAAGAGATGAAAGAAAGATTTACTATGTAAATAGCAAAGGGGGAGGTATAATAGGGTAAAATACATCCCATGAAGATGAACAAAAGAACTATTATAAGGACAGAGAAAGAAAGGAGGGGATGAGAATTACTTGAATCTTACTCTCATCAGATTTGACTCAAAGAGGGAATAAAGTATACATTCAGTTGCATTTAGAAATATAATTTACCCTACAGGGAATTAGGAAGGGAAAGGGGGGGGGGAAGGGAAAGAAGAGGTTGATAGAAGGGAGGGCAGAAGGGAGGGAAAAAAGTAGGAGGGAGAAAAGTAAACAAAAAGGGAGGGGAACTGATAGAAAAAAGGGCAGATTGATGAAGTTGGTGGTCAAAAGCAAAATGCTGGTGAGGAGGAATAAGGTGAAAGGAGAGAGAAAAGTATAACTGGAGGGAAAATAGGGCAGAGGATAATAATCATCACAACTGTGAATGTGAATGTGATGAACTATCTCATGAAATGGAAGCAGATATTAGAATGGATTTAAAACCAGAATCCTACAATAATGTTGTTAACAAGAAACATTTTTGAGGCAGAGAGATTCACACAGAGTAAAGATAAAAGGCTGGAGATATGCTTCAGTTGAAGTAAAAAAAATAGCAGGAGATAGCAATCCTGTTCTCAGAGAAAGCAAAAGCAAAAACATTTCTAACTAAAAGGGACAAGAAAGAAAACTACATCTTCCAATAAATTACCATAGATGATGAAGTAATATCAGTACTAAATATATATGCACCAAGGGGTATCACATCTAAATTCTAAGAGAAGAAGCTAAATGAGTTACAAGAAAATATGATCAGGAAGACTATACTAGTGGTAAACCCCAATTTCCATCTCTCAGAATTAGATAAATCTAACCACAATCGAAATGTATTGGGTAAAAAACCTAACACCCAAATGTGGACAGGTAGAAATGCCTTTCTTGCATCCTTTTCAGATCATGATGAAATAAAAATTGCATGTAATAAAGGGCCATAGAAAGCCAGAATAAAAATTAATTGGAAATTAATAAGCTAATTTTAAATAGAGTGGATCAAACAAAAAACCATAGCAATAATTAATAATTTCATCCAAGACAATGACACTAAGAACACACCCTATCAAAATTTATGGGATACCATCATTAGGGGAAATATTATCTCTAAATGCTTACATGAATAAAATAGAGAAAGAAGAAATCAGTGAATTGAGCATGCTACTAAAAAAGTTGGAAAAAGAATTAAAAATTTCCAATTAAATACTAAATTTGAAATTCTGAAAAATCAAAGGAGAGATTAATGAAACTGAAGTAAGAAAATGAACTCTTAAATAAAACTAGGAATTTGTTTTATGAAAAAATCCAATAAAATAGGCACACCTTTGGTTAATTTGATTTTTTAAAAAAAGGAAAGAAACCAAATTGCCAGTTTCAAAAATGAAAAAGGATGAATTCAGTAGCAATGAATAGGAAATTAAAGTAATAATTCAAAGTCCACTTTGCCAATAAATCTGGCATTTTAAGTTAAATGAATGAATATCTGTGAAAATAAAGATTGCCTAGATTAGCAAATACTTTAATAACCCCATTTCAGAAAATAATTAATTTGAATAAGTAAACTCATCAGTAAACTCCATAAGGAAAAAATTACCAGGACCAGTTAGATTCACAAGTAAATTTTACCAAATATTTTAAGACCAAATTAATTCCAATCCTATATAAACTATTTGAAAAAATAGATGAAAGAATTCTGTCAAATTCATTGTATGACACCAATATAGTACTGGGACATAAACCAGAAAGAGCCAAAACAGAAGAAGAAAATCAATGACCAATTTCTCTAATGAATTTTGATGCAAAAAATTTAAATAATATATTGGCATAGGGATTACACAGCATTTTATTACTAGGATTAGCCTATGATCAAGAAGGATTTATACCAGGAATACAGGGATGGTTCAATATTAGGAAAATAATCAGCATAATTGACCATATCAATAAAAAAATTAACAGAAAGCATAGAAGTATCTCAAAAGATACTGAAAAAGCTTTTGACAAAATAGAGCATCCAGTCCTATTAAAAACACTAGAGAGTATAGTAATACATGAAATTTTCCTTAGAAGGATAAGCATATCTAAGACCATAAGCAAACCTTCTATGCAATGGGTTTTAAACAAGAAGCATTCCCAATAAGATCAGCAGTGAAACCACCTGTAAACACCATTATTATTCAATATTGTATTAGAAATGTTAGTTTTAGAGAAGGAAAAAAAAATGAAGGAATTAGAATAGGTAACGAGGAAACCAAACTCTCACTCTTTGCAAATGATATAATGATGTACTTAATGAATCCTAGAAAAACTACAAAAAAAAACTACTTGAAGCAATTGACTTTACCAAAATTGCAGAATAAAAGCAAATAAATCATCAGCATTCCTATATATTGCCTACAAAGCCCAACAGCAAGAGCAAGAAAGTGAAATTCTATTTAAAATAACTGTAGACAATATAAAATATTTGGGAGTCCCAAGACAAACCCAGAAGCTATATGAACACAATAACAAAAGACTTTTCATACAATTAAAAACAGATATAAGCAATTGGAAAAATGTCAGTTGCTCATGAGTAGGCCAAGCTAATATACTAAAAATGACAATTCTACCTAAATCAAATTACTTGTTCGGTGCCATATCAATCAAACTACGAAAAATAATTTTATAGAGCTAGAAGAAAATAGTGACAAAATTCATCTGATAGACAAGAATATCAAGGGAATTAATGAAAAATAAAATGAAAAGAAAGGTTACCTAGCCATATCAGATCTAAAACTATATTATAAAGTAGCAGTCACCAAAACTGCTCAGTATGAGCTAAAAAATACAGTAGTGGATAAATGGAATAGTAGTAAATTACTATAGTAATCTTAACTCTTTGATAAACCCAAAGACTCTACCTTCTGAGATAAGAATTTATTCTTTAGCAAAACCTGCTTGGAAAACTGGAAAAAAAAAAACTTGAGAGAAGTTAGGCATACACCAATATCTAATACCCAATACCAAGAGAAGGTCAAATTGAGTATAGAATTTAGATATAAAAAGTGATACTATAAGCCAGTTAGGAAAACAAGGAAGAGTTTTATATGTCAGATCTATGGAGGGGAGGAGTTTATGCTCAAAATGAAAAAGTTTTTATACAAATAAAACCAATGTAACCAAGATGAAAAGGAATTGCAATAAGTTATGAAATAATTTTATAACTAGTGTTTCTGACAAAGGATAGATTTCTAATACATAGAGAGAGAATTGAGTAAAATTTATAAGAATTTGAGTGATTCCCCAGATGATGGATAGTCAAAGGATATGAACAGGCAGTTCTCAGATAAAGAAATTAAAGCTATCTATACTCATATGAAAAAATGCTCTAAATCATTATTAGAGAAATGCAAATTAAAACAACTGGGAAATACTGCCTCACACCTCTCAGACTGGCTGATATGACAAAAAAAGAAAAATGATCAATGTTGGAGGGGATGTGGGAAAGCGGAGACACTAATACACAATTGGTGAAGCAGTGAACTGAACCAACCTTTCTGGAGAGCAATTTGGACCTATGCCCATAGGGCAAGAAAATTGTGCATTGTCTGTGAACCAGCAATACCACTATTAGGTCTGTATCTGAAAGATACAATCACCAAAAAAAGGATAAAAATCCCACAGGTACAAAAATATTTATAGCAGCTTTTTTTGTAGTGGTAAAGGATTAGAAATTGACAGGATGCCCACCAATTGGAGAATGGCTGAACAAATTGTGGTATATTGATTTAATGGAGTATTATAATTCTGCAAGAAATGATGAGGAGCAGGACTTCAGAAAAGCCCAGAAAAGTTTACATGAACTGATGCTGAGTGAAGTGAGCAGAACCAGAAGAATATCATACACATTAACAGCAACATTGTATGAAGATGGACTTGTTCATCTCAGCAGTACAATAATTAAGACAATTCTAAAGGACTTGTGATGGAAAATACCATCCACATCCAGAGAAAGAATTATGGAGTCTGAATGCAGACTAAAGCTTACCATTTTCAATCTTTAAAATTTGTTTTATGTTTTTTTCTCTCTCATGCTTTTTTCTTTTTGTTCTGATTCTTCTTTCACAATAAGATTAATATGGAAATATGCTAAACATAGTTATGTATGTATAATCTATATTAAACTGCTCTCTGACAGGAGGAGGGGAAGGGAAGGAAAGAAGGAAGAAAAATGTGAAACTCAAAAATGATTGTTGAAAACTATCTTTGCATGTACTTGGAAAAATAAATTAAGAATTAAAAACAAAATATATTGAGAACTGAGTCAAATTTATAATACAAGTCATTCTCCAATTAATAAATGGCCAAATATATGAACAGGTAGTGTTCAGATGAAGAAATAAAGGCTATCCTTAGTCATATAAAAATGCTCATTATTTTTGATTAGCAATCAAATTATTGATTAGCAAACTACAAAACAACTCTGAGGTACCACCTCAACTAATGTGACAAAAAAGGAAAATGATAAGTGCTGGAGGCAATGTGGGAAGACTGGGACACTGATGCACTATTGATAGAGTTGTAAACTGATCCAACCTTTCTGGAAAATAATGTGGAATTTTGCCCTTTGATCCATCAATATCACTATAAAGTCTGTATTCCAAAGAAATCATAAAAAGGGAGAAATACCCACAAGTACAAAAATATCTATAGTAACTCTTTTTATAATAGCAAAATATTGGAATTGAGGAGATGCTTCTCAATTGAGAAATGACTAAACAAATCATGGTATATGAATGTGATGGAGTATACTACTGTTTGTAAGAAATCATGAGGAGGTAGATTTAAAAAAAAACTTGAAAGACTTACATGAACTGTTGCTAATTGAAGTGAGCAAAACCAGGATAATATTATATAAATTATCTGCAACATTGGGTGATGATCAACTATGACAGACTTAGCTCTTCTCATCACTGCAATGAATAAAGACAATTCTAAAAGATTTAAGATGCAAAATACCATCCATATCCAGAGAAAGAACTATGGAGTCTGAATACAAACTAAAACATACTATTTTTAGTTTTTAATATTTGTTTTATGTTTTTTCTTTCTTATTTTTTTAATCTTTGTTCTGATTCTTTTTCCACAGTATGACTAATGTGGAAATATTTTAACATGATTATACATTTATAATGTATTTCAGATTACTCATTGTCATGGGGAGGGGGAAGAAAGAGAAAGATGTAGAAAAATGTGGAACCCAAACTCTTATAAAAATGAATGTTCAAAACTATCTTTAAATGTAATGGGAAAAAATAAAATTTAAATTAAAATATCACATCTGTCTCTTTCCAATTTTACATCTCTGTTTTGTACTCTAATTATCAAGTGGACAATCTTGAACTCCCTCTCTCATGTGACAACCCTTCAAATGTAAAGAGCCATAAGTCTGAGACTAGGAATGATTTTATAAATAATCTAGACCAATCTTTCCCTTTTCTATGTGAAGAAAGTGAGTCACAGACAAGTTTTGTGACTTAACCCAAGTCACACGAAGAGCTGGTCCTTTAGTTTCAAATCCGTCCGCTGATCCTTGCTTCTTCCCTTGAAGTGATCATTTCTATGCTAAGGCTTTTCTTCTTCAGGATAAGGAGTCTGGGTTCCTTCAAGAGATTCTGAAATAAACTCAAGACCCTCCAACATATAGTTGCTTTTCTTGTACACACTCAGGTTATCCATGCCCTTCCCAGAGAAGTCATTTGTCCAACCCATGTGACTGCACTTAATTTGATTGTTTTGAAAGAGAAGAAAATTGTGCAATAAATTTGAACTAAAAACCTTGGGGGTCTCAAGGTAACACCTATACTTTGTTTCAACCCAGACAGTGCCCCCCCCCCAGACTGGCTCTGGAGTTCACACATCTGGGTTCAAATTCTTATAATTTATAGTAAGGAATTCTCAACGACCCATTTAACAGGCTCTACAAATATGGAACTATAAGCATGGGTCTCATATATAAGGTCTTGGGCAAGTCATATCACCAACAAGAGCAGTACTAACATGATTTGGTGTTTTAAGGTTGCAAAATTTTACATATATTATCTCATTTATCTGTGGGGAAAGTGAGGTTGGTTAGATAAATGAAATAGATATAAGGTTTGTACTACTATTATCTCCACTTCACAGATGAGGGGAAAATTGAAGCAGGCAGAGATGAAATGGTTTATCTAGGGTCGCATGACTTAGTAAGTGTCTGAGGTGGAATTTGAACTCATATCTTCCAGATATCAAAAGTCCAGCCTTCCCTAGCTGATATTTTTTTTTGGTTTTTCCAAGGCAATGGAGTTAAGTGACTTGCCCAAGGTTACACAGCTAGGTAATTATTATTGAGTGTCTGAGGCCAGATTTGAACTCAGGTACTCCTGACTCCAGGGCCGGTGCTTTCTCCACTGTACCACCTAGCTGCCCCCCCCCCCAGCTGATATTTAATCTTTCTAGGCTTTGATTCCCACAGCTGTAAAATGATTTGAGTAGAATTAGAGAACCTCTGCCATCCCTTCCAATGTTATCTTCTTGCTAATATCATTAAATACTCTCAAAGTACATATTTCTTCTAGTATCTTTATCAAAGCTACTAAAAATTATTAATAAACAAAGTGTCAAATGTAGACTGGGGTGATGAATAAGACAATCTTAGACTTAGCTCATTCCTTTAGACCATATCATCAGTGCCCTAAACAACTCTTTAATCTGCAGTAGTGGAGAGATCATCCACCCTGGGAGTTCCCCCAAACCAATGCAGACACCGGCTGAGTCCCAATCACCTTTCCTCCCATGATATTTTGTCCAACTTGACTTTGTATTTCAAAAGTGAGTAGTCCTTTCCCTCAGCTCATCTCATTATATATCCTCCAAGTAAGCAGGTGATGGTCAAGACAGACTGAATATGGAGCTACACCAAACTTTGAGGAAACCCAGCCTGGTCATCTCCTAAGGCTTTGAGAGGTATCTCTCCTTTATAAACCTGAGGCATAATTAAAGCTTACTGAACCTCTCCTGGGCTGCTAATGGAGATGCCTGATGATACTTAATTTCAAATCCATTTTGAATGCTTTGCTAATTGAGGCACCATTAGGATGATGGCTATTTGGGGCTTTTAAAATAAAAATAATGAGCTCAAAACATATCAGATCAAAGCCAAAACAGATATTAGCTTAATCAGGGTTCAAAGATCTTTCAAGAGATGGAAGCTTAAATATCCCAACTTTTTTTTTTTTAAATTAGTGGTCCAATGGCAAGCGAGCTCACCATGTAAGTTAGAAGCAAGGGCTGGCACAAGAAAATAAATTTTCTCGAATGCAACTGTCTCTAAAAATTAGTTTCTGTTTTAATTTTTTTAAAGCAGACACAATTGATAAAACTACCAGACAGTGGCTCCCTAGCAGAGAGTACAAGCAAATAGGAAGAGATCACAAAATCGCTCAAGTGCCTTTTATAGGAAGCTCTTCAAAGACAAACCTATGTTCCTGGAAGGAAGGATGCGGGCCAGCCAGTGCTGGATCCATGGAGCCTTGGGTGCAACTGAGCCAAAAACTGGTCCAAAGAGTTGCTCAGGGCAAAGGTCACTTGTGCTAACAGTCAGTGTCCATAGATGAGGTCCCGGCAATTGACCTCTGCAAATAAAATACTCTCTATATTGCTTCTTCCTCTTGGCAAGAGATCTCTATGAGTTCATCTGGAGACAGTTTTCCTTGATGTAGGTTTAAAACCTTCCATATCTCAGCAGCTGCTGTGGTCTAAAAGGCTTTGGATTCCTATAGAACCCAAACTGGGAATTTTTTTGAAGAGAATCAAAAGGGAGCAGCTCCCCTGCAGTGCAGCCCAGGAATGGAAGCCCACCCTGAGTCAGCAAAAGGTCTGAACGCTGAAGATGAATCACGAGAAAGTAGAGGGGGATGGAGTCAAAGCTGTGGCTGACAGACCAGAAGCATAGCTGGGGAGCCCCAAGATTTCTAGACTACTGAATTGGAGAAAGATACCTCTTCAATAATAAAAATGTAAAGTTTCTTCAAACTCTGAGTCCCATGTGGTCACTAGAAAGAAATGAAAATTTGGGGGGCCAGATGGGCAGGAAAGGATATGCATTACAAAATCAAATAGTGCTACTGGTACTCTATAAAATGTTCCACCCTGGAGCAAAACTTGCATAACCTTGCCCTAGTTACAACTCTGTTCTGGTACCCAACCATCTGGTGATGAGCCTTTCTTCACTTCCTCTAATTATATAATAAGAGTAGAAAGGGATCTCGAGGGCATCAAGGATCTTGGTTACCAGGAATCAGAGATTTTGAACTTTAATGAATATGGCCCTTGTCAAATTTTTCTTGGGTGATGTGACCCAGAAGAGCTAAAAGGTTGGACAGTCCTGCTCTATAAGAAGTCTTTCCTGGTCCTCCCTTTCTTTTTTGCTTTTGATTCTTTCCAATTTATCCTGTATTGTTTGTACACAGTTGTTTATTTGTTGTGATCATATCTTTAAAGTGCTTAGCACGGTGCCTAGTATATAAAAAGCAATTAATAAATGCTGCCCTTCTCCCCACTAGACTGTAAGCATTTTGCATATAGGGAATATCTGTAGCTCTTTTTTCAGATCCCTTGTGCTTAGCACAAAGTTTGACAGAAAATCTTTACATCAAAATGCATATTGATCAGCAACTGACCAAATGTTTATCCAGCCTCCTATTAAAATCTTGAAGTGGGGCAAGGGGCCACTTTTGGACAGCTCTGATAATTAGGAAGACTTGGGGGGGTGGTTTTTTTTTCCCTTGAATCAAATAGAGATCTTTCTCTGGAACTTTAGCCTTTGTTTGCCCTTCTGTGCTCTGGGGTCAAACCCTGTGAGACAAATCTCTCTTCCACAAATAACCATAGAGTATTTCACTTCTGTAGGTTAAAAAAATCACTGGGTTCTTGCAGTTCTGGACCCTCAATATCTTGGTTCACCTAGAAAGGCTTCAGTCCTTCCTTCTGAAACTGGGACTGTCAACACTATCCACAATTCTACCTAGGGCAGAAGAGCAGAAGACGGTGGGGTTGCTTTACTTCTTCATGGAAGTCATCTTTTTAATCCTCAGTGGGTCATGGATGGTGAAGAGGCCATCCTCCCAAGCTCTGCAGACTCACCCACCCAGAAAGATTTCTAATATGTGGGCAGCTAGGTGGCGTAGTGGATAAAGCACCGGCCCTGGAGTCAGGAGGACCTGGGTTCAAATCCAGTCTCAGACACTTAATAATTACCTAGCTGTGTGGCCTTGGGCAAGTCACTTAACCCTATTGCCTTGCAAAAGCCTAAAAAAAAAAATTTCTAACATGGCAGACCTTTGACTGTACATTCACCAGCTGAAGAACGACCTAACCAAGTATGGAGGAGCAAAGAATCCTTGTCAGGGTTGTATGAAGAATACTAGATAGGAGACCCGCTTTCAAATTCTGATTGTCACTAACTTATTGTGTGACCTTGGACAAATCACTTCCCCTCTTGGCACTTCACTTTCCTCCTCTGTTTAAAAAAAAGACAGGAAGATTAAACTCCACAATGTTTTGTGTCTGTATGATCTCTGCATTAAAAAAAAAACCCAGATTCCCCTGTTCAGTTTAATTTGCTGAGCCTAGACATGTGTTAGCTACCATGGTGGTGGTGGTGGGGGGGGACAAAATAGTTGATCAATCACTAACTAGGCAGCTGATAATACAGTGGATAGAGTGCTGGAATCAGGAAAACCTGAGTTCTTTGCTTTCTTCAGTCACATTAGCTGTGTGACTCTGGACAAGTCTTTTAACTTCTGTCTGCCTCAGTTTCCTCAACTGCCAAACAGGAACAATAATAGCATCTACCTTCCAGGGTTGCTGTAAGGATCAAATGAGCTGATAATTGCCTGACACATTATAAGTGTTATACAAATTTTAGGGATCATTATTTTTATGTGCTATAGAGGAGAGAACACTGGCATTGGAGCAAAGAACTCAGTTTAAATCTGATCTCTTACATACTAGGTGTATAACTCTGAGCAATTTTCTTTACCTCTCTTAGACTTGGTGATTCCATCTGTAAAATGGGGAGAATAATAGAACCTACCTAACAGTGCTTTCATGAAAATCCAGAAAGTTAAAATATATAAAGTACGTGAGTGAGAACCTTAAAACATTCTATAAACACTAAGTAATGTTATCGTTATGATGGGTTTCATACTATAATCAACTCTGGTTCCTCCTTCAAGGTCTTTAGAGTATGGCTGGGGAATAGGAGTTGGCAACTTAATATACTTATACGAGCAAGAGTGATTAGTAGAAGCCCTGATTGATTTAGCTTCATCTCCCTTTTGGGAGATGAAACACCTCCCCCTGGGCTAGACTGGCACTCAAATCTGTCACCAAGGAGATAAGAAGACTTGGCCCACAGAGCAGGCTTCTGAGGATTACCCATGTCACACACACACACACACACACACACACACACACACACACACACACACACAGTTGACTAACAATACCCAGATAGTTAAAAAGGGATCATCCAAACATTGAGGCTCTAGGAATCTTGAGGAGGGAATGATGATTATTGTGGCTCATTGTAGACTTTGGATTGAGCATTGAGAGTAGAAACCATAATGGTTGGAAAAGAGAAAACAAGAATTAGATCATTCTAGGTGAATATGAGGGTCTGAACACAGGACACATGGACATGGTATGAACACGAGGAGGAACTCAAGGTTTAGGTCAAGGGTCATGAGTGGGAGAGTTTGTCTAGGGTGGAGGATAGCGGGAAATAAAACCAGAAAAGTTGTTTGAAACCTGATTTGAGAGGGACTGGGGAGCCAGACTAAGGAGTTTTTATACTTGATCTTGTGAATAGTGGGAAATCATAGAATGGGAAGCTGGGGAAGAGCTGACATTTTCATTACAGTTTACAAATTGCTTTCCATCCATTGTCTCATTTGATCCTCACAACAGTCCTATGAGACAGGGAGCTCTGATGCTTTTATCTCCATTTTACAATAAGGAAACTGAGAGAAAGCTTGCAGGCTGGAAGGAGAAGGGTCATTTTCCATGCAATTCTTAATGGGAACCCAGATAACTAAGCTGTGGTTCTCCTGGAATGCCTTTCCTAGCCAGGCGAATTAACAGCTCTGGTCCTGATTAGTCCTCCTGTGTCCCATTCTTTAACTAGTGTCTGTAGCCAGGCTCCCTCATTTCTAGACCCTGACCCCCAGCAGGAGAAGCAGGAAGGGGTATGGGGGGGGGTCTGTCACCCCTGGTGTTTCAGCCCTGCTCTAATCCTCAAAAGACTGGCCTCCACCCTTCTGCTCTGTTGCTGAGGGCAGTGACCAACAATCCCAAAGTCAGCTCCAGGGTCCAGAGGGCAGGGAAGCAGAGCTAGAAAAGGAAGCAAAACCAAGAAAAAGCCAGCTTTCACGTTAAACATTTTTGCCTGCTAAACACAACCTATTAAAGTGGGTC
Organism: Macrotis lagotis; assembly: GCF_037893015.1. Lineage (NCBI taxonomy): Eukaryota > Metazoa > Chordata > Mammalia > Peramelemorphia > Peramelidae > Macrotis > Macrotis lagotis. The sequence goes on along the minus strand of NC_133661.1, from coordinate 37,501,945 downwards.
AGCAAACAGCCTTCAGGAAAGGGGCCAGCACTGAAATCCCGGGGCCAGGTCTTTCATTCCATTTCCTGCAGCATTTAAATAGGTCTCCTCTCTCTTTAATAGCAATGAAGCGATTTTGAAAACACTCTCACACTAAGTCCAGGGGGAGGGGGAAAAAAATAATGTTATCACACACAAGGAAGGTCTTGGTTAGGGAGCTGGTTTAGTCTTCCTTGTGGCTCAGTGCTGCCACCCGGTGGGAAATGATTGCCCACCACAAGCTGGCACCCTGCCCTTGTCCTGAAAGCACTGCTAACCAAGGTCCTGGAATTATCAAATTGTGAATGTCTTAATAGGCAAGTCTAATTACCAGTGCCTCCAGGACATCTGATTGCACCCAGCTTATGCAGATCTCTTTTCTCTGATTCAAAATGGTACAGAAAAAAGTGATCTGCAATTGGAGTCAGAGGACATGAGTTCAAATGAGCCCTCCACTAGTCACTGTACTTAATTACTCAATCTTTTGGGGGAATCTGCTTCCCAAGCACCAAAATAGGGGGTTAGACAAAGTGACCTGGAAGATCGCATACAACCCTAAAACTATATGTTTCTACTTACAAGCTGGACTAATCTTTTGACTTTTCGCAGAATCTCTGAGTTGGAAGGGACCTCAAAGGTCACAAAGCACCTGGATCAGATCAGAAATTCCTTTTGCAACAGCCCTGACAAGTGACCAAACTAGTCTCCAATGAAACATAAGTTCAGTGATGGCAAACTCATTCATTAGGAAATGATAATGGTGAGAGATGAGACATGGGTTGTTACAATGGAATAAAAGTGACTAGCTTTGAGTATGAAGAACTGAGTTTGAATCACTGAGGTGTATAATCTGAGCACATTACAACTGGGCCTCATGTTTCTCATAGGTAAAATGAGGATGAGACATATGGGATGACCGCTGGAGTTCCTTCTAGCTCTATGAACCAATGATGATGGTAAAAGAGCTGATATATATCATAGGAGACACAAGTTTAGAGTCAGGAAGACCTGGGTTCAAGTTTTAACATATACTGATTGAGGATACTGGATAAAGTCACTTCATTTCTCAGTTTCCATAGGAAAGTTTCTACAAGTACAACTTCTAGTCGTTTTTATTTGCATCAAAGAGGAGAGCTTCCATGCCAGGACTTCTTATAGTGATAAAAATGACTCAGAGAGACCAGGAAATCAATATAATGGTGATGATGGTGATGATGAACTCTCATTTCAGTCACTTCCATTTTGGGACAATGATAGAAAGCATAGACTGACTTGTAATAAAGCAGATGTTGCTGTCCTGTTTTGTGCTTTCCAACTTGATGATCTTGGACATCCTAGGTTTTATCACAAATATAAAAAAATGAGGAGGTTGAAGTAGATGGTCTCTAAGATCACTTTTTTCCTAAATCTGTTCTGTTCATGTATATGCCTTAGCTAGTCTTGAGTAGCATTCTCTGACTCTATCATTCAAACTAAGTCTGGTTGAATCAATCTCTAGAAATAGACTATCTTGCTAGTATATAGTTTGCATGCTCTTTACCCTTTAGACTGTGAGTTACCTGAGGAAATAGGATTTGCTTTTGCTTTTCTTTACATCCCAGTGCTTAACAAAGAGACTGGCACATAGTGGGTACTTTAATAAATGTTAGTTGCAGGACTCACTGGTATGAGGGACAGGGGTTTTACATTTTCTCTGATTTTCATTTCCCCTGACACAGTCTGTCACAGAGATGGACATGTGATGTGTTCTAGTAATGACTTGAGGAAAGAAGGAAAGAAGAAATGAGGGTGGTCAAGTTCCACAAGGGTCAGCTGAGTCACACAGATTACCAATATCTCTATGTTTTTTGCTCTTCATCTCTTTAATCCACTCCAAATTGCCCAGCTCAATGAACTCAATAGCCAGGCAGAATTCATCTCCCATGTGGGGTTACAGTCTCTGGACTAGCCACACAGTGACCACAAGTTCCAAGAGTGAACACACAGTCAAACAAAGCATTGGGCAACCCAGCTGATCTACTTCTCCATACATCATAAAAATTTCAATGTTCCATAGAAGACAAAGACAAACGATCAAATTATAGAGTTAGAAGCAGTATTTAAGGTCATGCTGAATCATGAATCCCTTCTACAAAATTCTGACAAGTAATTGTCTAGATTCCATTTAAATACATCAAGTAATGGGGAATTTACAATCTCACAAGCCTTCTATTTACATGCGCAGGCCATCCATTAGAAAATTCTTCCTTGAGCTGAAATCTACCAACTTCCATCCACTGGAGTAGTTCTGTCTTTTATAACTTTCCTTCTCCCCAACCTAAGCCATAGGAATCATAGACTGAGAGTTGAAAGGAAAAATTAGAGGGAATCTAAGTCAATGCTCATTTCAAAGAAGAGAAAACAGGGGCCTGGAGAAATGAAAATCCTTGCCCCAGGAGTAAGCCACAAAACTGGGACTTGAATCCAGTTCCTCTTTGAATCCAAATCCAGCACACTTTCCAATAAATCAATTTGAAATAATTCATCCACTAGACTCTTCCAATTATTTGAAGATATCACTCATCTGCCCTCAATCTTCAAACTAAACATTCCCAGATACTCAAAATGTTCTCTGGAATAATATTCATAAAGAGTTTAGCATGGTGTCTGACATAGAGTAGGCATGTGATCAATGCTTATTCCTTCTCCTTTCCCCTGATATATGATTTGTGAAGGGTACATTCCATTTTCATCAATATTCTTCTGAAAATGTAATGCACAGAAAGAAACCCAATTTTATAGGCCTAGTTTAGGCATGACATTAGACAACAGAGTTCTCATGTCCCTTACTCTGCACACTATGCTTTTATGGTGACCTAAGTTTGCATTAGTTTTTTTTTTTTAGCCTGCCACTTTATTATATTGAGACAGGGGAGCTCACATTCAGGGAATACTCCCAAGTACTTTTAAGAAGCCCTAGTCATATCTCTACTATAGTGTAATTGTACTGTTGACTTTTCGAACCTTAAGTACAGGACTTTACATTTTATCTTCCTTCAATTTCATCTAATTAGTCATTGAATTAACTGAAATCTTTTGTGATCCTAGTTCTGTCACCCAACACAACAGCTATCATGTCAAGCTTCACATCAATTGATAGTCGAGTAGCCATGCTATGATGTCTTCTTTCTTTAAAAAAAATAATAAACAGAACAGGGCTAATGACAGTCCTGTGGATACCCATTCAAGAGAGCTATGAATATTAAAGGATTTCTAAACCTGCTTCATTTTGTGCACATAACCTCACTCTTGCCATTGGAATGCCATGAGAGATTTTTGTCAAATATAACTTTGGATCTATACTTTATAGAATCATGCCTCTAATTGAACAATCTAGTAGCTATAATTTTGAGGAAATGAGATTAGGCTAACTTTCACCACATAGTTGTGCTGAGGTAGGGGAAGGGCAGTACTATCAAATCTATACTTTAAAAAAAGATATTTTGGCAGCTGTATGAAAAGAGATTGATGTGAGGTGATGCTAGTAACCCAGTTTATGGGCCAGTTTATAGACATTCTAACATATGCCAGTCAGAAAGGGAAAGGGATATGAATTAAGGCTCCAGTAAGAAGGGAGAGAAAGGTATCAATGGAAGAGAGTGCATGACAATTAATTTAGTAGATCAAGGCAAGCAATTGGCTATGGGAGAGGAAAGAGTTCGAGATAATTCCATGGTTTCAAGCTTAGGTGATGGGGATGTTGGCTCTGGTTTCAGAAAGAAATCAGGTAGTAAGAGGAACACAATGAATTCATTGTTGGATAAATTGATCCAGAGTTGCTAAGAGGATATCTCCAGGTTTGGATTGGGTAGAAGCTCTGGGAAGAAGTTGGCGATGAAGCTTGAGATCTGAGTCTTTTCTGCCTGGAAGTGATAATTGAAGCAAGGGCAATAGAGATTACAAAGGAGAGAGTGTTGGACATTCATCAGACACTCTTTAAGCAGATATTGAAAAAGTCATTGGAAGGGGCAGCTTCCAGACACTACCCTTTTCCTAATTGTGTGATGTGGATTAACCTTTTAAAGGCATATAAATAACTGCTGACCTTCCATTTGGGCTCCTTCTGACAGAGTGAGTCCCTGTTAAAATATTTATTTCTCAGTCTGTTTGCTTCTGTTTTCCATTCTGTTTCCAAATCCTTGCCTTTTGCCTAACATTTTGCCATTCTCACCCACTCCCCTCCCCATTTTATGGTTTTGTTTATCTCTCAAATGTCTTAATAAAACATGAAACATGAAAAATATTTATACTAGACAGATAAATAATTTACACTGAGTCATGACAATACTCAATTTGGTTAATTATTCATCAGCAATAAAGAATTTATAAATGCTACCTTAATTTAAGGTATTACCCATTAGAATTCAAATATTAATAAGTCCTCTGCTATTTTAATGGAGAAGAGGAAGGAAAAAAAGACAGAGGGGAGGTAAGGTTAACAGGAGTTATAAGTGATCATGGCTGTTGGGAGTGTGATAAGGCTAGTGAATAAAATATAAATATTTGCCCAGACATCAGTGGAGGAAGCATCCTCTACTCTTTTTTTTTAGATTTTTTTTAGAAGTGCTAGATTATACCTAGGGATTCCTCTGATTCCTGGAAAGGTGATTACTGAGTTGTTGTCTGCTTTTGGGGGAATTTTACCTGTGTTGTAAGTCTCTCATGTGCTGAGAGAAACCTTTCATTGATCGGGGAGGACTTAACCAGTTCCAGTTCAGCCACCGTTCTTGCCTCAAAGTCAGTCTGACACCAAGAAAATAGACCAGTCCAAGTGGCATATGGAGGATATAGTATGCAATATATAGTCAATTTGACCACTCGGTTCTGATGGTCTATGCAAGCCACAGTGACCTGCCATCAATCACATAGGATTTTCTTATTCATTCATTCACAAAAAAGTCTGGGGTAGGACATTTGGTTATATTTTTTTTTAAAAGAACTTTTTGAAAGGAAAAGGAATAGAAGAAAGAATGGAGAGCAAGAATGCCAGAACAGAGAAAATAATTGCAATTTAGATTAACTAAAAAAAGTTAACTAAAGAATTAACTAAAAAGTTAATGGAACACTGCTTAGTCAAATTCTTATTAATGATCTCATCCATCTCCTAGCTCCTCCTTCTGCCTCGATGAGTCTAATTTTTCATCTCTAAGTCATAAAGAATTATGGAAGTGAAATATAAGAGTAAGCATGAACTTGTCAGAAAAATTTATCTCAAGGCTAGGAATGATGGTACATACCAATAATTTCTGGAATTCTGAAACTAGTAGGGATTTCTGGAGTTCAGACATTCAGAGTAGGGCTAAGAGAATTGGTTGTCTGCACCACAGCAAGAATGAATATGGTGATTCTCAAGAGTAGAGGATCACTGGGTTGGACTAATAAGTGGTGAACTAGTCTACATCAGAAAATAGGAGATTTAAGCTCCTAACTTAATGATTAGTGGGATCAGAACTGTGAGTTCCTACTGTACTTCCACACTGGGTGAGAGAGACCCATTCTCAAAAAGAAATTCTAGTTCATAGAATTATAGAGCAGAACTAAAAGAAACCTTCCAAAGCACCTACTTCAAATCCCTCATTTTAATAAATAAGGGTAAGGAGGCCCAGAAAGGTTAAATGATTTTCCCAAGATCATACAGGTGGGAAGGCACACATATATGGAAAGAAGATAAAATATTGCTTTGTTAGTAAGCCGTCAGAACAATGAAGAACCACTCAACCCTGATAAATTGAAAAAGGCCAGTCTTAACCCCTGATGAAGAACCATCTTCCCTCTTCTCAATTCAGAGATGGTAGATTATGGGTATGGAATTCATTGGACCTCATTGTTTTGGACTTGGTTTTGTTTTGCTATTTTTCTTACAAGATATGGTTCCATTATGGAGAGGTATCTTATGGAATGACTGCAATACAATGAAAGCTTTCACTATACTTCACCTCTTATCCTTAAAGACTTTAGGCAGATGCAGTTGGAAAATGCTTTCTATTGATTATATGAACATAATATCTGTCATTCATTCTCAAAGAAGACCACAACATCAGGGAGGTAAGGCCAAGACAAGCATGTGAACTGGATTTGAGTGAGGGGATGCTGTGCTAAGTCACCAGCCTCATTTTCTCCTCCAGAGTCATCTGGGTCCAATGCCAGATAGGAATCAGGCTGACTGGAGATGGCCATGGATGCCTTACTTTTGCCAATCTCATTAGCTGTCGTCTCCCATGAGTAACAATTTTTTTCCTGTGTCCAGGTATACATCTCTTATGTGGAAATGCATGTTATTAATCCTCTCTCTCTCTCTCTCTCTCTCTCTCTCTCTCTCTCTCTCTCTCTCTCTCTCTCTCTGAGATGCTACAGAAGAAAGTCCCCTGAGTCTGAGTCTCTAATATTCCTGTTGATGGAAAGTCCCAAGCTGAAGCTTACTAAAAACAAAATACAAGCACAGGGCAGGAGCTCTCAAACTATATTTGTTGAATTGAACTTTGTTGTTGTTTAGTCTTTTTCAGTTGTGTTGATTCTTTTAATTGATCCCTTTGGCAAAGATCCTGGAGTTGTTTGCCATTTTCTTCTCCAGACCATTTAACACAGGAGAAAACTGAGGCAAACAGTGTTAAGTGATGTTTCCAATATCAAAAAGTTGGTAAATGACTGAGGCTGAATTTGAACTCAGGTCTTTCTTACTTTGAGCCTGGTACTCTATCCACAGATCCTAGATGAATGAAACTAAACTGAACCAATAGCCCCAGACTTTTCAGTAGTGAGAAACACTGGTAATCTTTAGTAAACTGCTTGTCATCTCCTTTGGGTCACCATTGCCCCAGTTGTTGAACCTCATTAATCTACCCCCAATAAAAGAAGCTACTGATATTAACTTTCCAATCTTATCTCTCACTGTAATTTTTTTTGAGAATGAAGGTTGCACAATGGATAGAACACAAACCCTGGAGTCAGGAGGATAGGGGTTTGAATCCAGACACAAATATTTTATTCCAACTAGATGTATGACTTTGGGCAAGTCAATTAACCCTGATTGCTTCACATCCAGGGCCATCTCCAATCATCTTGATTCATATCTAGCCACTGGACCCAGATGGCTCTGGAGGAGAAAGTGAGACTGGTGACTTAGTACTGCACCTCCTCAATCAAATTCAATTCATGTGCTTGTCATGGCATCACTTCTCTGATGTCATGATCTTATTCGAAAATGAAGGCAAACATTATTATAATGAGCACTAATAACAGGGAATACTGCTTTTAAGCCTGTTCTTGGTGATTCTGTCACTGGACTTCATATAGGAAACAGGGAAGAAGAAGAAAGGGAGAGGAAAGGGGAGAAAGGAAGAATGGAGGAAGAGGAGGAAGGAGTTAGTGAAGGAGAGAGGGGATGGAGGATAGGAAGAAGGAAGAGAAGGGAGATGGGGAAAAAGAAGGAAAGAAAGAGGAAAAGAGGAAGGGAGATAACAGCTTCTCTGGCTTTTAAGCATATGGTGCAGAAAGATAGAAAAGTATATAGAGAGTGGTGCCTTCCTTAATACTACTGCCTAAGCTGCTTCCTTGCTACTACCATTGCCAACCATCTGCCTTGCCTTCCTGCCTATTCTGAGACCAACAACCAGCCTCTCCCTACACTGAAGTCCCATTCCATTTATTGAACCATAAACTCAGCACTTCATCATATAGAGCCTCACTTTGTTTTCTACATGTTTGTGTGGTATTAGTTTTATCCCCATCACTAAACCAGGAACTTCATATGGTCTATATCTATATCTTCTATTAGATTTCTCATAGTGCTCATAGTACAGTTAAACATACATAATTCTTTGTCAAAGGGTCATTGGAAACAAAGAAAAAGGGTGGGGCCACACCAGAAAAAAAGGTCAATGTATACAGATACCAAGTATATCTGGCATCAAAGAGGAGAGTACATTAAAGAGATAAAGGTGATACCCCTTAAAATCAAAGTTACCAGAAAAAGTAGAAAGGGAATAAGAAACAGAATAAATGCCAGATTTCAGTAACCTAGTCCCATTTCACCAATTAATGAATGAAAAATGAGGCACTAGTAATGTGAATTGTAAACAGAGGAATCATTATGAGTGGGAATTTTTTGAACTTATTTATAGCTCACTAGCTCCTCATTAATGATTTTTATTGCATTGCCAATGGCACATTATGCTTTTGGTCACACAGAAATTATTAGCACACACGTTGCTACCTCATACAGTGGCTGAAGCTGTGGAAATTAAATCCAACAAAAACCCATGGACCCAGGAATCCTTTACTCTTCTGAATTTATCATATGTCCTTTAGAGTAGAGAGGTGGGGGTCCTGGAGCAATGAAGTTATAAGGAACTTCCTTCAATAATAAAGGGAGGAAGGGGTAGCTAGGTGGCACAGTGAATAGAGCACTGGCCCTGGAGTCAGGAGTACCTGAGTTCAAATCCAACCTCAGACACTTAATAATGACCTAGCTGTGTGGCCTTGGGCAAGCCACTGAACCCCATTTGTCTTGCAGAAAGAACCTAAAATAATAATAATAATAATAATAATAATAGTAAAGAGAGGAAGTTGGGGAAGAGAATAAAGAAGAACAAGTTCTGCCCATATCCCACTCCCCAAAATGTTGCTCCAATTCTCCATTTCAATCCAGTTGAACAGTAGACCATTGCCAACCAACCACTGATCACTGTATAGTCACCCCATCATCCAGCTCAGTCGGGGAGATATAGGGCAGAGGAGTTGGGAGAAGGAAGAACACTTTATGAAAAGGCATGGGTCCATGTCCTAGAAGCAGAAAATAATTTGTCTATAACCTCAAGAGAAGGAGAGGTAGTGATAATAATCAGAGTTTCTTTGAAATTCGAAAGTAGTTGCTTTCTAGGTTATAAGCACCAGTTTCCAACCCCTCTCATTCAAATGAGGCATATGATGAGATCAGAATGCCATGAGATCTTAGGGATCTTATGATCTTAGATTCAGAGCTGGAAAGATGCTATGGTGTCATCTACTCCAAACTTCTCACTTTACAGATGAGGAAACAGGTCTGGAGAACCTAAGTGACTTAATCCAGATCACACAAGTAGTAAGAAGTAAAACTAGGGGCGGCTAGGCAATGCAGTGGATAGCACACTGGTCCTGGAGTCAGTAGTACCTGAGTTCAAATCCAGCCTCAGACACTTAATAATTACCTAGCTGTGTGGTCTTGGGAAAGCCACTTAACCCCATATGCTTTGCAAAAAAAAAAAAAACTAAGTTTGGGACCCAACTCTCCCATCTCCAAATCTTAATTCTTTCTGCAGTATGCTGTTTATATTTAACCCTACAGGCTTCCCAAGTCTTCTTCATACTACCTTGAGGTGGAATCTCTACTTACTTCCTCTCTTTGGTTGCATGGGTTGAATTAAAAAAAAACTAAAACTCAATACACACCATCCTCAAGCTGATGAAACTCAAAACAATCTATAAAGAGGAAAAGAGTGGGGCCAAAGGTAGCAAAAGAAGAGCCTGGGAATGGGAGTTTGTAGTCAGAATTATATATCCCCAGGCTACCTACATGTATACTTATAACCCCAAATAGAGTTTTGTAACTTCTAAAATTTGAAGAGGTCTATATCAACTGATTATTGCATTTGCCATTGTGGCAATTTGTTGACTTTCAGAAAAGCATATTTATCTGTAGTGGACCCTTTAATCATATATTTCATATATATATATATAGATAGATAGATATATATATATAGATATATATATATAGATATATATATATGTATGTATGTATACGTATATATATATATACACATATATGTAGATAGATAGATAGATAAATAGATAGATAGATAGATAGATTATAGGCATCATTAGCAAATCACCATATCCCAGAAACTTCCACTAGTGTTTTATTTTGTCAACAGATTCTCTTTTTGTGAATTTCAAGGCAAAAATAAAGGGAAATTCTACATTAGAGTCCAGGAACAGATTATTTCTCTCTTCCTTCAGTCAATCCAGATTCTAGCTGGTGCAAAACCAAATTATTATTCCTTTCTTCTTTTCTCTATTTTGGGTGAGCTTAAGGGTAATAGTCAGGGGCCTTGTCACCAATGGTAAAATGAAGCATTGTTTAAGATTCAGGAGTCCTGGACTTTAATTTTATTATTGACTCCATGTTACTTGACTTCGGGGGAAATGGTCTCTCTAAGCCTAAATTTTCTAAGCATTTTGCCAGAAGATAATGATGGTCAATTTCAGTTCTAATATTCTGAGAATCTATGGCAAATTTCCATGGCCTCCATCTGTTCATCTGTAAAATGGGAATTCCAGTAGATGTTAGGCTTATTTCACTAAATATCTATGTATTATAGAATTCACCTAAGTTTCTGGGTTGCAGTATCACTGAATAGACCATATGTGTAAGGCAGGAATGAACAAAGACAAAGTCATTGACTGCTATGCATTTGAGAGGAGGCACAGAACATGCCCAGATAAAATCAAAAAATTGAGTTGTGGAAGGCATTAGGCTTGACATAGAGATAAATCTAATAGGAGATAATTCAGTAATTCTTAAGGAAAAATGAGGGAAGAGAATTAATGAAAGAAAATACTCATGGGTTCAGATGTCTACATACCAGTGTAGAGAATATAAGTAACAAATGAAATAACCTTGAAATTTTAACACAAGGAGGTCAATTTCATCTCAGTAGTATCACTTAGACTTAGTGAAATGATCTAACACCTCGTCTAAAATCAGATTTGGGAAAAATGTGAAGGTGTTTTAGTTATGCTCATAGCAAAAGGAAGAAGAATCAATAGACTCACTCCTTGAGGATGATGGCAGAATGCCAACAGAAGAGCAGATGAAAGGTAAAACTGATCAACTTCCATTTTACTTTTGCCTTCTTGCTCATGGCTTTGTTAAAAGGAATTGAAGCCCAAGATAAGAGAGATAGATGAGTTTTTAAATGAATTCAAGACTGTTATTTAAGGCTCTCCAAAATCTACCCATCAACCAACCTTCTTTCTGGCCATTCTTTTCACCTATATCCCCTTCACCTACTCTATATTTTCACCAGACTACTAACAATCTCTCTAATATTGCCTTGTCTTTTGACACCTCATTATATTCACACAGGCTTCCCCTATACCTACAATGAATTCTTTTTATTATTTATTGAAATCTGTCTCTTTTTTCTAGACTCTTCTCAGATGGCACCACTTCCATGAAGTTATCCGCTCTCCCAAGAGAAAGTGATAGTTTCTGCCTCAAATTTCTTATAATAATCCAAGTTATCATTTCCCTTTCTCATATTTTCACCCTGAGCCATATATATATTTTATGTATATATATGTATATACATATATATACATATATATATGTATATATACACATATACTGGAGTCTATTCAACACAGTGCCAAAAATAAAACTCTAGACTTAGGATCTGGAAGCCTAGGTCCAATTCCACCTCAGTCACATCATGTGATCCTAGGCAAGCCACCTAAAATGAGGGAGTTGGACATATAAAATCTCATGTCACTTCCATCCAAATCAATGTCAGCACTTTGTCCACTGAAGTGGTTATCAGTTGTGTTTCTGTTCATGGTAGATGATGAATAAATGTTTAATGAATAATAGTAACTAGTATGAATAATGAAAAAAGAATTCATATGGGTATATATAAAGTTTATTTGTAAGGTTTCAAAGTATCTTCCATGTTAACTCATGTGCTTTTCACCAACAACACTATGTGTTACTTTTTTTACAGATGAGGAAACTGAGACACAGGTTAAGTGACACATCACTTATAGCGAATCAGTGTCTGAGGCAGGACTTAAACTCAGATCTCTCTGATGCCAAGTTCAATGAGCTATCCATTGTGCTGTCTATATAGAGCTGTCACTGTTATTGAATAGAGTTGTGTGAAAAAAAATTGTTGGATGGAATGTCATGAAATCTGGCCGAGTTTTGACCTTTCCACACGTCAAGCAAGTGGCTTTGGGTGGTCTTTGAACCTCAGTTTCTCCATCTACAAAATGGGAGAAGCAATTTACTAGTTATTTCCCAGGATTATTGTGAGGTAGGTTTTTGTAAACCTACAAAATACCATGGAAATGGGAAGTTTTTCTTACCATTAGGAAGAATTCTAACTTATCTTTTTAAGTTTATCGCACCAGGTGAACTCTTGCATTTCTTTTATCAAACAATGAGAACTAGATAAACCAAAGAATTTCTTTTTCTGTTTTGTTTTGGGTTTTGGCCTTGGCTGCCTGGAAACTCAGAGCTAAATTTGTCTATGGGAACTAATTCATCTGAAATGCCTGCTAGACCTAGACCTGCAGACTCCTTTTGAATTTGATTTTCCATGTGAATTACCTTGTTGTTTTTGTGCTGAGAAGCATCAGACATAGGACCTGAACCCAGCTCTTCCTGATAGCAAGGTTATGCCTTTCTTCACTGTGGTTCATTGTCTCTCTCAGATATAGATTATTATATAACAAGGGACAAAGTTCTGCTAGAAACTCTTTAAGCCTAAGTTTCAGATGAGTTGATGATCAGCACCACAGAAGAGAGTTTTCACTCCTGAGACATCCTTAAAACCATGACATCACAATTATGTGATAGAGTAGGTTTCCTTCCTAGTTAATTATAGTTTGTTAAATGAATCAATGAATTCAAAAACTATTTAGTTAAGTATCTTTCTTTACCAGACTCTATGCAGCTAGAGACAATGGGCAGTGGATGGAATGCTGAGCCTAGAGTCAGGCAGTCTTGTGTTCAAATCCAGACTCTAATACTTTCCAGTTGTGGGAGGTCATTTAACCACTGTCTGCTTCAGTTCCCCCTACTATAAAATGGAGATAATAATAGAACATATCATACAGAGTTATTGTGAGGATCAAATGATATAATATTTGTACAGGACTTAGCCACAAGAGTATTCCCTGCTCCCACTATACTAGGTGTTCTTTTCAGATACAAAGAAATATAGGACACGGTACCTAATCTCATAAAATCTTGTTGGAGGTAAGGTAAGAAGAAGATTATAAAGATGATGACAACAGTAAAGGGGACTAATACTGAGCTTTCACTGGTATAAAGTTTTCCCAGGTGAGGAAAGTCTCTTCCAATAATTCTGTATCCAATCTTCTCTGTAACTTATAGTCTTGGAGAGTTGCTTTGCTCAGTGGAGGTTTAAGTAACTTGCCCAGGGACATACATGCAGGATGTGTCAGAAGCAAGACTTGACTGTGGTTTTTCTGGTTTGGGACTGGTTCCCTTTTGACTACAATGCCTTTAATATAATTATATAATTTGTTAATAATAGTTAATATTTTATAAAGGAGTTTTAGATTTCCAAAGTGTTCTATGTAGATCTCATTTGATCCTTCAAATGATCCTTTGAAATAGATGCAATTACTATTCCCACTTTATAAGTAAGGGGGAAACCTAAAGGCAGACATTAAATGACTCATCCGCGGTCACAAAGGAAGTAGTATGTGTCTGAGACAGCATCTGAGCTCAGATCTTCCAAAATCTATGACCAACATACTATCTGCTTCCCCAGCTAGTTGCTCAATTAATTCATCTCAGCCTCACAACAGTACGTTACTGCAGAAATTACTAGTCCCTTTAATATATAAGGAAACAGAAACTCAGAGAAGCTGAGTCCCTTATGCAAAGGCAAAACTATTTCATGGGCAAATCACTGCCTTTTTGAGCCTCAGTTTCCTCATGTATAAAAATGAAGTTAGTACCTCTAAGTCCAATTTCAGCTCTGATCATCTATGTCCTCCCTGTAGTTTGTGTGTTTTAGCTAAAAGATGAAGGGGATGGACTCAATGATCTCTGAAGTTGTTCTAACTTCAAATCTATGCTATTATGTCAAATCCAGTGGTCTTTCTAACTCTGAATCTAGCCCTCTCTTCACTGTCACACATAGCCTCTCCCACGAAACTCAAACATATGAAAGCATCTCTTTGCCTTTCTGAGAAATTGGATTAAAAACAAAGATATCTTATTAATCCTACTGAGTGTCTCTTCATTCAGCCCTGTTCTAAGCTATGGTCCCTCTATTTCTAAGGCCAACTTCAGCTATTCAGCAGATATCAAAAGGATTTTTGGCTTACAGCACTATCTGGGGGAAACTGAGTATTCCTATGAAAACTTCATATATACCAATCTACTCTAGGAAAAAAAAATCCAGAATTCCACTTTATTTATTAAAAATACCTTTCTAGTTTTGCCTTCATCTCCATGGGAACATGATCCCACCAGCTAGGGCTAAGGGCATCTTAATCTGGCCTGAGAATAAACTGTCCCCAAGTATAGATGCTCCCACAGCACCTCACTTAGTGACCTCATAACTCGGATTGTGAAAGGATTCAACTGTTCTCTGCTCCATACTCCAACCCTGTCTTTTGCTCAGGCAGTCAGAGTGGAGCAATCAAGGGAGAAAACAATCGTGTGGCTGGCTGCTCGGCCCCCTGAGCTCAGAAGCTTCCCCCTCCTTCTTCTTCTCACTCCTCTGATTCATCCTCAGGTCAGGAACAGGAGCACATCCCAAGAACAAATAGACATCCCCAAGCCCCAAACTGGGCTTAGGACAGGCAGAGAACCTAGCCCATGTCATCTCCCCATGTGGCTGTGAGGAGGCCTTAATCAAAAGGAAGGCCCTCAGAAGAGGCAAACCTGACCCTATTTAACATTCAGGACCAACCATTCTGCAGCCAGCCAGTCGGACTTCCCTGAAGCCCCAGCAGCTGATTGGCCAGGCCCATCTCCTAGCGACAGCAGGCCTCTCAGATACATGGGGGGGGGTTGTGAGATGAGCTGCTAAATGTTCTGTTTGTGCCCAACAACATTCTAATGCCAAATAGGACAGATAAAATTCTTAAGAAATGAGCATTTTCAGGTAGCAGTGCTTTGCTCCAGGACTCTTATTAAGATAGTGATATTAGCCATGGAGTTCCTTCTGGATACCTAAACACTATGATATAGTCATTTCTCAGAAAAAGGACATTGCAGACCTCACTGTTCCCTTCAGCCCATCCCCTCTAGAGCCAAGCAGACATACAGCTTCGTTTTATCTTTATCCTAGACTAACCTCTCCACTGGGGCCTTGCTCACATCATCATCACCCCACCTCTTTGGGCCAGACTTTGCTCCATCCATCATGAAATTAATCAGTCAATGAACATTTATTAAGTGAATACTATGACCCAAGTATCAGAACTACAAGGACAGAAATGAAACATCTCCTGGTCCTGAAGAGTGTACATTCTGCCAGGAGAGACAACATGTCTATGTGAACATATGCAACATTAATACAAGGTAATGAGGCAAAGGGCAGAAACATGGAAGAATGCTAGCTTCTAAGGGATCAGGTAAGACTGCATGTCAAAAGGGAGCAATTGGTCTGAAACATGAAAGAAAACAATTCCTGAGAGGGGAAAAAAGGTTAGAAGGAAAAGGAATGCAAGCACAGGATATAGCAGGGCCAAGGATCCAGAGATGTGAAATCATGTGTTATGTGGAAGAATAGTAGATTAGCAACTGGGAGGGGCTTTAGAGCCAATGTAGTCTAACCCTCTTATTTTTGCAGATAACCAACCTCAGAGGTAAAGAGAGGTTAAGTAAAACTTTCCAAAGGACAGAGAAATGAGCTTCAGACTTTAAGGTCCTTTGATCCCCTCCCCTCCAAATCCAGTATTTTCCCCACTTGTTAAAAAAAACCTTTCCCTCATTATAGCCCTCTTGACTTCTGCTACAAAATGCCCAAATCTCTTTTGAAGCAGCTATCTCCTTTTCCAAAAACCAAAATAGCAAACGTGCCCTTGACCCAGCTACAATCTCAATTTATTGCCCTCTGTATTTCCTCCCCTTCGATATTAAACCACTCATTTATATTCATTGCCTTTATTTCCTGATTCCTCATTTCTCCAGCCTTCTCCAATCCAGCCTCTGTTGTGTCTATCCTATTTAAGCTGCTTTATCCAAGGTCACTGATGTCTTTTAATTGACAAATTCAATGGCTTCGTCTAAGTTGTCATCTTTCTTAACCTTTCTTCAATAGTTACTCCCTTCTCCTTAATCTACTCCTCCTCATATTCCTCGGCAATCCTCTCTTGCCTCTCATTGCACTTTCTTAGTCACCAATTCATCATTTTCCTCTTGTACCTTGAATGTGGATATTCTCCCAGGCTTTCTCCAAGGCAGACCTCTCTTCTCCCTGTACTCTTTTCCTTGGTGGTCTCACCTAATCTCAGAGTTTTGATCATTAACTCTATACAGATTAATCCCCAGATATCCAACTCTAGTCCAAGCTGCTACTTTGAGATGAGTGTCTTATTCACCACCTGTTAGATGTATGCATTCAGATGTCTATCAACTGCCTGTTAGATTCCCAGATGTTCTACAAGCATCTCAAACTCAACGTGGCCAGAACTGAACTAATCACCTTGCCAGGCCCTATATCCTGATTCTTCTACTATCAATTAACAGTCAATTCCTGTGAGTTTTTTAATCAAACTATCTCTTGCCTTCATCCCACCTTCTTCATCCTCACTACTACTGGACTAATACAGGCTCTTGTTTTCTCTCACTCCATCTATTACAATAGCCTCTTAATTACTGTTCTTGGCTCTAGTATTTCCTTTCTCCATTCATCTTTCAACAAACTGCAAATATGTTCTTCCTCATAGAGATGGGGGAAGCCCCAAAAGCTGATTCAAGCCCTGATGGCATTCAAAAACTCCAATCTAGAATAAGGGTAGGTGGCCAAGCCACATCTGTGATAGCATGTTCACATTTGAAAGACATTGACAAGCTGGAACACATCTAGAGGAGATTCAAATCCCATTCAGAATTCTATTGAAGGGATGAGGAATACTTAGCCTGAAAAAGCAAGACAATAAAAGAACAAGGATTCTTTGAATATTTGCAAAGCAGCAATGTGAAATAAACATTAAACTCATTTTTGCCAGGCCCCAAAGGACAGACATTGAAACAATAAGCAGAAGAGGCAGAGAGACAGATATAGTCTCAATGTAAGAAGATAGTCCCTAAACATTAGAACTATCCAATGGCAGAGTGGATCGAGTGCTGGAAATGGAGTCAAAATGACCTGAATTCAAATTCAGCCTCAGATATTTATTACCTTTTGACCTTGGGTCAGTCACTTAACCTCTTCTTGCTCCAATTTCCCCTGTTATAAAATAATAATTGCGCCCCAGGGTCGTTAGGAAGAGCAAATGAGATACTAATTGTAAAGATTGCTTCTCACAATGTCTTGCATCATAAGTGACATATAGATAGATGGAGAGAGAGAGAGAGAGAAATATAGAGAGAGATAGACAGAAATAGAGATGGAGGTAGAGATAGATAGATAGATAGATAGATAGATAGATAGATAGATAGATGATAGAGAGGGATATGGATAGGAATAGGGATAGAGATAGAGATTAGAGATAGACACAGATTAGAAATAGAAATAGGTATATAGAGATAGAGATAGATAGACATATAGAGATAGAGATAGAGACAGAGATAGATATATAGGGGTAGGGGTAGAGGGAGAGGGAGAGAGAGATTAGAGATAGAGATAGGGATAGAGATAGAGATAGAGATAGAGATGATAGAGATAGATAGAGATAGACATAGATAGAGAGATAGAGATGATAGAGATAAAGAGAGATAGAGATAGAGAGAGATAGAGGTAGAGAGATAGAGATAGAGATAGATATATAGGGGTAGGGGTAGAGGTAGAGGGAGGGAGGGAGGGAGAGAGAGAGAGAGAGAGAGAGAGAAAGAGAGAGAGAGAGAGAGAGAGAGAGAGAGAGAGAGAGAGAGACAGAGAGAGAGAGAGAGAGAGAGAGAGAGAGAGAGAGAGAGAAACACTTCCTCCTTGCTCCTCCTTCAACATGGAGGATAGATTGTTCTAGTAGGTGATAAGTTCTTCATTTCTGGAAACATCCAACCAAAACCTAGACAACCACTTACCAGGAATGAAGTAGAAGGACTTTTGGTTCAACAGGAGTTATACTGGATTCAGGTTGTGTCTCCTAACTCTGAAATGCTGTAATTCTGACAACTCTAAGCATGATATTCCTCCCCCCAAAGTCCCCCGCGTTGCACATAAGATTAAATATAAACTCCTTAGTCAGATATTTAAGGCCCTCTGCAATCAGCCCCTTGTTTCACTCTACTGAGTCTCTTTCCAATCTTGTTTCTCTCTAGTCTCTTTTGCACAGTCTATATTTCAGACTAGAAAATACCCCAATTTCATCCTTCCCTTCCCTCTCATCATGCATTTGCACCAATCAGTCTTTCCCCCAATCTTACTCCTATCTTTGGAAAGTATTCTTTGCATTTCTTGAAATTCTTCAAGATTTATCTCATGTGCCAACTACTCTATGAAGCCTTTCTTAATCTCCACAGCTGCACAAGATCCCTCCATCATCATCTTTTCTATGATATTTTATTGAGAATTCACCATCTTTTGTCTAAGACATATTTGTAAGTGGTGAATCCATTCCTTGGCAGTTTATTGACTGATGGCATCATTGAATTGACCTATGGATTATATATTTCACTGATAAGGCCCTTGTCCCTGGCTCCAATCTTAGCAAAGAGTTAAAAAAAACTTTGAATTTCAGTGGAAGCAAAGCTTAAGATCAAAAGTGAAACATGGGATCTAAAAAAGTGGGTGCTAACTTGGGCTTCATTCAGAAGAACAAAGTACCCAGAACTAAGGTAGCAGTGGTCTCTCTCTGTATTCTCTCATGCTCAGGTTGGCATATGATATTAACTCCTAGCAACATGTTTCTTTTTTTCTTGTTTTTGCAAGGCAGTGGGGCTGACTTGCCCAAGGTCACACGTTATGTAATTATTAATTGTCTGAGGCCAGACTTGAACTCAGGTCCTACTCATTCCAGGGCTGGTGCTCTATCCACTGCACCATCTAGCTACCCCGTATTAGCAACAAATTTAAAGGAGAACATTGAAAACCTTCTGCAACTCTAGAGGAAGGTAAACAGGCTAGTGACAGACTATGGAAGAATGTCACATATGAAACAGTTCATGGAACTGGTTATTAAGGTTAGAAATGGGAAAATTCTGTTGGTGGAGGAGAGATGAAAGGGTCATCAGGGTCATGGTATCTTTCTTCAAATATTTCAGAGACTGGTATAAAGGGAATTAGACATATGTTGTTCCCAGAAGATAGAACTAGGAAGAATGGGAAAAACCAGAAAAGCAGTAGATTCCTGCTCAATATTAGCAAAAACTGACTTCCTCACTCTGACTGTCCAAAAGTAGATGGGTTGGCTCAGGAGGCAACCAGAGTGAACTGTAACCAGCCAAAGCAGTCAAGTAAAACCTGTCTGAGCAGTTGACATGGGAATACTGTAGGGAAGATGTCCATCTCAAGAATGGTTTAGGGGCAGCGAGATGGCACAGTGGATAGAGCACCAGCCCTGGAGTCAGGAGGACCTGAGTTCAAATCTGGCCTCAGACACTTAATTACCTAGCTATGTGGCCTTGGGCAAGCCACTTAACCCCATTGCCTTGCAAAACTAAAACAAAAAAAAACCCAAAAATAAAAAAAAGGGATGGCTTACACTAATGATGACAGAAGCCCTTTCTAACTTTGAGATTTTGTGATTATGTGACTTTATGAAAGGAGAGTATCTAGTCTGAATCCAGTCAGTTAGTAAATGCCTTTTCTTCAGATCTTGAAAACACGGCTCTCCCTTGCTTTGTCTCACTGTTCTCCATGTTCTAAATAGACAGATAGATGTGAGTACTAGAGGAAAATCTCACATAGTGGATTCAGTGAATTATATAAACTGGCTGTTGATTATTCTCCATCCATATGGAAGAGGCAAGAGGAAATCAATTAAAAAACAGTTTACCACAAGACAGAAAAAAGCCAGTCTTCAAGTTTGAGAGACCTGGGTTCAAATCCTACTTGTGATCTATGTTCTCTGCATGAACCTGGGAAATTTATTTGACCTTTTAGATTTTCAGACAACACTCTTAAGGCTCATCACATAGGGTAGTTGCCAGTCTCTTCCACAGGGGCTAACTATACCAATGAAATCCCAGGTCCATAATAAGAGTGATAATAGTGGTGGTAATAAATCATCATCATCATCATCATCATCATCATCATCATAATAATAAATTTTATTATCAGGAAAGATTTAAGTTAAGTAGAAGGAAGAACCTCCTGGGAATGAAGCTTATTAATGGATGGGAAAGGATGGGAAATTTCAGCTTTAGATGTCTCTTTGCCTCTCCCATGCTAGATTGAGTTTCAGGACTCTTTGAGGACAAGGGGATGAGTTTCATTTGGTCACAGAGGAAAATGGTCTTCCCCTGCCACAGACTTCCTAAGACCTGCAGCCTACCCAAGCACCTCTCTCACCCCTTGTTTCAGAAGACTTTGAGCTCCTCAGAGACAGGAGGGGCATCTCTGCAGTTCATACATCTCAGGTTTCAGGGGCTTCTCAGAAGACAGAAAGGGAAAAATCAGAAATCTCTTGTTGCCAGCAGAGTTGGGGATAGCTTTCAGCAGGGATGAAGGGTGATCTTTGCTGGTGATAATGAACATTTTCACAGAAGCTGCTGCCTTGAGAAAATTGAAAAATGATGACAAAATCCCCAAGCTGGCCTTGAACTTATAAAAAGCTCTAGGGGCCAGGCATAATTTTTGTATGGAAACATTTCTAACCAAACAAGGAAAGGATACTAGTGCTGACTTTTTAATGCCAGGGAAAATGGAATCATTCATTAACTTCATCAACCAGTATATATTTGGAATTTGAAATATAATGTACTTAGCAGTACATTGGACTGGGGGTGCACATAGGAAGAAGATACAGTTCCTGTCCTTGAGAAGTTTATCATTTACTCCAGAGGTGGGGAATCTTTTCTTTCTACCCAAGGCTCAACTTAAAAAATTAGCCTTCTCTATTTGATCAAATATTTAATTAATTCACCCTTTAAAATCTCCTACAGTTGCCTTGGCAGCATCACATCACATGATTTTTGTGGGCCTTATCGGGCCCTCGGGCCAAACGTCCCCTGCCCCAACCTAGTGAGATAGATCCGAGCACAAAAAGATAAACATGCAATAGATACTAGCATAAGCACAATGACATTTTCAGGTTTTCAAATCATTTAGCCTTCAGGATCTCATTTGAGCCTTACAACAATCCTCAGAGTTTCCATATTATCTATTTCCATTTTACAGATGAGGGAAATGAGATTCATGAGGTTAAGTTAACTCTCAAGGATCATTCAGTTAGCAAGTATCTGGGGAAGGATTCAAACTCCTGCCTCCAATTCCCAAATCCCTTCTGACAAAGAAAATTACTTCCCTTTAAAGTTTTATTTGTGTGAGTGTGTGTTAAATGTCAGAATGAAGGTTTCAAGTCTGCAAAGACTTACATGAACTGATGCGGAGAGAAATGAGCAGAACCAGAAGGACACTATATCTATATCTATAGCTATATCTCTATATATCTATATCTATATCTATATATATATATAGTTATATAGTTATATATAGTTATATATATATATATATATATATATATATATATACTAACAACAAAACTAGATGATGATGGAAGTTCATTTTAGCAGTACAATAATCAAAGATAATTCAAAAAAAAACTTGTGATGAAAAATACCATCTGTATCCAGAGAGGGGATGTTGGAGTTTAAATGCAAAAATTGAAGCTTACTATCTTCAATTTTGAAAAGTTGTCTTACGCATTATGTCATTTTTTCTCACTAATATTTTTCTTCCCTTCTTTCTTTCACAACATGATTAATATGGATTTATGTTTAACCCAGTTATACATGTAGATCTATACTAGATTGCTTTCTATCAAGGGGAAGGGGGAGGAAAGAGAGGGAAGGAGAAATTTGTAAAACTCAAAACCTTACAAAAAAAGATTGGTGAAAATTACCTTTACATGTAATTGGAAAAACAAATTAATAAAAATATTAAATTGAGAAAAATGAATGTTTCAAAAAAGGAAATAATTATTTCAAGTGGGAAATAACATAAGAAATGGGTGTAGAGCAGGGATAAAATAGGGGTCTGAAATAATCACGGAAGATATTCTGGAAGAGGTAGGACTCCCCACAAGGAAGGAGGCAAGATTCTGGGGAGAGGGAATAGAGGGGAGCCTATGAGAAGTATAAACAGAAATGAAGATCAATAAATCAATAAGCAAATATTAAATTAAATTAAATACTGTACTAATCACTGGAAATGCACAGAAAAAAAGGCAAGGCATGTGTGTTTAGTTGATAATCCTGCCTTCTTAATTCAAGTGCACAGGACAGATGATTCCCAGATTCCCATCCATTCCCTTGATTACTCCCAATAATGATGTCTTCCTAATCCCTAAATACAATCCAACAAGAGAAAAAAGTCACAGGACACTACCTAACTGGCCTACCTGAAGCAGTGGGTTCTAGTTGAAAAAGAACAAGGGAGAGGGCTGGAAAGAAAGTAAAATGAAATTTGGGAGATCCTTGAATGCCAGACAGTGTTGTTTGTACATTCCACAGCAAACCAATGAGAAACTGAAGGATTTTAAGTATAGACATGGAGAAGGAACACATATGTATCATGTTTAAATAAAAGAATCTGGCCATCATGGGTAGGATATCTGGGAAGAAGCAAGGGACTGGAAGCTATGTTCTTGGACCTTCTGTCACCCTTCTTCTAGAAGGCTCTTATCCTGAAAAATGGGGAGATTCAGGGGGAAGGGAGGGGGAAGGAGAAAGATGGTAATGATAAGAGAAGAAGAAGAAGATGCTAGATATAGATGGATAGAAGGATGATAGATAGGTAAAAGGATGATAGATGATAGATAGATAGATAGATAGATAGATAGATAGATAGATAGATGATAGATGATAAATTATAGCAAAAGATTCTCAACAGAAGGAAATGGACAGCAGCTACTCTACTTTCAGGATTAGAGTTTTAATGACTGGCTCTTTCAAGACAGTCCTGTGTCTTCAATTCAAGTGTGAAAGACAAATTATGAAATGAATCCCATATTTCTTCTTAGTTGTTCCCTCTAAGAGTGACTCTGACCCCTAATTGTCTGCTACCTGGCTATAGGGAAAAGCCCTATAACACAATTTTCCCCAAACTCCTGCCTTCCCTAGCTTCTTGACATATGTCATATAGATTCCAAACATTACATTTCCACTTTCACCATTAGTTACAAAACACTGTCCAAGAGATTTCCAGTTCTATAACACATCTCATCAGGTAGTACCAATTTGTTTTGTTTGCATTTTGTATTCTCATCTAGCCAACTCTATCTAGGAAATGGCTGAGCTGGTTTTTTTTTGGCTGTTACTGTTTTTAATGACTTCTTATTAATTATCAAGCATTTATTTTCATTCTATCTCCTCTGCAAACTGAGAAAAAATAAGTAAATTCTTGTAAAAAATGGACATTTCAAACAAATTATCAAATTGTTCAGTTCTCTCCCCCAAAACAGTAAGTCTCATTCAGGCTATTGAGTCCATCAATTTTCTATCAAGAGGTAAGTAACAATTTTTATCATCAGTATTCTGGAATCATGGTTGGTGAATGAATTAGAGTTCTTAAAATTTTCAGAAATATTTTTACAACTTTGCTATTATATAAATGTCTCAGTTCTGCTCACATCAATCTATATCAAATTTATGTTAGTTTTTCCAGGTTTCTATGCATTTGCCTCTATAATAATTTCTTCTCAGGTAATAATATTCCTTTGTATTTACATACCATAATTGGTTCAGTCATTCCCCAATTTGTGGGTTTCCCCTTAGTTGTTTTGCTTTGAAGTTTGATTTAGGACCAAAAAGAATAGTATTACTTTTATTACTGTGGAAAATTCAATTTAATGAAACCAACTTTTATGAATATGATATTCAATGCTTTGTGCTTTAGCCAGGGAAAATAAGAACCAAATTGAAATCCTCATCAAATAAGTTGGGAATCATTCTTATCTAGCCAACTTTCCAGAGCTATTTCTCTGGGCAATATAAGAAGGAGAGGGCAAAAATACAGGGTAACTGAATGGGTCGACTTCATCAGATGCAAGGATGGTGAACTTAAAATAAATGTTCCCATCTCTATAAGGTAAAGAAAAGGTAAAAGCATAAAGAGCTTATTCCTCAGTTCTCTCATTTTCCTAAAAAAAGTAAATAAATAATGGAAAGCCCAAACCTAAATTAAGTTCCAAGAACCAAAACATGAAAGATTCATTTGTCCATGGTCCTGAAGCTCAGCGCACTGGTGTCAAATCAGAGTAGTAAATGAAATCGCGGATGGATATGCATTTGGGTTATGTTTCTTTGAATTGTTCTTTTTGTTGTTTTTCTTTAATAGAAGAGACGGGAAAAGTCTTAGAATGTTGGTTAATGAGGGAAAAATGAAGAAATTTCCTAATGCTGGTTATTCAAAATGTATTATGTTGGGGTCTTGAGTTCCCCCCTCCATCCACTCAGCTGTGAGAGAGATTGGTAGCAGACACTCCTCCCCCCCCAGCCCCGGGGACCCAAATACAGCAGCCTTCTTTGTGACAGCATTAATGTAGCATGAACACTTGCCTCTGGCATTTCCGGGAATAACTGATAGTGGCTATGGGAATGAAGCTGTGGGCCAGCCTGGCTGCCACCCACTGATCCTTTCTAACTCTAATTCCTCCTCAGAGACCTTTGAAAAAACAAACCAGTCTCAGGGTATCTACATTTCACCAAGTGGGCAGCTCACTTTGAATTAACCTGGTCAGAGGTCCAACAAACTATTAGATTGTGGGACCTTTCTTCTTATGCCTCCTCTTTACATAAGTAAGGGGACTTCCTTCCTGGGCCCTCTAAATGCTGCTATATATTACTGTTTCAGTAAAATTAAGTGCTTTCTGGTGGGCAAGTCTATACTCAAGCACGTATCAGCCTCTTCAGGACTTTTTATTTTATCTTTTCATCCTGGTGGTGCAAATTGTTCACACAGGTAGAGAAAGATTACTCTGGATATTGAAATTTGCCCCAGAATCCCTCTGGTAAGCAGTGACACTGGGTGTCACGGAAGGTGGGAGGTATAATAGAATGGGACTAATAATAAATAGAAGCCAATAAATTGTAAGAAAGAGAATCCTTTTATTTCACTCCTTGAAGAGTACTTCAAACTCACTTATATTGTTCCAGAATTTATAAAGCATTATCTATATGTCATGAATCAATATGAGGCATTAGGAGAAGCTAAGTAGCACAGTGGATAGAGACTGGGCTTGGACTCAGGAAGACTCATTTCCCTGATTTTGAATCTAGCCTCAGACCCTTATTAGCTGTGTGACCCTGGGCAAGTCAATTAAGCCTGTGTGCCATCAGTCTTCTCATCTTTAAAATGACCTAGAGGAGGAAATAGCAAACTACTTCAGGATCTTTGCCAAGAAAATCCCAAATGAAGTTGGATGTGGCTGAATAATAAATGATCAACAAAACAAACAATACATAAAAAGGTAAGAAAGATCCAAGGTCTCTACTCTTAAGGAGCTTTCCACCCTACTGGGATCATGAAATGGATAAGAAGACAAAAATACATATGACAACTTGAGGAGGGGGGAAGAATGCCAATAGCTTGGGGGTGGGGTGGGGGGGATGGTCAAAAACTACTTCACATAAGAAGTGGTACCTGAACTTTCACCCCTGCAGAAAATTAAGGATACTAAGATGTAGGAGAGATGACAGCATGCATTCTAGACTTGCAGGGCAGCCTATTTAAAGGAGCAGAAGCAGAAAAAGAAACTACAATTGCCAAGTACAGCAAGGCCAGATGGGCTTGAACACAGAATTCAAAACTTAAGGGGTAAAAAGTTTCCTTCCCTTAGGCAATTCCAAATCATTATCCCTGCCCTTAAACAAAATGGTGCCAACCCATCTCAGAAATCAACTTCATCTTCATTTACTTAAAGCCATTTACTTCCAGACTGACTAAGAAGGAGAAATCTGGCATCTGTTAGCATAGATAATAAATGATGTTAACATGATTTCATGTTTTTAAACTGTTTAATATGTTATCTCGTTTGAGCCTCACAACAACCCCATAAGAGAGAAGAAAGTATGAAGGGCATCCTTAATCCCATTTTTCAGATGAGCCACCTGAGGCCACTGAGGTTCAGTAATTTATCTATGGTCACACAGTAAGTAAGGGGTATTGAAAGTGATTATTCTCTGACCAATTGATTCTATCCCACTTACCCCCAACTCCCATTGATGGATTTACTAAAGGTAGGAAGTTTTTTAAAAAGTGCATAATTTAAAAGATGTTATAATTTTATTGAAAATAAAAAGTTTCTTTTTGATTGAATTAGAAGATTAATTCAGGAAAAATTGGCCAGGAAAAATTGATCATGCCCTGATGTCCCTGAAAGGCCATTCGAACACTTCAAGAGTGTTGTTCAGGGGCAGCTCTGTAGAATGAGAGTTCTGGGACTATATACAATGGCAGCAAGGAGAGAGGAGAAACTTTTTCTTTCCTTTCCCCCATCACCAACCATAGTGCCTATAAGTCTGTAGTACAGTTGAGAGGATTCAGGAAGACAGACACAGAGAGATAATCACTTGAGGGAGGAAGCAGATTCAATGAAAGTGAATCCTAATAGCAGACATGAAAGTTGACCAAGGAGGCAAGGAAGAACTATGCCTAGTCATCAAGAGATGAGCTGCTGGGATAACTTTACAAAGAAAGAAAGAACACTGAGGCTCTGTGGTATCAAAGGCATGAGTTCCTGTCATGTAAATTCCCCATACAAGTTTCTCTTTATTCTTGTATTCTAAATTAGTGTACACTCTTCTCAAAGAGACTGTGTTTGTAAGCAAGCCAGGCTAAGGTTTTCAAGACAAACGTTTGTAGCTACTAGCCTTGCCATGCCATTTTAATAAGTATTTCTACTTTGAGCTAATGGTATATACTGGAAAACTGTTCAAGGTAAACACACTGGTAGGGGCTATGATTTTAGAACTATAAATACTAAAGCTAGTTGCCCTACTGGTAATATGCTTTATAAACCTGTGAATGCCAAACTGGGAAAGTTGGTCCCTCAGTGAGAGATGCCTCATGATCACCAGAACAAGGATTTGAACTCAGACCCTCCTGACTCTAAGTTTGAAAATATATCTAACATGTTATTCTTCCTGTAGAAAGAGATTTGAGAAGCATTGGACTGCAAGTGAGAGACCTGGGTTAGTCTTAGACATACATCCTAACTGGGTATCTTTATGCTACAGTGGAGAAAAATGTTAGTTCTAGAGTCAGAGGACCTTAAAGCCATGTATCTACTGGATTTCCAAAAGGTCATCAATGAAATGAAGAAGGTAGACAAATTCTTAGAATCATTTCAGCTTTAATATTCTATGATTCAGTGCTTTCCACAATTCACCTTTTGGCTCCTAATTCCATCTGCTCAGAACAATCTACCCACAAGAACATCAAAAGCATAGAAAATAATCAAAAACCTCATTAATTTAATATTCAAAGAGTCACTTCAGGAACACATCTGAGGGATGGAGGAGGCAACGTCTCCAGGCCGAGTTTCACCAGCTTTGCACCAGCCACTGATATACCCTTCCCCAGCCCAACTCCTGCATTGGATCAAATTGGTGTAGCAGCCACTCAGAAATGCAGCTCTGCTTAGGTCTCAACCCCATGGCTTGGTCCGTCACTTCAATCAGTGGTACCCAACAGAGTCCTGATTACATATTTCATCTTATTGGAGAGCAAGTCAGAAAGGGGTAAATGAATAAGTTTTAATGCCACCATTTCCGATCAGTATGTAGTACATGCCCGCCAAAGGCAACAAATTGACAAGCTGGTAACGTCCCCGCAACCTCATTTTTTTCTTTATATCCCAAGCAGAGAAACTTCAGGCACCTTGACTTAGCAACACCCTCTGCAGAAAGCAAATCAGACTTCCAGCTGAAGATGTTGAGATAACAGAGTTAAAGTAACCTGAAAACACTCTGGGCAAAGGGATCCTCCAGGTGACTTTCTCTGTGGCCTCCTTAACCTCAGTTTGAGGCAAGAGATAATTCTAAAGGTCCCAATTTCCATCCAAACAGCCAATTTCTGAAGAAGGAAATAAGCAGCAAGGGGAAAAACAATCCTGAATTTCATTCCTAATCCTTAACAGTTCTTAGTGTTTCCCCAAAAATATATTTTCCGTTTAGATCATTTCTATTTTATATATCTGTTTACATTCTTCATACCCAACTTCTGTTAGAATGAAAGCTTCATGAGTGCAAGAACTATTACACTTTTGTATTTATATAGCCAGGCTTGTTTCCCCAAGACATATTTTCCATTTACCATATTTCTCCATGTAAAAGATGAACCTTTTTTGAAAAATTTGGGATTAAAAAGTGGAAACGTCTTCTGCAGTGGTTGAAGGTTTTTGACTTGCATTTCCTGATATTTTTGTGTTTGTTGTGTTTGTACACATTGTTTTGCATTTGTTACCAGTATATTAAGTGACATTTTGCCACATGCTGCTCAGAAATGACTCCAAAAAGATTTTCATCCAATGATGAAATAATCCAGTTTGCCAAAGTGAATGGAAATCATGCTGCTGAACATCAGTTTGGTCCTCTTCCAAATGAGAAAACAAAGCAATCTGAGCCTGGTTCCAGGAAGAACAACCCTTTTGAAAATGCCCCAGCAGGGGCAGCTAGGTGGCATAGTGGATAAAGCACTGGCCCTGGAGTCAGGAGTACCTGGGTTCAAATCTGGTCTCAGACACAATAATTACCTAGCTGTGTGGCCTTGGGCAAGCCACTTAACCCCGTTTGCCTTGCAAAAACCTAAAAAAAAAAAGAAAGAAAATGCCCCAGCAGAAGTAGGCTATGAGAGGCAAGTCAGTCAAATGGCCTGAGTCTGAGAGGGAAGTGAAGAGATGTATTGAATAGCAAAGGACCAATGGAATTCCTCTGTCTACCAAGATGGTTCAGGAGGAGGTCAGAAGAAATGCTGATGAAAAGAAGTGACTGATTTCCAAGGAAGACACAATTGGGACTTCAGGTTCATGAAACTAAGCATGTGTGCACACTCCAGACTTGCCCAAGGAGCACTTGTGGTCAACCCCAGATCAGAGCACAGGCAGGAAAGCAGGCAGAGCCTCTCCTAAGACAGCGATTCCTCATCAAACACAGATGAGGATGAGCTCATGGATGGGAGTTGTGATGGTGATGAGGAGTTGTATGAATTTTATGATGAATAAAACTTGAATTCAGTAACTTTATGTAATTTTTTTTCAAATTTGTTGTATCTTTTATAAGGGAGCATCTTACACAAGGGGAAATATAGTATATCATTTCTATTTTATGTATGTATCTGTTTACATTCTCCATACCCACCTCCTATTAGAATAAAGCTTCATGAGGGCAAGAACTGTTACATTTTTGGTCTTTATATAGCCAGTCTTGTTTTCCCAAAACATATTTTCCATTTATATCATTTCTATTTTAGGCACATATCTGTTTACATCCTCCATACCTACCTCCCACTAGAATGAAAGCTTCATGAGGGCAAGAACTGTTTCAGTTTTTGTCTTTATATAACTAGTCTTTATATACTGACAGTGCACTGACACACAGTAAGCCCTTTATGAATTGAATAATATTGAATGAATTCCAGACTCTCAAACATTATGGCTAAGCTCATGAGGCAGTTGATGAGTCTCCTCCGGAAAGGTCTTGCTTCTGCTCTGCCAGACCCTGAAGGAGCCGCAAGGTGGCTGACAGACAGTCCAGTCACACCTTCCAAATAGAAGGCATCCTGCTGCTGGCTGACCTGCTCACTTACCGCTACACAGCCGAAGAGGACCGAGAGTGTTGCCAAGCAAAGACTGAGCAAGAAGGCCTCTGAGTAATTAGACTCTGAGATCATTAAACATTGTTCCAGAGAAGTGGCTGACACTAGGCCAAGTTCTATTCCTTTCTCCCTGGGGCAGACTATTGATGTGGTTGCCTCATTTAAAAAATGTTGAGCACCTACCAGGGGAAAAGCACTGGGCTAGGCACTGTGGGAATGCAGAGATGAAAGAAATACAACCAAGCCCTCATGGAGTTGAGTCCAGTCTGGGATACAAGATGTGTGTGGCTGGGGGGCAGGGAGGGGAGAGCACAATACCATAGCAGAATTACTAGTTACATTATTGGGGAAACACGGTTTGAGATACGATACTACTTCTAACTGGTTGTGTGTCTTTGAGCAAGATTTTTCTGCTCGTGGGCTTCATTTTCCTTTATCATGAACAATGGAAGAGGGAAATGGTTGGATTAAATTATTTCTAAAGTCTCCTTATAGTTTCACATTTTATCTTCTTAGATATATCATATAAATGTTAATATTAATGCTGTTACAAGCTAGTTATGTGAGTTCTTTGATAATATATCTAAATAAAGTGTCAGAAAATATTCACAAGTGGTATTGTTGGTTATAACTATGAATAATCACTGGTACAAATAATATTTAATTATAATAGTCTTTAGCCAATATAAGTAATGATAAGTACTAATAATAGAGGCTTAGTTAATAAGTCAATAATATTAAAATTGATAATAGTTGTTTGCTTTAAGAATTACAACTGTTAGTAAGTCAATAATATTAGAATTGATAATAGTTGTTTGCTTTAAGAATTACAAAACATTTTCCTTATATTATCTCATTTGATGCCCATAACAACCCTGTGAGATCACCGTGGTATTATTAATCTCATTTTACAGATAAGGAAACTGAGACAAAAAGAAGTTACTTGCACAGAGTGACATCTAGTGAGGGTACAAAGCAGAACTCAAGCTTAAGCCTTCCTCAACGGAAGTCCAGAGCTACTAGTTCAGAGATATGAATGATTCATAAAACATAAGACCTCAGGAATTTAGGAGCAATCACATTACTCCCCTCCTCAAGAAACATAAGTCACTTGCCCATTACTTCTAGGATAAGACACAAACTCTTAAGTTTGGCATTTAAATCCTTCATCATCTGGGTTCGACTTGGTTTTCTAGACTCATTGTTCATTATCCCTCATGAACTCTATGTTCTCAACAAATTGACCTTCTGGGAGGCCTCTATAAATGTCATCTCAGCTCCCTGTTCCTCAGGCTGTATCTCATTGCCATGATGCCCTCTTTCCTCATCACTGTCTCTTCCAAACCCCAGCTCCCTTAAAACACATTGTCACCTTTTATAAGAGATTGTCTTTATTCCCCCAATTGTTGGGATATCCTCTTTTATGTTAATTTATATAAACTTTATCTTTATTTATCTACCTGCATGTTCTTTGATTCTGGAGATATAGACTAGTTGACTTGGGCCTTTATATCTCCAGTGCTCTACCTGGAGTGTATACTGAATAAATGTATCTTGTTGAATTGCCCAATGGATTTCAGTATTCTAGTCCATTATGCGGATGAGGAAACCAAAACCTAGACAAACCCAAGGTTCCAGAACTGCTATGTAGCAGAATTAAATCATGAATCTAAGTCCACAAGATACTAAGAGACCAATTTCCATTTCACCACAATCAAAGAAGACTTTAGAGAAGAAATGCACCATAATATAATGAATTTGGCTTCTTTACATAAATGTCATAGATTTGTTTATAAACCTATAATTTGTTCATAAAATATATTTCAAGCTATATTGAATATAAATAATTCAATTTAAGAAAAACTAAACTTTATAATGAGAAGTGGGAGAACGAAATGTATCACCACCCTTCCAGGCTCCCAGGTTCATAACCACCACATTACCCCAAACCCTCATTCTCTCTTATCCCTCATAGCCAACACATTCCCCTAGCTTTCCATTTATACCTTTCATATCCAAAGTCTTCTATCTATTCTTATAGCTACCACTTTAGTTCAGGCCTGATCACCTTTTTTTACAAAATTCTTGCAAAAACCTCATTGTATGATATGAGAGACATCAATGAAGGACAGCCCAGCATGGTGTGCCTGCATCAAAGAAGGTGCTGTGCTCTATGAATGCAACAGAATTGCAATAGTTCAAAAAGAAATATAAGGAGCACAAATTTAGAGACATCTCCACTCCAAATGTTCATATGGACTATTTGTGTCTAACCTGTTTGAAACTTCTGAGCCACTGGTACCTTGACTCCAACATAGTGATATCATTTTGGTTCTCTTTGAGAGTGAAGAACAACCAACTAACAAACCAATGAGTTTCCCTGTTTCAAGTCTCTCCCCAAATCAATCCATCCTCCACCCTACTGCCAAAATTATTTTTCTTATAGATCTCATCATATCACTTTTCTTCTCAATAAACTCCAATGGTCCCCTATTACATACAGGATCAAATGTAAACTGCCCCAATGTGTTTTTAAACTACACCATTAACTAACTCCAACCAACCTTTGTAAACTAATTGTATATTATTCCCCCTTCTAACCTCAAATACAGCCAAAATAACCATCTATCTATTCATCTCACAAAAGACTCCATCTTCTATCTCCTTTACTTCTTCACTGGGTGTTCCCAAAACTTAGAATGAGTTCCCTTTTCATCTGTCTCACAGAATGCCTCTCTTCCTTCAAAATACAGTTCAAATATGAACTCCCTTGTGAAACCTTGCCTGCCCTTTAAAGGACCTTCCTTAGCTTCCTTGCACATCTTTGTATTAAATATATATATATATATATATATATATATATATATATATATATATGTCCTTCATATATTTACATTGTTGTTCTGGTTCAGTCATTTCTGTCATGTCCAATTAATTTTTGGTGGACTTTTCTTGGCAAAGATATTGAAATGGTTTGCTATTTCCTTCCAGAACTAGGAATTGTCTGAGATCAGATTTGAACTCACAAACAGTAGTCTTCTGATTTCAAGTCTGGTTCTCTATCCATTATGCCACCTATCTGCTCTTCATATACATTATATGTATGTATGTACATATTCTCTCTAGGAAACTATAAACTCCTTGAGAATATTGTTTCATTTTTTTTTCACCAGGATGGTGACTGACAAATAGTAGACTTTCAATAAATGCTGATTGATAGAATTTGAGCAAAACCCTGCAAGATGGTGACTCTAAGGGCATCAGTTGGGGAAGAGAAATAGCAGGTGCAATAGTGGCAGTGATGAATTGTTCACTTTAATAGAGGTTCCTGGCATTGGTGGAGAATGTTTCCAGGAGGCAAAAATACTTCCTAAGGCTACAGCATTCATGCCAAACCACTGGGATCCTGAGGTAACTCCCCACCTATGTAGGCAGGACTGTTACACCCAAAGACAGGGCACAATGGCCCCATTGCCCAGTGAATCTAATTGCATGATGCTTCTCTAAAAACAACCATCTGGAGTATTTCCCACCTGAAATAAATGTGACAATTTTCACACCAAATCCCAAGGTTCAAATTTCTTCAATTATATCCAGCTGAGATACTGAGCATTGGTGTCACACAGAACATACTGATTTCATCATATAGTCAACTGGTTGGCTCCCTTTGACTCAGCAATTCAGTTTTAAAAAGTACTCAAATAGTTGCATTTCTATTGTCAAATCAATGCTAAATAGTTCTTATCAATAAATAATCCAAGAAATAATAACTTACATTTATGCAACATTTTAATAATGTTTATGAACTTCTTTTTATAGTATTTCAGTATTTTTATATAGTTGTGATCCTTTTCACAAGTTTGAAGTTTAGGTACTTCAGATAATATTGTACCCATTTTATAGATGAGGAGCTCAGAAAAAATAGATGAAGTGACTTTTTAGGTCAAAAAGACAATGTAAAAATTTGAATGTAGGTTCAGTATTTTTCACAACACCCCACTTCACCTCAACCTATAAATCAACATTTTTACACCATCTTCTGAAGTACCCTAATTTAGGCTTTCATTACTACCCTTTGGATTATGTCATAGATGGAATGAAAGTTTCATAAAAAATGATAGCAAGGGTCTTAGGGGTTATAGAGTCCAAACCCTCCTTTTGTAGATGAGGAAACCAAACTCCATAAAAGGTTTAGTGAACTTAACAAGGACACACAGGTAGTAAGTCACAGAGACAGAATTTGAACTCAGATCTTCTGAATTGTAACAGAGTTCTAACAAGATTCCTCAATTTCACTTTCTCTACCTCTACTGCTGAAACAATCTCTTCTTTGAAGATCTGGAAATGTCTCTGCTCAAAAATTTTCAACAATTCTCAGTAATTTACTGAATCAAATCTTGACTCCTTTGCTTCACTGTCAAAGCCCTACCCAATCTAGCACCATTGTAGCTTTCCTAGATTTATCTCAGAACTGCTACTTTCTCTACCATTGATTCTGATGGCATGTAAGATTCCTTTTTGGTCATATTCTGCATGGTTTTTCTCCTTCTATCTCCAATATCTAAAGTATCTTCTCTATATACTGTTGAATTTCCACTTAAGATTCAGCTCAAATGTCACCATTTCTCCCAGAAACCCATCCTGATCCTTCCTGTTAGGAATGACCACTCATCAAGGACCTCAAGTGGAGCTTTACTTGAACCTCCCTTACATAATTATACCACCATATTGTTCATTATGATCATCGGAGTTTGAATTTTCTCCTGTTATTAGACCATATGCACAGTGAAGGAAGCAAATTTGCTAACAGTTAAATTTACATCATCATCCCTTAGCACAGAGCTCTGCACATAGTAGGTGCTTGATTAATGTTCATTGAGTGAATTAATGTCCAAAGAAACATTCCCCAAGGTCCAAAGAGGATCAGCGTAATTATAGGTTTTAAGAGTAACTATATTCAGATAAGACCATAGCTCAGTGCTGCTTTTCACACACGTTACTTCACATTTTCAGCTAGAAAAAAAAGACATTTGTGCCTGAAAACCTGCTTGGGGACAGTTGAGTCTGTGAGAAACATTAGTAAGTTCTCTAACCACAGCTAAATAGCTTCAGCCTAGGGAACAAAGCTCATAGTGGAGGGAGGAAGTGCTCTTCATTGACTCCCACCGCCTTTCCATTGAAGACTAATGAGTCATGGGGACCCTGTGGGGCTGAGAACTAAGGGAAAACTGCTATGGAGACCTATCCATCATCTAATTGTCACTGGAAAATGCATAGCCTCCCCCAAGGCCTTATTCCTATGTGGAATAAGAAATAATCATTGAAATTTATGTTGCTAATTTCCTCACAGCCACCCCAGAAAGTGAAAAGTGTCCCATTTTACAGATACAGAAAGTGGTGAAGGGATTGACCTATCTTTAATTGTCTAGTGCCTGTCATATTAACTCCACCCCCAAAGAACTCTCCGTTGTACAGTGAAGCAAAACAAATCTATACACTACCCGTTACCTTTCTAGAAATTATTTTTAAAACTGAGTGAATTAATTTTAAAAATCTTTATTAAGCATTTACTATGAGCACAAATTTTTCTAAGCAGTGGGGATAAAAATGAAGAATGACAGTGTTGATCTCAAGGAGTTTACATGCTAATAAAAGGAAAATTCAAGTTGTATTGTCCTGGATAGAATTACTCTTTAAAAGGACCACTGTCTACACTTGCCCTTAGTTATGTACAATTTGTAGATTCTCTTGCAGAGTTCAATGCAATTCTCTCTCTACAGGATTTCATAGTCCAAGACAGACAATGAAAATAGAAAACAAAAGATACGCAAATAGTCGAATAAATATTGAATAAGTAGATGATTCACTCAGATGAATCATGTACCAAATTCAGGGCCAAGCATAGAAGTAATTGTGTGTTTCCAAGCATTGGAGCAAAGGAAGTCTTAGAAAACACTCAAGGGAACTTTCAGAATCTATTCACATTTGGCCATCCTTTAAGACACGACTAAAGGGGTGGCTAGGTGGTGCAGTGGATAGAGCACCAGCCCTGGAGTCAGGAGGACCTGGGGTCAAATCTGACCTCAGGCACTTAATATTACCTAGCTGTGTGGCCTTGGGCAAGTCTCTTAACCCCTTTGCCTCAAAAAAAAAAACTAAAAAAAAAAAAGACCCAACTAAAGTCTCCCATGAAGTCTGTTCTGAGCATTACAATCAAGAATCATGTAATCTTAGCACCTTGCCATTAGACTCAATTTTCTTTTTTTTTAGGATTTTTGCAAGGCAAATGGGGTTAAGTGGCTTGCCCAAGGCCACACAGCTAGGTAATTATTGTCTGAGACCGGGGATTTGACCCCAGGTCCTCCTGACTCCAGGGCTGGTGCTCTATCCACTGGGCCACCTAGTCACCCCTTAGATTCAATTTTCAATGATTTCATCTTTTTTACTTGGTTTCATTTTATTTGTGCTGCCCCTTGACTCAGTGGAGACTCTAACTTGATGTATGGGCTCATGGCATTTCTTCATGCCTGACTCATGGAAGATGAGGTCAAAATTCATTGCTCTTCAGAAGCCTATATGTAGGCCATTCCTGATGACATTCAGAAGAGAGATAGAGGTCCATGGGTAAAGAATAAAGCATTCATCTTCAGGCTGAGGCAATATATGTTGATTTGTTCTCCTTAAACTATACTAAAGTAACTTCTATCAAGAGAAAAAAGAGATAGGGCAGCTAAGTGGTGCAGTGGACAGATCACTGGCCCTGGAGTCAAGAAGACCCAAGTTCAAATATGGTCATAGACGTTTAATACTTATGTGATCCGGGGCAAGTCACTTAACCCCATTACCTTACAAAAACCAAAAAGAAGAAAAAAAGAGGGAAGATATTCAGAAGCAAAAAGAAAGGGATTTTTCCCCCAAGATTTAATGCTTGTGACCATTCTATCCTCTAAGCTTCCCTTTCCACTCTAGATTTTCAGGACACAATTCCCTCTAAATTCTCCTCTCTTACCAACCCTTTTAGTTTTCTTTACTGATTCATCATCCATATTTTCCTCCAAAATATGAGTGTACCCCAAGATTATGTTCTGAGCCTTTTTCTATTGTCTCTGTACATTTTCTCACTTGGTAGTTTCATCAACCTTCAAGGGTTTAACTATAATATCTATGCAAATGACCACTTGTGTTTGCTTTTATATACACACACAATATAGACACAAATGTGTGATTGTATGTGTGTTAGTGAAGATCTGTGTATAATCCCAATCTTTCTCCTGAGTTTTAATCACGTCCCTTTGCCTGCCTATGAACAGTTCTAAGTGGATATCTTATAATGACCTAAATAAAGCTCAATGTGTCCAAAATTCAGTTCTCATCACCACTCTCCAGCCAAGGAAAGGACACACTTTACTTTTAGAACTTCTCTATTTCTACCAAAGTCATCAACATTCTCCCAAGCAACTAGTTGACACCTCACTCTTCCCCCCACCACATTTAACCAACTGCCCACTCTTGACATTGTCACTGCGATAACAATTCTTGCATCCGTTAAATAAGGAAGTCAGTATTTTCAGTTCCTTTTGTCTTAACCAAGGCATTTGTGTTATTTATGTATATAAAGGAAGATTTAAACTGTGGACAGTAAAATAAGTCTCAAAGTCATGCTCTCCCCTGAAATGGAGTATGGTTGAAAA
Source organism: Macrotis lagotis (assembly GCF_037893015.1). Lineage (NCBI taxonomy): Eukaryota > Metazoa > Chordata > Mammalia > Peramelemorphia > Peramelidae > Macrotis > Macrotis lagotis. The sequence continues at coordinate 37,464,315 of NC_133661.1, read as the reverse complement.
ATGTATAGTCTTACACCTATGGGATCCAGAAATGATGGAAGTCTGGAGTTAGGAGATTAGTAAGATATCATGACTGAATTTTGACTGGGACATTCTAAGAATGAGTTACAATAAACTAAGCAGATGCATTCTATTGTCCTGCCTAGAGACAACATTCTTTCCTAAGAGAACCAATGTCCCCAGTTTCTTCATGCTAGCAAGACTTACTTCACCACAGGCCTTTGCAGAAAAGTCAAATTCTTTGGAAATACAAAAAAATGCAAGTCTTGGGTCCTACCTCTCTCTTCCTCTTTTCCCTTCCCTTCCCTCCCCCCCTCCCCTCTCCTCCCCTCCCGTCCTCTCCTCTCCTCTCCTCTCTCTCTCTGTCTCTGTGTCTCTCTCTCTCTCTCTCGTTTCCTCCCTCCCTTCCTCCTGACTAACTGATCTCCTTACTTAAAATGACTCCCCAAGATGTCCATCCACTGAGAATTGGTTAACAGGTCCTGGTCAAGAATACTATGGAAGGGGCGGCTAGGCCACACAGTGGATAAAGCACCGGCCCTGGAGTCAGGAGTACCTGGGTTCAAATCCAGTATGGAATACTATTGTTATTTAAGAAACCATAAATAGTTGGATTCTAGAGAAGCATAGAACCAAAAGCATAATGTACACATTAACAACATTGTGAGATGATAAACCCTGATAGATGCAGCTCCTCTCAGCAGTTCAGAGAGCTTGGAGCTTGGACAATCTTATTAGACCAGCTATGGATAATTCTATCCCCATCCAGAGGAAGAAAAACAAAACAAAACAAAATCCTTCAGAATCTGCTGAACGCTACATTGACTTTTTAAAAAATTATCTCTTAGGTATTTCTTTCCCTTAATCCAATTCCTCATGCTGAAAATGACTAATCTATAAACAGGTTTAACTCAAACGTGCATGTACAATATTAACATGACTGTCTGCTGAGGGGAGGGAGTTGGGAAGGGAGGATAGAAGGGAATTTTGTAACATAAAAATATACATATGCATATGGAAGAATGTTGAAAAACCTTCATAATATATGTTTGGAAAAATAAAATATCAATTAAAGAAATAAAGTCACATCTACGCAAAATAAATAATAAATTTGACTCAGTTCTTTGTATAAAAAAATTTCCTGCCCTCTATATCCTCCAATCAGGTACAAGGCCAAAAGCGCATGTCCTATCAAATCAGTACCCTATTTAAAAAAAACATCAGAAGTTCTCAGGGCAGCTAGGTCATACAGTAGATAGAGCACCGGCCCTGGAGTCAGGAGTACCCAGGTTCAAATCCGGCCTCAGACACTTAATAATTACCTAGCTGTGTGGCCTTGGGGAAGCCACTTAACCCCATTTGCCTTACAAAAACCTAAAAAAAAATATCCGAAGCTCCCCTTCATACCTTTCCTAAACTTATCATACATTATTCTCCTTCCCATTCAACAGTCCAGTCAACATTACTTTCTTGCTACTTCTCCAGTGACCTTCCATCTTCATTTTTGAACTGGTTTTCTCCCATGTATGCCAAGCACTTTTCTCTCACCTGTGCTTCTTAAAATGATTCATCCCTTTCAAAATTCTGATTCTGATAGCTTCTACATATGGCTTTTCCTGATGCCTTCATCTGGTAATCATCTTCCCAACAAAACCCCATCTTGCATTTATTTTGTATAGTAAAGTTGACTGAGACTTAACTGTAGAGACAATGATTTCTTCAATATACTGACTGAATAATCCACAGCAAATTACTTAACTTCTCCATGCTCTAGACAACCATCCAAGATCATAAATTACAGAGAAAATGCCAACGTGCATTGGTAGAGGGAGTTTCCTCACCCTTGTATTCCCTCTACCACTGAAATCACAAGTCTAGTCTCTACCATGGTGTGTATATATATATATATATATATATATATATATTATATATATATATATATATATATATATATATATATATATACATATATATGTATATATGTATGTATGTATGTATTATGCATGCTATCTATCATCTATCTAAGAGGTGTTCAGAGAATGCAAGCACCTCTGGTTTGAGGACTACCAAGCCCTTTTCAGGATCACTCATTCACCTTTGGTAAACAGCTCTCACCTGAGGCTCCAAGAAGCTGTAGCATGTGCAGCAAATATAACCTGCTAAAACCATCTTAGTAGAAGACCTAAGCCAGGTTGAGGGTAACCAACAAACCCATCGATGAGTTAGGGGAATGTCTACCCCAAGCAAAATTTCCTCTATTGGAATGGGTGGATGAAAATAATTTGAAGGTAGCTGAAGAAGGCACAGTGGAGACCTTAGAACTTGGTTAGACATTGAAGACACAAAGGTCATCCACTGCATTTAGAACCATCACCAGCTTCCTGACTTTTGTCCTGTCACTGGACTTCAATGACTCTGGAAGAGAAAGTGAGGCTAATGACTGTGCAACTCTGCCTCACTTAAATCCAATCCATGTAAGCGTAAAGACATCGCCCTTTGATGTCATTTGAAAGAAAACAAATTTATATACCTTCTATCTACATACTTAAGTATCTATATTTATATATGTATAGATATGCTTGTGTGTATCCATAGTAAATATGTATCATGTATATTATATCAATATATCAGTAATTATTGTTTCATTTTTATCTATATAACCTCAGTTATTAGCACTGAGGTATATCTAGGAGTTTGATGCACACTTGTTGAGTGATTCACAAAGATGTTTTTAAAAGAGCATCCAGGAAGCCTTTTCAAAAATAATCAACTTCATCATGACTCAGCCTTCTAGGAAACCCAAACAACTATATCTAGTCCCAGCTATAATTTTCTTCTAGCACAGGCAATATGCCTTCTGCTGCTCCTCTATTGGCATACCTGGCACAAGACTGGATAGTTTTTCATTCATTACATTTACATTTTCAGCCTCTAGTACAGCACCTGGTTCAAATTAAATTCTTAGAAACCACTTGTTGATTAATCATAATTAGCTGGCCAAAGTGTGAAGGAGGTAAAACATCAGGAGATATTTGAGAGAGAATTGGGCATCTGAAAGGTCAGCTAAGTTGTGCAGCAGAAAGAGCACAGGGCCTGGAATCAAGAAGACCTGTGTTCACATCCCACCTCAGTTACGTATTAGCTTAGCTGTGTGACCCTGGGCAAGTCACATAACTCAGTTTCCTCAGTTTTAAAATGAGTTGGAGAAGTAAATGATATTCTACTCTAGTATACAAGAAAATAATGTCATGAAGTCTCAGGCATAGACATGACTGAATAACAACAATAAAAGATACCTTAGAGCCTCAAAAAAAGTAGTCAGCCCAGGCTTAGGATGTGGTGGCTTGTAGTAACAGTAGAAATGTAGTAGAAATGATATATCTTTGTGAACAAGACAAATCCCAGAAAGAAGTAAGTCCTTGGTCCTTCTGCCCCTCCGATGGCAACAGACAACCCCTTTCCCTAGCCCTGAAGCTGGAATACAAACACCACTGTTTCTCTGAGCTCTGCAGGTTCCCATGCAGTAATTAGGAGACTACGCCAGAAAAGGTCACTGCTGGAGAATACAAAGAGAATTAATATACAATGTCCTTGCCATTTTCTTTGATTTGAGTATGTGTACACTGCCAGGAAGAGATTCAGTACTTACATTTTATTCACATTTACTTTGTCAAACATCTCTTATAGAAAAAAAAGTGTTAATCCCAAAATGAGATTATTCAGATCAGGAGCAAACTGAATAAGTGATATGTATATTGAATTTTCATAAAATCCAACATGGAAAAGGGTGGAAGACAACAGTGCTTCCTTGGTGTCCAAGAAAGACCAAGAAAAATACCCCCCACCCCGGTTCATTGAGGAGGTACTCTATAGAGGTATTATGAAAGAGTAGGGAATTGGATGTTACAGATATATTATTGTCTGGAAAAGTAAGGAAAACCTATATTGGTGAGATGCAATGTGAAAGTCTTCACAGAGGTGATATGAAATACTGGTATGCTCTATTTGAAGTCTAGAAGACCTGGGTTCAAATATTTCCTCTGATACAAGCAGATGACCTCCCAGGTAGGAATCAAATCGCAGATCAGGAAGTCAAATATCAAAGCTAATTATACTTCTTCTGTCTTCTATAGAAATATAAAGCCAATGTCCCCAGTAGATAGAACAGTCCTGAGAACAGGAATCTGTTCTCTGGGAAAAAAATCAAAGACCCAGACCAAAAAGGGAGACCAAGGGAAGAGAAGGGAGTGGTCATAACAACCAAGTGATCAAAAAGATCCCTTATAGAAGTTGACAAAATAATAACAAAATTCATTTAGAGAAACAAAAGGTCAAGAATTCAAGGGAAATAATGAAAAAAGTATTAAGAGGCCCCAGAATTACCTCTTTTCAAACTGTACTATAAAAATCATAATCATCAAATAAAAAACCATTTGTTGGAAAAGTTGTTTGATGGGGAAAACCAGGTAAGCAAGATCCAGAAACAATCAAAACTACACCCTAGTGTTCAATAAACCTACTTAGGAAATAAAGACAATTCAATAAAACATTTAGCAAAACTGTGTTCTCCTATTACCTTGAACTATGGACCAGAATATGATCCATATGGGTGAATATCTTCTATGAAATTTTTTAAATATTAGGATGGAAGTCTACCTCTGACCTTTCAGTAGAAAAGTGTTTGACCATAGGTCAGACATTGTTAATGTGTTCATTTCTTTTGTGTGACTGTACTTATTTTTAACATGGACAATTCAATTGGAAGGGTGGCAATTCCTTGGGTAATAATTTTTTTAAAGGAACATACCATCGTTAAAATATTTTTAAAAGAGAAGGAGGCATATAAGGCATAAACAGATTCATAGAATCTCAATATTCAAAATGTTATCTATATGATAAAACTAAAGCACTGATTAAATAAAGTAACATGCTACAGTAAGAAAAGAATAAAATTTGAGAGGACAGGGGTTCAAATCCAATCTGTCACTATCTGTGTGTCTTGGGGTAAGTGGCTCAACTCCTGTGGACTTCTATTTGATCATCTATAAAATCAAGGAAGTTATACTAATTGATCTCAAAGGTGACTTCTAGCTCTAAACTTATGTGTTTTTTAATATTAAAACATAGACTGACAGAATTTCCTAAATTCAGTGCTAAAATAGTTAAGACACCACTATGGATACAACTATGGACACTAAAGACAGAGGTAAAAGAAGTAAAAGTCATTTTAGACATAGGTATATGAGGCAGCTAGGTGGCACAGTGAATAGAGCACCAGCCTTGGAGTCAGGAGTATCTGGGTTCAAATCCGGTCTCAGACACTTAATAATTACCTAGCTGTATGGCCTTGGGCAAGCCACTTAACCCCATTGCCTTGAAAAATCTTTAAAAAAAATAAACATAGGTACACAGAGTTAAAGTAGCTACATAGTGCTGGGGATTTATATATTCTCATCCATCTTCTAATTAGAGCTGAATCAATTCAATACAGAACTAAATCTGGATGCTATTTATCCAGATTATAATCATTGTCTCTGCTTTCATCTACCAAGTTTGTGACCTTGGGCTAGTCAGCCTCTCTAGAACTCAGGCTCTTCATCTACAAAACAAGGTGAAACTAAAGGTTCTCTAAGATCCCCCTCCATCTCTACAGCTATGATATTTATCAAAGCATTTACTCTCTTGACCTCAGAGGTATGTTAGAGAACATCTGGTTTGAGTTTCTCATTTTACAGATAGAGAAACTGAGGACCAGAGAGGTTGATTTGCAAAAGGTCACCCAGTTTACAAATGGCCGAGTTCCTGATGATCCAAGTGTCTCCTTCATCACAGAAATTGGTACTTACGTCTTCAGGAAATACACAGTCTAGAAATAGAATTTTGAATGACACAGGCATGAGATACATTAATATAAGGAGGAATCATGGAGGAAACCTAAGTATCCTGGAGGCATAAACAGTAAACAGCTCATTCTATCTCTACAAACTAAAATTTTATTGGTTCAACTTCCTGCTCCATTTAGCTCCCTGAAGCACATCAGCCTTAAATGGACCCATGAGAGAAACAAACCCATGGAAAGGTTTTTGTTCTCCATTCCCCACCCCCAAGCATCTGCAGCATCAAGCTGCATTCATAACCTAGGCAGACTCAGAATTTGAGCTCGGAAGGCCTACAGCAGGTAAGTAGCACAACCTCTACCCAAATGGAATGCTTTCTATAATATACCTAAGAATACTCTCCAGACTCTGATTGAATCCTTCCAAGAAGGAGAAGACCCAATCCCCAGTTTGGGGGGACAGGGGGGCAAATGATAGAATAACTGACATTTATGTATTTATTTAAAGTTTTTAGGTCACTTTAGAACCATTATCACATTAGAGCCTCACAACAACCCTGAAATGTAAGTCTCAAAAATAATATGATAAGCATTTTCCAGATGAGGAAACAGAAATATTTAGCAACTTGCCTGTGGTTACATTACTAGGGAATGATAGAAGCAGATCTTGAACTCTGATCTCTCTAACATTCTAGTCCTCTCACCATGCTACCTCTGAGACAAATACATACATAATGATCAACAAAAATACATTGCAAAAATTTATTTTATAGATGAGGAAACTGAGTCCTGGAATGACTGACTTGCCCAAGGTCAAAAAGTTAGGAAGCAAAGACAAACTTTAAACCTTGATCTCCAGCATCCAATATTTCCAATGACCTTGATATAAGCAGCAGCTAGCAAAATTCTGGGAGTTCTAAAGGGGAGGTATATGTTCCTAGCAGAACAATTTCAAGCTGAGGTTTGAGTGGGAAATATGAGAATAATCCTCTCTTTGCCTCCAGCTACTTGGAAGAGCGATTAAACTAAACTTGATAGAATTCTAAAGGCTTAAAATAGACCTGGAATCCCTACACCCACACTCCCAGCACTCAGTCTCAATCTACACCCACCCAACTGCTGCCAGTTATATCTTACCAATTCTCCAGGTCTCAGAATTGAGAGTTGTCCATGGTTCTGATCAAGAAAATGGTATCGCACTCTTTGAGAGGGTCAGTGGGAGATCAGAACTAAATGCGTGACCTTTGGCAAGTCACTTAACCGCATTTGTCTCCATTTCCCATGCATAAAATGGACTAGAGAAGGAAATGGCAAATCCCTCCAGTATTTTGCCAAGAAAGTCCTAAATGGAGTCACAAAGAGTAGGAGATAACAACAAGGAACTCTTAGGGATATATAGTCAATGGGATTCATAATGCAGCCTGGCTATTGTAACTGGCATGGAAATGGTGGCAACTTCACTTTACTACCCTATTACCCTAAGAGAGAGAAAAAAAAAGAATCTCCTTTGTCCAAAACAGAGGAATGGGCTCGCTAGTTGACAAAGTTTACTTATTGTTAATAGTAAGTACTTTCCAGGCCCCAAGCCTAGGTCCCATCCCAGAGACCCAGCAACCACCCAGCCCCATGGTCCCAGACAAGCCACCCAATCCCAGCACCTAGCCAGTTGACAAAATTTGTTGTTAAAACTAAGCATTTCCCATTCATTGTCCCTCTTCTTTACTTAGGGCCTTCTCCATTATTTCCCACAGAACTTTGCTTTCACATAAGCACCATGCTATTAGCATAATATAATATAGGGAATGTTGGATTTGGAGTCAGAAGATCTCAGTTCAAATCTTACCTCTTCTACTTACTACTTAATTTTCCTTATTTATAAAATGAGTGCGTTGGACTAAACGACTTTTGAAGTCTCTTAAGCTCAAAATCTATGATTCTAAGAACTAGTCTTACTCATTTTAATTAAGGTGATGATAATTTAACATATAACTCCTCTCAGAGTCACATAAATAAGGCATCCTTGAATAACAGAAAATGTGGAATATTGCACTGTCAGACTTATTTAATATGTTACTTAGTTTTGTCAAGTTGATTTTTTTTCTTTTTTAAAAATCTTTATTAAGAGAGATGGTTCTCTGAGGAAATGGAAAGACTGAGAAATGTAGGTGATCTAAAATGAAAAAGATCAATAAAAAATTTATTTTAGGCAAAAAGAACCAACAGAAGGAAATTATTGTGATGGAATATAAGATAATATCACAATTGGAGCAGAGACTTTTCATGTTCTTCAGATCTCTTTGCTCGCATGGGGGAATTTTGAATGCTCCAAACTTCAGTGAGGGCAGCCAGAATCCTGGGTGAAGGGTAGAAAGGCTGAAAGAAGATACAATAAGTATTTTGACCCACTCAGGAAGGTCATTCTGAATCAGAACATTTAGACAAAACAGTGGAATGATTGTGCTTGGATTGGGTGACAGGTAATTGTCATGCTATTTTAATCTATAGGGAGAGGAGATAGCATCCCTATCTAGTCTATTCATCATTAAGAGATGTACCTTAGTGAGGAAGACCCCTGCCAATCTTCCAACCCCTATCTAGGCTGCCTTCCCTATTGCGCATGCACACGTGTGTTTGTGTGTGTGTGTGTGTGTGTGTGTGTGTGTGTGTGTGTGTGTGTTGGCAGGGGGATGAAAGGAGGATAAAAGAAACAGAAGGAGGATATTTAAGTAGTGGAAATTTCTTCTTGGAAAGAAAATTGGGGGTGTTTTTCTTGACATTAAGGTTTAATTTATCTCTTTGCAGCTTTAAGTCACTGCTCCTAGTTGGGTGCTCCATCCTTTGGTAAAAACAGAACAATCTTAACCTTTCTTCCTCAAGCAGATCAGAATTAGAATGATCTACCTTAGAGAAGCAAAGGCCAGGTCTGGTATTAGGTCCCTCTCTTTGATAGGCAATACAATCTATAATTGAGATCCCTTCATATGGTTAATATCAGACCTAGGTCCTCACTTCCCAGAAAGAAGTAGTGTGTTATAGAAAATTCTAGATTTGGAGGAAAAATAGGAAAAAAGGGAATAAACATTTTTAAGTGCCTTGGTTGAAAATGGATCCCAGCCCAAGGCTCCCTAAGAATATTTGGCTTCTGATGACTCAGAATGAGCTTTAATAGCAATTACTTCTGTTTTAGCCAAAAATCCTGAGGGTTCCCATATTGATATTGTTTTGTTTTTTGAGGAGGCCATTCTTTGCCTCATTTTTGCCTAGCTTTAATCACTGAATGGGTGTTGCCTCAGACAAACTGAAGACCTTAGATTAAAAAGGCCAAGGTCTCCTACTGTACTTACTGGGTCATCTCTTATCATCCTGATCTATATCTTGCCACTGGACCCAAATGACTCCAGATGAAAGAATAAGGCTGATGATTTCATATAACCCTGTCTCTGTTAAATCCAACTTACAAGTCATGACATTCTCTTCCTAATGTCATGGTCAGCTTCAAGAAATGAAGGACAACCAGCATTACATGCCAGGGAGTGCTAAGTGCTTTACAAATATGGTCTTATTTCATCATCAAAACAGCCTAGGAGGGAGGTGCTATCATTATTCCCATTTCACAAGTGAGGAAATTGAGGCAGACAATAGTTAAAGTGACATACCCAGGATCACATAGCCAGAAGTTCAAATTGGACTTAGGTCTTCCTGACTCCAGGTCCAGAGTTCTATCCATTCTGTTACCTAATAACTTCAAAGTAACTCCAAGTGGATTTGGAATCTATCAAATTGAACCAATTTATGTGTCTAATAACATATAAACTACAAGTCTAATACTATCTCCCCAAATCTACTCTTTGACAGTTGAATTTTGTCACAGACAAGAAGCCCATTTGAATTTCCTCTTTAAAACTGATTCCTTGTTTTTAACCTCTTCAGCTCAACTGAGGTACCAATAATCATTTGGGCATTAGACTATCCCTCTTAACACTGAGTCATCTTCAGTTTTGATAAGGCTGATATCTAACATTCACTCAAATCACACTGAATTTAAAATCTCATGACAAAAATATCTATAAGAGACCTCCATTTAAGTTAACCTCTGTAAATTAGTCAAAACTCTTTGGGTCCAGTCATTCTAATAGCTCTCAAAAACCTCACCCTGAAAGTTATTAGCACAGCTTCTTTCCCTCTTTTGTTCACAAAGATAGAATGAGATGGTTTGTCAAATACTTTGCTATATCCCCCAAATACCACAGCATTCTGCTGAACCACTGGGTGAACAACCCTGTCAAACAAACAAGTTAGTCCAGGCATGACATGTTTTTAGTGAACTTGCCCTTCATGTTTTCACATTCACCAGACCAAGAGATAACCCCTCAGTAGACCATAATCAGCCTTACTGAGCCAAAACCAGAATTATGTGTGATTAATGAGTAAGTAGATAACTTTGGAATGGTTGCTAACTGACCCATCTTCTCACTGTCAGATTAGCAAAGAAATTCCCCCTCAGTCTCACATCATCTATCCTGGGTATCCTGGATTTCAGGAAAAAGTCCCATGACTACCTCAGTCTTCCACTTATTGCAAGATATTATTGAAAGATCATCCCTCAAACCACTGAGATAGCCTAGAAGTTTTACCATGAACAAGCTGAGAAATCTCTAGGGATTCTTGTATAATTCCTCATGGCCCATAGGGGACTCTTACAAATTCACATATTGGTCAGGTATAGCAGCAATCTAAGACCATACTAACTCTTCTCTCTGCCTTGTTTCCTAGGATCATAGGAACATCATATTGAGAGCTGGAAAGTATCCTAGAGATCATCTAAGGCAGACAGGAAAACCAAGTTACATTTAGAGACAAGTACCTGAATATGAATTCAGACTGATATTCACTCTCAGCTGATGCTGGTGTCTCAGTTTCCTTTCTGGAAGGATGAGTGGCCTAGGATCCTATGATCTAGCCCAATCTTAGCTAAGGAAGCAGAGGGGCTTGGGGTCACCCTGGTTTCAGTTCAGGCAAAGACCTCTTGACTATAAATTCCTTTTTTGGTACCAGACTGTCCCCAAGAATCCTAGAATCTGCAAGTTAGAAAGCATCTCATCTTCTAGTTTGATCCCAAACTGAACAAAATGGCACCAGGCTTAATTATCCCTCATTCACTGACTCCTAAAAGAGTCATTCTTTGCTTGGACCACTCTAACTCTTTCAAAGCTTTTCTTTATATTGAGCAGAAGTCTACCTCTCTAAAGCTTCCACCTATTGGAGGACCAAGTAGAGCAAACCTCTTTAAATAGGGGTTCTTGCCCTTTATTTGTATCATGAACCCCTGTAGCAATCAGGTGGCACCAATGGACCCTAATTCAGAATGATATTTTAAAGGCATAAAATATAACTGAAATGTAAAAGAAACCAAATACATTAAAATAGAAATACAATTTTTCCAATCTTTTCACAGAGATCACGGAATCCCAGATTAATAATCCTTAAAGTTTAAGACAAACTTTGGAGTCTTTTTCTTTTGCAGGTTAGACTTCCCCATCCCTTGAACCTTTCTAGCATCTAGGGGCCTCTCTATTCATTTCCAATTAGTAGAACTCAAATAGAGTTTGTCAGTATCTTAGGGTCTAAGAGACTTAGATCTTAGCAGTCCAGATGTTGATAGCAATAGTTAAAAGCTGACATTTATATAAACTGACTTTAAAATTTGTCAAATCCATAGGGTGGCTAGGTGGTGCAGTGGATAGAGCACTGGCCCTAGAGTCAGGAGTACCTGAGTTCAAATCCAGCCTCAGACACTTAATAATTATCTAGCTATGTGGCCTTGGGCAAGTCGCTTAACCCCATTGCCTTGCAAAAACCTAAAAAAAATTGTCAAATCCTTTTCATTTATCACATTTAATTCCCAAACTACTTTGTAATGCAAAGTACTGTCATTTAGGCCCATTTTACAGATGAGAGATGTGATATGATTTACCCAGGGTCACAAAGTTGGTGACTTAAGTCGGAAGCAGGATTCAAACACAGGTCTTTTTTTACCCCATATACCAAAATTCTATGCCACCTATTTGCTTCTAACTTAGAGCTGGAAGGACCTCTTAATTCATCTAATTTAATTCCCTCATTCTACAAAAGAAACTGAGGCCTAGGGAGTTTGCTGGCTTGCCCAAGATGGTGTATGTAGCATCAGAGGAGAGATTTGAATACAGGTCTTCTGAGTTCCCAGTCAGTGGTCTTTTACTGCCTCCCTTCAGGGAAGGATTTAGAATATTAAACCACATTCTTTGGGGAGAATCAAAGATCTTAGAATTCAGAAAACAAATGGAAAAAGAGAACACAAGATGTAGAAAACAAAAGTCGTGCTCTGATCTGCTGAGGAAGAGTGAGGAGAATAAAGAGAAAATTCTAGTTATCTGAACAACATCAGAACATATTTTTGTGCATTTTGCTTAGAGGGGGAACCAATTCCCTAAAAAAAAAAAAAAAAAAAAAAAAGTAACAAACCAACTGGTATTTCTCATGCCTGGCAGTTCCCATTTTGAACAGGTGGTGTGATAAAATGTTCAAAGACCAAGAATCCAGATCATACAGATTTGATTCTCAGCACCATGGAATCTAAAGGGAAATTGGATTTCATGACAGGCTGCCAAACTGAGTGTGGGTCACTGTGAGCCAAAGGGAAGGGAAGGGAGCTCCCACCAAGCTCTGATGCATAGGTAAGCTCTGGATGATCAAAGCGAGGCCCATAGAATTCAGAACTGGTCTTTTCCTGAAGTAGAATGAAGGGAAGGGAAGTAAATGTAAGAAACTGAGACCCGAGTAGACTCTTCCTAAGAACTTGCCCTCATCTCCCTGGAGTAGCTCATCTTCAAGTGGCCTCAGAAACTGCCTTCTAAGTAAGAACAAAAGCAAAAATCCTGGCAACAAAGATTTCCATGAGACTTTAAGGTCCACAAAATTCTTCCCGACACCCTCGAGGTAGATGACAGATGTATCAACCCAGTGTCATAGATGAGACTTAAATAAGACCTGACTCCTCCAAGGTTACGTTGCTCTTTTTTGGTAGACATCTGAAAGTGTTTGTGTTTCTCAATTCGATTAAATTCAACAAAAAATATAAGATCAAATTATGTGTGGCCTTGGGCAAGTCACTTAACCCCATTAGACATAAAAATGAAGCTGGGGTACAGTTGTTATTTCTGCTGAGCAGTGAGATTTAACCATTACATTGGATGGATCCTTCCCAAAGAACATTTATTTGTGAAGTCCTATGCTTGTAATGGCTTTTCATAACTGCATTTTAAAATACTACCAATTCTTCAATACTTAACTAAAATTATACCTTCTCCATGATACCTGAACTAAGTCTGATCAAATTGAAAATGACTTTTCCCAACTCAGGATTCCCATAGTACATTTTTGCGACCTTCTACCATTCCTATCTTGCTCCACTTTATGTTACACCTCTTTGAATTTAGATTGTTCCTCTGTCAGAACAGCAACTCAAGGAAACAGGGATTTTATTTATGGCACAGGGGTTAGGACTGGATAAATGATTTCATTGATAAAGAGAACTCTGGAGTGAATATATTCTTTACCAATACAAAGTAGCACCCTCTCTGCAACGTATATCTTGGAGAGTCCCCTAGAACACTCAGTGGTTAAGTGACTTACCAGGGGTCAAACAGGATGTGGCAGAAGTGGTCCTCCAACCCAGGTCCTTGTGGCTTGGAAGTCAACTCTTGATCTGCCATATCCTGACTGCCTTTTCATTTTTAGAATTCATAATAGGCAATAAAATGTTCATTGAATTGAAATGAATCATGAAACATGGGTGGTTTCTGAATTGTTTTCCCCAAGGAAACAAGGTCATTTTCCTTTTGGGAGCCACAGATCACCAATTACAAAATGAGAAAATTAGACTAACCAGTATGTTTGGAGTCTTCTGACTCTGGTAAGTTTATGTCCTAGATTTTCATATATCTATATCCAACATTCCATGTCCCATATTCTAGGGTCCCTTCCTTCTCTAACATTCTATATTTCACATATGAGAGCCAAACTCTGATATTCTGTCTCCTAAGACTCTGTCTGCTCTGACATTGTGTTCTACAGTTGTGTGAACCACCTTCAATATCCATTTAGTCACTCCACCATGATACTAAAACAACAGAGTTTGGAACAGGTCCATCAACTGCAACCCCACAGACCCAAACCACAAATTGAAGTCCACTGACTTGTCCACAGAACTCAGACAGATTTGCCCGGGTTCAGCATGAAGAAGTTCAGCTTTTAAGAAGCAACAAAGTGAAAACAATTGTGAAGCTCATAGCAAAATTGCTTAATCTGATGCAGGGAGTCCTTGGCCCATCATGGGCCCGTAGATCCTAAAACCAAAGGAAGTTCATTTCTAGAGGTCTCTCCAGTCTATGAAAGTCTCACTATGAAAGCATCTGTTTTTCATCCATACACCTGGATGAGTCCATTGTGTTCTCTTCCCTTGTGCCCTTTTCCATTGTGAGATATGAATGGGCAGGGACCCAGGTGATTGAAACATTCAATCCTTGCATCAGGATCTGTTCTCAACAGTTTAGGGGCTCTTAGGGTAACGTGCACAAGTGGACCTAACAACTCACTTAATAACCAACATTTACGTAGCGTATTCAGACTTGCAAAATACTTTCCAAATATTATCTAAATCGACCCTCATTTTAACCCTGTGAGGAAGTTATCGTTTCCATTTTAGGGGAGGGGGAGGGAAAAGCTTTCATTCACTCCCTACTAAGTGCCAAGCATTTTACAGTAGTTATCTCAGTTGATCCTTATGACCCTGTTACGGGCATTCGGGGCTGTTATCTTGATTATAAAAGTAAAGAAACTGAGATTGAGAAAAGCTAGGTGAATCACAAAGGTAAGTGTCTGAGACTAGATTTGAAATCAAACCCTCCTATCTCTAGATCCACAACTCCACAAATTAGCTTCATTTCTTTCTATAGCACTTTATTGTCTACAGAGCTCTTTCTTTCCAACGTCCCTATTAGGTAGATATTGAAAGTGCTAGATAGGGGCCCACTAGGTGGCGCAGTGTATAGAGCACCTGCCCTGGAGTCAGGGGACCTGGGTTCAAATTCAGCCTCAGACACTTAATGATTACCCAGCTGTGTGGCCTTGGGCAAGCCACTTAACCCCATTTGCCTTGCAAAAAACCTTTAAAAAGTGCTAGATATAATTTGATAGTTGAGAAAATTGAAGCTTGGAGATGAAAACTGGCAATGGTCATCTAGCTGGGAAGTTGCAGAGAGTATGTCACAATAAGGTGCAGATGCCAGTAAGATCAGGTTAGTTAGTCAGGAACCAAGATTAGGACAGTGATTGACATCAGGCTCTAGAAGCAGGAGACTAGTGACCAGTGACGACGCACAGGGACCAGAGGCCATTGACCAGGACAGAGCTTAGCACAAATCTTTCCTCAGAAACGTAACAGGACCACTCAGTGACCTAGGGGAAATCACAGACTCTCTCTCACCCTCTGTTTCTTCATCTGTAAAATGGGGATAATAATAGCAGCAATTTCCTAGGATAGTTGTCAAGATCAAATGATATAATATTTGTAAACACTTCGCCAACATCGAAGAGCTATGTAAATGAAAGCTATTACTATTACTGGTACAAGTATTACTATTACTATTAATTAGCTCAATTAAGGTCTGAAAAATAGTTGGCAAGTTAGGAAAAGGATAGCATAGGTGTTAGGCCTTAGGCAAGTCACTTAACCCCATTGCCTTGCAAAAACCTAAAAAATAAAATAAAATAAAATGAGGAAACTGAGATACAGTACTTATGGTAACATAACTAAGACTGAGTTCTTCCTGCTGCCAGCTCTGGTAGGCTATGATAATACAGAGGTTTTAGTATGTCTTACCTTGTATCCCTCAAAGTATCCCAAACAACTACATGTGGTTTTAAGGAAGAACACTAAATCTTTTAGAACATCCTGTTCTTACTTCTCTATATGCTATTTCTTCCTCCCATTAAAACAGATGTTCTGGCATTTTTTCACCCTTGTATATGCATAGCATTGTGGAGGTTTTTTGGTGCTTTGTTAATTGGACCAGACATGATTTAATTTTCATAAAGAATTTCTTAAGAGAATGTTGGCATCTGCCCCATAACTCATAATCTGAGAAAGCTGTGACTTGAATGGGGTCACCCAGCCAGTACTTGAACCCAGAACTTCTTGGTTCTGAGGTCATCCCTTTATTCACTGTGCTACATTGCCTCATATGTAGCAAAAAAGAGTTTCAACCCCACAAAGTGGCAATTATTCAATATATATTTAAGTGAATTATGGGTGAGACAGAAGTTATCTCAGCTGAAATCCAAAGCCAGACATGACCTGTTGTCAAGAGTACTTGCCAGCCTCAGAAAAGACTCACCAGGGATCCAAACGGTAGAAGAATGCCTCCATCAGGGGCCAGGTTTAAGCTCCAGGTAATGTGAGCTTTGGGCCAATTCTATAGAAAGGAAACTTCAGTCTGATTCACATGTAAATTCAGAATCTTTCACAGTCAGTAAATTTTCTTTGAGGAAACTGAAATAAACCTAACCATTTCCAGAGGTCACCAATGTAATTAATTACAGTGAAGATTTTAAAAGCATTCTAACGAATGAAAGGCTCCATATCTCACTAATGCAATTATCCCAGACACAGCAGCTGCTTCCAGGGGGAGCTGCTGCCTACCTGGTGATACCATCACTCACTCCTCATTTCCTTCAAGAAGTCTCAGCTGGGCCAACAGGTTCCAGGGATTTTATCCAATCCATCAGTTAGTCAACTTCAAGGACGTGCAGAGCAAAGGGCAAGATATCAAAATGGCGGGCTGCCCTATCCCACAGAAAGCTTATCATCTCACTGGGGAGGTGACAGTCAAACATAACAAGCTAAAAGACAATAAAGAGCAGATAAAGTACGTAACAAATGCCAAATGAGTAATTGGGAAGTATCCATTCCCAGTGCGCATTAGCAGAGAAAAGTTGGAATCAAAATCCTGGATTCAAATCCCAGTCCTGGTTCTTGTAACTGTGTTAGGAAGAAAATTTGCTTAATCCTCAAAAACTTAAAAGATTTTTATAAATATTTATTGACATTAGTCTGAGATAACCCATCCTTCTTTTGGACAGTGCCAACATTATTCATCTCTACAGCCTCTAGCCAGGACAGAGACCAACTTTCACAGTTTTAACCAGTCCTAACTTGACTGAGCTTCTCATTCATTTATTTTCTATATTCACTCTTTGCTTATCACCATTCCAAGCTGTTTGGATACCAAAGGGGTAAGCTTTTATTGTTCTGCTCTCATCACCATAACTAAGTCCAATATATTCGAGAAGCAATACTGCAATTTAATATTCCCAGAGATAGAAAGGTGCCAACCTACTGAGGCAATCCATTTCCTCTTTAGACAGCTCTGATCGTTTTAGCAAGCTTTCCTTTCTATTGAGTTGTTATCTACCTTTCTGTTACTTCTAACCACAATTTCTAGTGCTTTGTATTCTTATCGCTCTCAAATTGTCTATCACATGATACAGCATACAGAGCTCTGGACCTGGAGTCAGGAAGACCTGAGTTCAAATCTGCTTCATTTACGTGATGTATGACCCTAAGAAAGTCAGTTTGCCTCTGCCTCAGTTTCCTCCATTGTAAAATGAGAATAATAATGCCTAGCCCCTAGTCATGAGGATAAAATGAGATGTTTATAAATCACTTTGCAAACTCTAAAGCACTATATAAAGTAGTAATAATAGCAGAAACAACAGCAAAGGTCTTAGTGATCTGAAGTGAATTGAAGTAATTCAACGACAAACAAAATCCCATACCTAGACAATTCCGGAAACTGTTCTTTTCTCCTCTTGTTGCAATGAGGGATTCTAGAAAGTAGATGTATCAAATCCTGACTCTGGGACAGAAATTTTATTTGGTGAGAAATAGAATGACAACCTTAAAAGTTTATGTATTTCTCACATCCATCAAAATATTCATAGCAGTCTTTCTGGGGAAGCCAAGAACTGGAAACAAAATACAAGCTCATTTGAAGAATGGCCAAACAAATTGTGGTTATATGGATGCAACGCAAAGTTGCTATGTATAAGAAATGATGAATGTAATGATGAGATGGAAAGACTCATGAACTTATGTAAAGTAAAATCAGAAGAATGAGAAAAACAATATACACAATAACTTTAACAATTTAAATGAAACCAACAACAACAAAACAATTTTAACTGAATGTTGCAAAATTATAATAACCAAGTTAGGCCTAAAGGAAATAGAAGAGATGGCATCTTGCCCTGCTTCTTTGTAAGTAGGAGATTAGATGTGGACCATTACATCTAATGTCAGATATATTTGTCTATACATTTGGTCAGTTTTGTTAAACTGTTCCTCCTTTTCCAAAATTTCTTGTTATAAGGAATGGTTCTATTGGAAAGGAAAGGAATAGTGATCCATTGAAATATATAAGTGATATAAAAACCAAAGAAATCAGAAAACATATTTTATTTTTTTAAATGTCTTTGTACAAAGTCATTAAAAATTTACCCTCTTCTGCATTTTGTGACAACTGACTGGCTACCTTTCTTCCCCCAATGTGATTTCTGGATCTTAGGAAACCATTTCCCTGGTTGGGGGAGCTCAGTAATAATCATCTAAAGCTAACAAAGGAGATGGCATCAGTGGCTGGTGGCAGGAAAATGATGAAGCAAAATTATACAGTGGACCCACTTCCTACAAATCTGCTTAGATGTTCATGTGCACTGGTGCCAAGAAAAACAATATCTTCTGAGAAGCTGGAAAGAAACAGGGGTTGGGTTGAAGGTGTATTTTGGAGCAAATGCATGCAGGAAGGACTTTATTCAGAGACTGATCACTTGGAAAGGCCAGATCTACACTCTGAAGGGAATGAAAGTTACACAGCTCAGAAAATTGTGCTGACTTTTGAGGCAAGAAAAGGAAGCTGACTAGGATTCATCAGGATAGGACCTGTGATTTCATTAATATAGGCAATTTCAAGGGTAGAAAGTCCCTCCTCCCCCCAAAAAAAGAAAATTCCTTTACAACTTTAAAAGTACAATCAAATCAATAATACAGTAGTCTTTGCTATTAGAAATGACTAGTGAGTTATTTCTCTTTTGATTTCCCCATCTAAGACACCACTCCCTGGACAATACTGTCCTATATGTTAAATATTTGTCTCCTATTATTAGAATTAAAGAACACTTAGAATTAATAATCTTCTATTTGTTTATTCATATTAGGAAAAGAAACTTTCTTACCAATCAGAGCTGCTTCAATGAATAGTGTACTACAATAGGAGATGGTGAATCATCAACTCTGAAGACTAGAAGTCTTCATGATGTCTGGTGGCTCACTGGTCAGTAATATTGTAGAAGTGAAACCCACAGGGCAAAAAAAATTGGCAAGTGGCTGAACAAGTTAGGTTAATTAAATGTGGTCGAATAGCTTGATACTGTAAAAAATGATGAAAGGTATGATTTCAGAGAAGCCTGGGAAGACTTGTATGAACTGATGAAAGTGAAGTAAGAAGAACCAAGAGAAGTTATATACTTCTCATTGAATGACTTTAAATCTCTAATCAACCCAATGACCATTCACAATTTAAGAGAACTCCTAATGAACCATTCTACTCATCTCATAATAGAGAGGTGATAGACTCAGAGAAAAGAATGATACATGTCTTTCTTTAGGCATACCTAAAAAAAAAGACATGTATCATTCTTTTCTCTTGCAAGAATTTTTTCTTTACTACAAATACCTTTAATAAATATTGCTTTTCTTTCTATTTTAACAGAGTGGGCAAGAAATTGCAGAATTCTGTTTGCAAAAAAATTGCATTAAAAATTTAATTTAATTTTTTAAAAGATAAGAATTTCATCTAGTTAATTCCTTAGATTCTAACATCTCTTTCAGTTAGATCCAGCTGAGATCCAATCAATAAGCAACTATTACTGAAAAGTAGTTTGATAGAAACTAGACTAACATCTTATACCATATACCTCAGTAAATGACACTTGGATAGATGTTATAACTATAAAAGGACATGTAATTTTAAATATTTAGAGAAAAAAGAAAGGCTATGCCTTTCACAACTATGGCTAAGGAGGGAAATTTTATATAAACAAGGCATAGAAAGAATTATGAAAAATAAAATAGACAAGCCACCAAACACTCTGATAAAAATGAAAATTTTCTGCGCAAGTAAAATAAATAGAAATCAAAATGACAAAGCAAATAATTGGAGAAAATAGTAAATTTCTCTAATCAAAGTCAAATATCCATGATATGCAACAAAAAGAAGTTATTCCCCCAAAAAGATAAGTGATGAAAGGATATGAATAGGCATTTGCCAAATGAAGAAATCCAAGCTATCAGACATGTAAAAACATTGTATGGATCTCAAAAAGTTGTTTTTATTTATGATTAATAATAATACAGTAAAAGTATTCTTTAAAATGTTTTGAATGAAAAATGTTTTAAATCATTAATATGTAAATGAAGCAGCTCTGAGAATTCATCTCAGCTTCTTTGAATTAGCAAAGTTGCCTAAAATAAAAAATTCAGTTACTCAATAAAACAGTTACTATGTGCCTTAGCAAACTACTACTTAGCATAGTAATAGGAATTGTTGTTCAGTCATTTTTCAATCATGTCTGACTGTTCATGACCCCATTTAAGATTTTCTTGACAAGGATACTATTTCTTTCTCCAGATCATTTGGGACAGAGAAGTAAACTGAAGCAAGCAGGGTAAAGTAATTTTCTCAGGGTTATATAACTATTATGAAGTATCTGGGGCTAAATTTGAACTCCTGACTCCAAACCCAACACTCTATCCACTGAGCTACCAATCTGTAGCAAATATTAGGAATAAAAATATGAAAAAGAAATTCAGTCCCTCCCAAAAGAAGCTTACAATCTAATGGGGGGAAGACAACACACAAAAAGGAAGCTAAAAAATCTGAGGGTTGAAGGGGCATGGGGCATGATGGATGGATGACCTAGACATCCCCTCCTTAAATGTGGGCTCTGGCATTCATATCCCCTCCCTCTAATCAAAGGGGCAGAGGGTATGCATGGCATATAAGTACCAAGGATGATTGGATCTTGCAAGCTGATGGGTTTTCCTAAAGACAAGGTTCCTGGGAGGCATGCTAAAGTTCAAAGTCTTAAAAAGTATAGAGAAATTTTATAGAAGTTGTGGATGAACAGACAAACTAATGACTTAGTTCAATCATTCTAAGAAACAATTTGAAGGTCACTTAACTGTACATTCTCATTTGACCCAGATATTACTATCAGGCATATGCTGCCATGGGAGTCAAGGAGAGAGGGGGAATGAACCCATATTATATATCACAACAATTATGTTTTAAACAAAAAGCAAGAAAGAAAAATTTGATACCCATCAGTTGGCATTTTGCTAGACAAATAATCACATGTGGAGGTAATGGAATTTTCTTGTGCCATAAGAAATAATGAATATGACAGACTCAGAGAAACATTGAAAGATTCCTATTAACTGGTGCAGAGTAAAAGGAGCAGGATCAGCAGAAAAGAACTTATTAAATGAGCACAAGAGAAAAAACTTTGAAAGACCTACAAACTCTGACCCTTTAAGCAGGAACTAGTCATGACTTCAAAATACTGATAAAACATTTTTCCACATTTTTACAGATACGATGGATTAGAAATACAGAATGAAATATTACTTCTCAGACCTGATAGAAATATTGATTTTGATTTTAATTGACTATGTATACTAATTAAAAAGAATAACTTCTTGCTGATAGGGAATGGATGTAGTGATGAGGGAAAAGCATCAATAAAACCTTTCTTTAATGCATAGATATAAAAAAGAAATTGATAAAAAGGCAAAAAATAGAGTATTTTTTGTTATTTAATATATTTTTACAAAGCTACATAACAAAAATACAATTTATTATTTCTCTGAATATTGAAACACACATATGGGAAATGTTGAAATGTGTTGCATATTGTATATTGAAATGGTTTATGTGTTGTGGAAATGTTGAAATGGATTGTATACTGTATACTTAAATGGTTTATATCTTAATGGATAAGTTTACAATCAAATTCAAAAATTTTTAAACCAGAAATTTTTTGACCATTTATTAAGTTCCAGGCACTATTCTAAGATCTGGGTATATACAAGAAAGGCAAAATATTCCTTGTCCTCAAAATACTTATAGTTTAATAGGGGAGAATAATAAACAAAATGTGAAGAGGATGCAAGATCCATGCAGAGTTAATAAAGGTAATAATATGAGAAGAAGGCTTCAGCCTGAGAATCTAGGAAAGGTCTCCTGCAGAAGGCAGCAAATGACTTGAGTCTTAAAACAAGCTTGGGGAAAAGTTTTAAATCCGATAGAAATTTACATTTGATTCTAAAGGCAATAGGAGTTAATGTAGTTCAGTGAGGAGGGAGGCAACATGATCAGACCAGTGCTTTGGAAGCCAAGTGGAAGATGAAAGGGAACACATGGAGATCTGAGGCAACGAGATCGAATAGTAGGCTACAGCAAAAATCCAAGCCTATGGTCATAGTGGTGTGTGTAGGGACAAATATAAGACATTCTGTAGAGACAGAGATGGTATGATTTGACAATTGATTGGCTATGTGGGAGAAGTAAGAGTAGGAAGTCAAGACTGAGGCTTATGTCATAAGCCCTGTGTGTCTAGGAGGAAAGTGTTATACTTGATAGAAATGGAGAAGTTCAAAAGAGGGAAGGGTGGGTTTTGGGGGGGGATAGAAACAATGAGAGCTGTTTTGGAGATGGTAAATTGTAAAGTTTCCTTTATATCCACTTCAAAATGTCCAATAGGCAAATGATAATATGGGACTGAAGCTCAGAAAAGAGACTAGGGATGGGTATAAAGATTTAAAACTCATTTTCATTGAAATGATAACCCAACTCATGGGAGCTGATGAGTTCACCAAGTAAGAGCACATCCATATAGAAAAAAACAGCAGAGGACTCAGTATATAACGTGAGGACACAACCACAGTTGATGAGCATGACATGCAAGGAGATTAAGGAGTGAATGGTTAGAGAGGTAAGAAAATCAAAAGAGTAGGATAGCAAAAAGTCAAAGAAGAGAATCCAAGAGGAATCCTCAAAAAGTTGAAAATTGAGAAAGGGTCTTTAGATCTGGCAATCAAGAAATCAATCGATAACTTGGAAGAGGCAGTTTCTGCTGAGTGACAACGGCAGTGGCAGAACATCAACCTCACTGGATAAGGAATATTAATGAAAAAAAAAGGCATCCAAAAATCTCAACAAGTCAAATTACTTCCTCTCACCTATGTTAGACCTAGCAAACTCTGCTGAAATGATGTAAGAGCAGCTCTCTCCTGGGCCAGATGAAAGTCAGATGGTCCCCAGGCTGGCTTCAGTCCAATTTGTCAACTTTGACAGCTCTGGGGCTTAGGGAGAGATTCAGGAAGTAACATTATTAAGACCTTTTGGAATATCCTTAGCATTATGGAATGGGTAACAAAAAATGCATTAATACTCCCAGTGCCTGTCTCCTTGGGGACCTCAGAGGCTTAATTCTTAAACAATGTTTATAATTGTAAAGCTTTGGGAGTAGCACGGATGAGCAGCATTAGAGCTGCACAGACTATTATTATCCAAACCACACCTTTTAAGCTTTCCCCATCACTACATTAATTCACGTAATTTTCCTGTCTCCTATTTAATTATATGGGGTCTAAGAGACTCAAAGCTAAGCTGCTCAGTTTGGTGTCTGTGTGTGTGTGTGTATTTTAACATAAAACATTTATCTGGTGAATGCATCCTCCCTGTAAGCTTAGAGTCAACATACTTGGAAAATGCTCCCTAGTGGGGGCTGATGGCTTGGCCCTTGGTGGGGCTCATCTGTATGATCTAACACTCACAGTGGGGTGTCTGCTTCCCTCAAAAGACTGTTCTTTACCAAACTCTCCCTTCTATATGTGAGTGACTAAAAGAGGGAAAGGGAAGGATAAAAGTCTTTTGCTATAACCAACTGCCCCCAAATCACTGGCTATTTAATATAATCACTTAGCATTAAAGTATTAGACAATTGGGAGATGAATTTGTAAATGGCGTTGGATAATGGATCTTTTTAAGAGCTCGAAAGGATTGTAGAAGTCATCTGGTCTAACCCCCCATTTTGTATACTAAGAAGCCAAAAACTATAAAGATTCTTGACCTTGGTAGAAGAGCTAACTTCTGCTCTTCTGATTACAATAGAGCCTGATGCTATCCACTATACCAAGCTAACACCACTCTTAAGTCTTTTAAAATAGCAAATTTCTCCATAATTCATGTTTTTCCAATCATTTTTCAAAACAACTACTGTTTGCTTCTCTGTACCATTTCAGCAATGGGATGTGATCTCAGGGCTCACAATGGGATGTGTTGGGAAAGCAAAGATTAAAAAGAGACAGTTGCCCCTCTGTTGCCCCTAATTTGTAGTCTGGGAGGAGAGGAGAGAGTCCTGGATGCTGCCACAGGCAAAGGTTTCTGCATCCCCCAACCCTGAATTCACTAGGGGTCTCTGGGTGAACCTCCCTTTCAGAAGAAGCAGCTGCCGGGGAGGGGGGGGGGTGTAAGTCATTGGCAGGATAACTGGTCACTTTCCTGGTGGACGGTGCTGGCCCCCCCAGGGGTATCTGAACTGCATAATGACTCAATAATATTCTAGAAAACAAGTGACATGGAGTGGAGTAAGGTGGCAGCATGTTCCCAAAGCTGGCTGAGGTAGAGGCTTCAGAAATCGCCACTGCTGTGCTGCCTAACCCCCAAGCCACTCCTTCAAGAGTCCAGAAATGATGGCTCCTCCCTGCCTGGTCCACTATCTTCATCATCTTCTTCCTTCTCTTCACTGACTCTCCTAGCCCTCTCACTGCCATGCTCTTGATGTAATGCCCTATTTCTTCCTTATTTCTAGAATCCCCATCACTTCTCTAGCCCTCCAACAATTTCCATTAACTCTAAAACCCTTCACCCCTTCAGTCCCCATCCCTCTATAACCCCCTTGTCTTTATCCTCCCCATCACTTCCATGACCCCTCACTCCCACAATCCCCATAACCTCATGAGCCCCCATAATTCCTATCATTCAATTGCTCCCAGGCCCCATCCCCCTTTCCCTCTCCTAATAAAATTGTCTTCCATTCTACTATTTGGATATGTCCTGGATTTCTCCTAAACTGATTAAAATCACACTGTTTGCATCTTTCAATTACCCAGAGAAAATAAGGAGCTCTTTATAGAAGGGCTGGTGATTGCTGAGCAATTTCAGGCAGCCCCACAGAGGGTATAGGGCCCACCCTCTCAGCATTGGCCATGGGGCCACTTCTTTCAACCCTCGGCCCAGGATGCCAAGTCAATCTGCTTGATTCCCTGGCTTACAGATAAGACCACAACACAGCTGCCTTCTATTTGGACTAATGAGAATGTTGGTAAGAGAAGGCCAGCAGGAGGAAGAAGGGGCTCATCAGGTAAATGGAGGAGGCAGGGCTAAGCCCCTAGCTTAAGAGACAGCAGATCCCAGAGAAGTATCAAAACCTGGATATCCACCTCTTTAACCCTGAATATCTAAAGTGTCCTTGACTTCTGGATACTCTTGGAACTTGCCTCTACACACACACACACACACACACACACACACACACAAACACACACAAACCCCTCTGATCTCACAGAGACTTCAGGAGAGTCAGGATCCTTGGTATAAAACTCAAATAGAAAAGAGTCTTTGCAGACCTCATATTGACTTAGAAAATCACAAACTCACATCATCTTTGTTGTACTGTATTTTTATTAATTTTGTTAAACATTTCTCAATAAAATGTTAATATGGTTCTGGTCTCATTGAAGAGTTTTAAAGGCCCCATGCTACCCATAAGCCTTGCTCTACAGCCATCCCCAGAGATTCAAAAGCTCCACTTTCAGGGAAACTACAACTTCCTGAGACAACAGTTCCCTTGGGAACAGCTCTCATTGTTAGGAACTTAATTTTTTTTCTACTGCCATTGAGCCTAGAGATTTGCCTCTCCATACCCTAGGGGGCCAAGAAGGGTAAAGCTAATCCCTCATTCACCTTCAGCCCTTCAATCTTTGTATTTAGTGATCATGGGAGACCGATATATTCTCTCCTCTGATCTACATATCCCCATAAACAGGGGAACAACATTAACAAATGATATATACATGACATACTGTCTGCTTTTTGACTCACTTGTTGCTCATATCTTTACTAAACTCTGTGGACGGTTTTTGTCCCTATTTTGCAGCTGAAGCTGAAGCTCAGCAAAGTTATGTGACTTGCCCATATTCACACAGACTAGGGGCGGAGAATATCTGGCCAACAGGCAAATATGGTCAATTAAGTCATTTGGTCTGGCCCTGCCATGGCAACTTCTGGCAAGGAGCTTTTTAGGATGAATTGAAGTTTGACCAAATATAGCAAGTGAATATTGTTATAAATATCCAAATGGCCTAGGCAGAAAAAAAGGTTCCCCATCCCTGACACAAATAGTAGTCCAAGAGCAAAACTCTCCTACCTCCAAAGTAAGTCACCCTTTACAGCTTATAGACCTGAACCTCCATTATAGTATGTGAACTTGAAATTTCTCAGTGGGGTTCTGTAATCCCACATTAACTTTAAGGTTTGATTTACCTCTCCATGACTACCTCAAATCCTGACTCCATATTGGAGAGACTCCACCTGGGAGAACACCTAGTTTTCCTGCACTGAGTTCCAATTCTGATCTCATTCCTCAAAAAAAAGATAGGATGACAAAGAGAAGAAACTCTGCCTAGATTATAAATAGAAAAATGAACTGTATGAATGGTGGTCACATAGATGTGTTTGTAAAAAAAAAAAAAAAAAGGAGGGGTTTATGTTGATGATTCAAGTCCAGATGGTTGCTCCTAGAAATTATGGAAAGGTTATCTTTAAGGAACACAGACTCAATGATCAGTAGAGATAATTTCATGAAATGGGAGGAATTGTAGACTGAAAACTTTAGCATATCTCAAAAACCCAACAAGGAAAAACCAGTTATATATTAGAAGGATTCTTGGACTGACATGACAAATTTCCCTCAAAGAAATACAGACTCAAGCTTTCTATAAACCACAATGATATTATATTCATTCAAGTACAGTAGTAATAAAGACCTACTTAAACTCTATATTTCTAATGAATACCACCATGCCAAGTACTCAAACCCCCAAACTACATGGAACAAAATGTTTTCAATATATAGAGAGAGACCTATGAGAGGAAATGAAAATCACATAAAAATTGCAAAGAGTATATATCATTCCTGTCATCCTGTCTGCTACTGGAGCTGTATACCAAGAATGCTATCAAAGAACCTAAAGAAGATGAGCTGAAAGCCTAAGCTTTTGATTCAATCGTAAAAATTGGTTATTTTAATCCATCTCTATAAAAGTCCATAGAATATTAAATATAAAGGAATAGTAGTTGGGTAGTGACTTATCCCAGGACCTTTTCAATCTGACCCCATCCAAAAAAAATACTAACTTTGATGACAATGATGATGATGACTAACATTTACACAATGCTTTAAGGTTTGCAAAGAGTTTTATAAACATTATCTCATTTGAGACACAGAACAGCTCTGTGGTGTTAGTAATGCAATGAAGAAAGGCAGGGTTAAGTTCATAATTGCAAAGACTGGAAATCTGTTTCCCCACTAAACTTTCCTGTAATTTGTTTGACCAAAACACTTTTCTGGCCACTACTCCTTTTTTGTATTGCATCTTGCTCAATAGGAATATAAGCTTCTTGACAACAAAGACCATTTTTGCTTTAAATATTTTTTATCCCCACCTCTTAGCATCAGGTTTGGGATATAGTAAGCACTTGATAAATTCATCCTTTCTTCCTTTTTCATGTATGCCTACACTCATTCTTTCATTCATTCATTAATTCATTCTTTTTTCATGCATGTCTGCATTCATTAATTTTAATGGATGTTTTTGTTCTTTCTTTTTTCATGCATGACTGTATTCATTCTTTTTAATGCATGATTTTTCTCTCCTTCTTTTCTCATGCATGACAACATTCATTCATTCTTTCCCATGTATCACTGCATTCATTCTTTCTTTCTCATGCATAGCTGCATTCATTCATTCTATTTTTAATGCAAGATTTTACTCTTTCTTTCTCATGTGTGATTGCATTCATTCTTTCTTTTTCATTCATGACTGCACTCATTCATTCTTTCTTTCAGACTGAAATGAGTGGTGGATATTGGAGGAGAGGAAAAGGTTGAGGATCAAGTCTCAACTGTGCCACCTTCTACTGGTCTTGGGCCAGTCCTCTACCCTCACTAGACTTCAGACTATTATTATTTGAGGGAGTTGGACTAGATAACATTCAAGGTCCTTTCCAGCTCTAAATCTAAGATCCTAGCTATTTCTATCCATGTTTTTTCTTTTCATAAATATAGAGAGATCTTTCAAAAGATAGTTAGAGATAGAGATGATAGATATGGAGACAGAGATAGAGACAGAGATAGATATAAGAGAGACAGAGATGAGAGAGAGAGAGAGAGAGAGAGAGCACAGATATGACCCTATAAAGGCATTTCCCTGGGAGTATAGCTAATGTCTGTCCACCCTGTATGAAGGAATGTAACATCTTTCCTTTTTTTTAAACTGTGGGTGACATTTCTAAAGTAAAAATCAGCAAAGACCAGGAACTAGGACAGAGAACTTGTTCACTGGCCTCAGAGCCATTTCCCGGTTTAATACTTGATCTTCTCAACCACAAATCTCATCAGCTTGGGCACTTGCTTCGCTGGTATCGATTACAACCCCCTAAGCTTTCTCATCCTATGTGATTCCAGTGTTTTTGGATAAATCCTGCCCAAAGGATCTACCTAATGCTGGGGAAAGCCTCCATCTATTTTTGGCCCTGGTACAAAGGAAGCAAACTATTTCCACAATGCTCAGTTCTATACTAATAATCATAACTGTCTAGTCCCTTGAAAAACTAGGTTAAGGTACATACTACACACATATGGAGCTATAATATTTCAGGACTGAAGAAGCTGTTTATACTTCCCTCTCTGTGGCTATGATTAGATTCTTCCCTTTGCCTAAAATGGACCCCACCCACCTCTAGATATCTATGGGGTAGTAGATTGGGTGACACAGCTGAAGGCAGAGGACCTGTGAGTGCTGTATAGCTAAAATGAGAAACACAGGCCAAGTGCTCTGCAAACCTTGAAGGATTATATAAATGCTAGCTATGATAATTATTACACAGCGTACTTTGTAAACTTTAGCTAAATAAATGAGAGCTATTACTAATTTTGTTGTTATTGAATTGACTTAAGTTATGCAGCTCTGTATTCATCTCCAAGCTAGTTATTAGTAATTATCCAGTAAGACATAATTGTGCATCCATGTTTCACAGAAGCCTGAGATCATAGGATTTTTTTAAACTGGAAGGAAACACCAAATTCAAATTCCTCTTTTTACTGATGAGTAAACTGAGGCCAAAGGAAGTAAAATTACTTCCCTAGGTTCTGAGCTCATGAAGTCATCTGGTTTGTCATCCACTCAATAATTCAACACATACTCGTCCAAGTGAATCACTAAGAGTAGAGTTAATATCTTGTATCTCAGGAGACTGGCAAAGATCAACCCTGAACTTCTTCCCACCCCAATGTGGGCCCAAGGGGACAGAGAAAAGAGGTCACTGTTCTTTGGGGTTGGCAATCCAAGAAGATTAATGTGAGCATTTTCAAAATCCTATCACTACACATACCCCCAAGCACAAGACATTGAGTACAGCTTTTCTCCTGGCATCCATTCAAAGAGTCATCAATCAATAGAGCTCTAAGGGACCTGGGTACCATCAGCTTCAACTTCCTCCTTTTACAGATGACAAACTGAGGGTTGGGAGGATCAGAACATACATAAGGTCACTCAGGAAATTAATGGAAAGGAGTCAGAACTCAAGCCCATGTCTCCTGACTTCAGATCTAATGGAATTGTCATTGTCTCATTTGTTTATTCATTCCTTAATCATCAATTAAGTTCCTAAGGTGTGAAAAGGAAAGATTAGACAGAAGGGATTATCATCCTAAAGGCCTAGATGCTAGAGACATAGATTAAAACCAAATAGTCCCTGCCCTCAAGGAGCTTCCTTGTAGTTGTTCAGTCATTTTTCAGCCATGTTTGACTCTTTGTGACCTATTTGAAGTTTTCTTGGCAAAGATATTAGGGTAGTTTACCATTTCCTTCTCCAGCTCATTTTTACAGATAAGTAAACTGAGGCAAACAGGGTGAAGTGACTTGCCCAGGAGATAAGTGTGTATCTGAGACCAGATGGGAACTCAGCTCTCCCTGACCAGAGACCTATTCTTCTGTCCACTGCTTATATATATACAACATGCATTAAATGAGGTATCAGGAGCAAAATGTTTCACAAGCATTAGAGTGCTTCATAAACTGCCAAACTGTGAAAAAGATAATGATGAAGATGAGATAGTGCTATGACTTGTTCAAAATATGTCAAGCCTCAGTTTAAAAAATAAAAGCTCCCTCCCTCTCTGCCTATTTCCAAAGTCCCATCAGTTAGTTTTCTTTGAGCCCACAGTAACAAAAGCCATCTATGTTTCCCCTTAGCCTTTCCATAACATTGATATCTAACTCTCTCAAGTGTTTATCATATAATAATGTGTCAAATGAGTTGACAACACAACCTACTTTAGAAGATTGCTATGAGATTCAAATTAAATAACCTCCTAAAAGTGCTTTTCAAGTCATTAAAATCATCATATAAATATATAATTATTAGTTATTATTGCATTATAACCAGTTCTATACAATGTTGTGTAAGTATATAATTATTAGTCATTATTATTGTAAGAAAGCTAGAGCTATATAAGTAAATAATTCTTAGCAGTTATGATTATTGTTGCATGATAGCTAACTGCATTAACTCCCCTCCCATCATAGATTTTTAAGCTCCAAAATGGCAGGGAGAATGTCTTATCTGAACTTTGTAGCTCCTGTTCAGAATGCAGTAGGGGTTTCATAAGTATTTATTATATAAGTAGTAATAGCTATAGTATCTAGTTCTAGTTATAAGGCCCAAATGAGGCCAAAATCTTGAAAGGATTTTGAAAATTTGCCTAAAATGAAAATCGAAAGACCAAAGTCCAAGTACTGATTCTGCCACTAACTTGTTCTGGGACCTTGGACCAGTCATCTGCACTTCAGTTTATGGTTGTGGTTGTTGTTGTATAATTATTTTAATCCATGTTCAACCCTCCATGATATCATTTGGAGATTTTGGGGCAAAGATTTTGAAGTGGTTTGTCATCTTCTTCAGCTTATTTTACAGATGAGTAAACTGAGACAAATAGGAATTAGGTGACATGGACAAAGTCACATAGCTAGTGTCTAAGGCTGAATTTGAACTCAAGAAGAATCTTTCTGAGTCCAGGCCTGGCACTCTATGCACTATGGAAGCACTTAACTGAACAAAGTATCGATTTAAGGCATCCTCACATATTCCATGTGCTCTATCCTCACTGTACCAACCTAGCTGTCTCTAGATTTCAGTTGTCTTGTCGGTAAAATGAAGACATTGGCCATTTCCTATCTAAATGACAGAATAACAAAATGGCTAAAATGACAAAAAAAGAAAAGAAAATTGAACAATGTTGAAATGGATGAGAGAAAACTGGAACAATGACGCATTTTTGGTGGAGTTGTAAACTGATCCAACATTTCTGGAGATCTATTTGGAACTATGGTTAAAGGGCAATCAAACTCCCCATACCCTTTGATCCAACAATAATATTAGTTCTGTATCCCAAAGGGATAATTTTTTTAAAAAAGGAGGAAAGAACCACATGTACAAAAATAATCATAGTAAGATGGCTAAGAACTAGAAATTGAGGAGATGCCCATTAATTAGGGAATGCCTGACCATTATATATGAGTGTGATGAGGTACTATTTGTTCTTTAAGAAATCATGAACAGTCATACTTTAGTAAAACCTGTAAAGATTGTCTTGAAGTGATGATGGGTGAAGTAAGCAGAACCAGGAGAACATTGGACACTAGTAGAAGCATTATGAAATGAACAACTATGATGAACTTAGCTCCTCTCAGTCATTTAGTGATCAAAGACAATCTTGTGAAACCTATTAAGTAAAATGCTGATTAAGGAAAAGGCCATTCACATTCAGAGAAAAAACTGTGGACTCTAAATTGAGAAGAAAATATACTATGTTCACTTTTTAGAACTTCTTTTAGCGGGCGGAGCCAAGATGGCAACATGAAGGGATCCAGTCTTGGCAGCTCTCTGATAAAACTCATAAACTAAGGACTCACTAAACTTTCGAGAGACAGAACCCACAAAGGGACCCAGTGAGGCAATTCTCCTACTCAAGGTAACCTGGAAAAGAGCAGAAAGGCTCTGCTCCCTGGGTCGGAGGAGCGGGAGCCAGAGGGGTGGCCCGCCAGAGCCAAAGAACTTCAACCTCCCAGAGGCAGCCCCAGGGCACTGGGAGCCCCGGCTCACAGCAGTGGCAGAGTCTCCTGAGCTGCACCCCGGGGAGCTCTGGGGAGCACCGGGCACAAAGTGGGGGAACAGTGGGGGGGGGGAACCTCTGCCAGAGCGAGCACGTGGAGCCCAGCCCTCAGGGCACACAGCAAGCAGCTTGGTCTTTCGGCAGCCTAGACCTGGAAACAGAAGCAGGGGGAGCCGGTAAGCAGGAGCCCCCAGGGCATGAGCCCATTGAGCTGAGGGAGGGGAGTGAAGAGAGACTGCCTAGCTCTGTCCTCTGCCCCTGGAACAGGACTCTGGGGCTCTGAACACATTCAGATCCTGATCCCAGTCTAGGCCCCCCCATAGAACAACAGGGCCCCCCCACCTCGGCCCCGTGGCAGAGGGGGGCGCTTATGATCATTCACAGACCAGGAGGTTGGACAGAACCTCACACACTGAGACCCTTGTGGGAGTGTCCCAAAAGCTCAGGAAGCACCCCCAAAAAAACAGGCTTAGGCTGGGAAAATGAACAAGCAAAGAAATAAGAGGAAGACCATTGAGAAATATTTTGCAAATGAGCCCAAAAAGGATCAAAATACTAAGTCTGAAGATGAGGAAGCACAAGCTCCTGCATCTAAAGACTCCAAGAAAAACAGAAATTGGGCTCAGGCTATGACAGAGCTCAAAAAAGACTTTGAAAATCAAATGAGGGAGTTGGAAGAAAAACTGGGAAAAGAAAGGAGAGAGATGCAGGAAAAACATGAAAATGAAGTCAGCAGCTTAGTCAAGGAAATCCAAAACAATGCTGAAGAAAATAGCATGCTAAAAACCAGCTTAGGTCAAATGGATAAAACAGTTCAAAAAGTTATTGAGGAGAAGAATGCTTTAAAAAGCAAAATTGGCCAGATGGAAAAAGAGATAAGAAAACTCTCTGAGGAGAACAAATCCTTCAGACAAAGAATAGAATTCAGGGAGATTGATGAATTTACCAGAAATCAGGAATCAATACTTCAAAAACAAAAAAATGAAAAATTAGAAGAAAATGTGAAATATCTCATTGAAAAAACAACTGATATGGAAAACAGACTTAGGAAAGATAATTTGAAAATTATTGGAATACCTGAAAGTCATGATCAGGAAAAGAGCCTTGACATCATTTTCAAAGAATTACTACAGGAAAATTGCCCTGATATTCTAGAAGCAGAGGGCAAAATAGAAATGGAGAGAATCCACCGATCCCCCCGAGAAAGAGATCCCAAAAAACCAACCCCTAGGAATATTATAGCCAAGTTCCAGAACTCCCAAGTCAAAGAGAAAATATTACAGGCAGCCAGAAGGACACAGTTCAAATATTGTGGAGCTGCAGTCAGGATCACACAGGACTTAGCAGCAGCTACATTGGAAGCTCGTAGGACTTGGAATACAATATACCGGAAGGCAAAAGAGCTTAGAATGCAGCCAAGAATGAACTACCCAGCAAGGCTGAATGTCTTCTTCTAGGGAAAAAGATGGACTTTCAATGAACCAGGGGAATTTCAAAGGTTCCTTTTGGACTGGCCAGAGCTGAACAGAAGGTTTGATCTTCAGATACAGGACTCAGGTGAAACATAGAGATTGGAGGAGAGGGGGGAAATATGAGGGACTTAATGAGGATGAACTGCATGTATAGAAAAATGATACTGATAATATTCATATGAACCATCTCAGTTAATAGAGCAGGTAGAGGGAGCTTTTATAGTTGAAGCACAGGAGAAAGCTGAATTCAAAGATAAAATATGGTGTAAAAATGGAGTCAATAGGAAAAAAAGGGGAATGGAATGGGAGAAAGAAAAAGGAGAGGGGGAATAGTCCAAGATATTTCACATAATAAGATTTTTTTTATTACAATGAGCTATTGCAATGATATGGAAGGGGGGAGGCAAGGGGGAATGAGGGAACCTTTGCTCTCATCAGAGATGGCTAGGAGAGGAAACAGCAAATATACTCAATGGGGTATAGACAACTGGAGTAAGAAGGAGGGGGGAGCAGGGGGAAGGGGTGGGGATGTGAATAAAGGAGGAGAGGATGGACCATGGGGGGACAGTGGTCAGATATAACACATTTTCTTTTTTACTTCTTGCAAGGGGCTGGGATTGGAAGGCCTGCCCAGGACCATAGGGCCAGGTGGATTCTGGGCCTAAGGGGTGGTATGGGGGCTCAGGGCTTCTTGGCTCCAGGACCAGGGATCTGTCTGCTGCGCCACTCAGCGACCCTACAGCAGAGTCAGAGTGAAAGGAGAGAGAAAATATAGTACATGGTAGTGGAGAAATAAGAAAGGAGGGAGTTGCGATCAGCAATGGCAACATTGGAAAAATATGGAAGCAACTTTTGTGATGGACTTATCATAAAGAATGTGATCCAACCACGACAGAGTTGATGGGGTTGGAACAAAGACTGAAGCACATTTTTTGTTATTATTATTTGGGAAAGGGTGCAGGGCAAGTGGGGCTGGGTGGCCTACCTGGGGCCACATAGCAGGGTGATCTTTGGGTGTCTGGGGCCGGATTCGGACACAGGTGCTCCTGGCTCAAGGGCCAATGCTCTGTCTGCCACCCAGCCACCCCTACTATTATTACTATTTTATTTTATTTTGGGTCTTTTTTTTTCTTCTTTTTGGTTTTTGCAGGGCAGTGGGGATTGGGTGGCTTGCATGTCACATGGCTGGGTGACTATTGAGTTTATGATCCTGGATATGGACTCTGGTGCTCGTGGCTCCAGAGCTGGTGCTTCGTTCATTGCACCACCTGGCCATACCTACAATTATTACTATTATTTTTTTAATTTTAATTTTTTTCTCTCCCCTTTACTTTTTCGCCCAAGCAAGTCTATCTATATTCATGGTGGGAGGGGTATTTTGTTTACTTGTAAACAAGTATATTTTATTAATGTAAAAAAAAAACATTTGTACAAAATGAGAATAAAAAATAAATTTAAAAAAAAGAACTTCTTTTAAGATTTTTTCTTTCTCATGATTTTTTTCCTGCTTAGTTCTCTTCCTCTTTCACAACATGACTAATAAGGAAATGTATCAAATGCAATTGTACAACCTATATCAGATTGTTTGCTGCCTTGAGGAGTGGGGAGGGAAGGGAGAGTGGAGGGGGAAAAAATAGGACTCAAAAGTCTGCCAAGAATGGATGTTGAAGACTACCTTTGCATGTAATTGGAAAAATAAAATAAAGCAAAATCCTGTGACAATATTCTGTTATGTTCTCTGATTTGAATTGCAAATTAAGTACTTTACATTATCTCATTTGATAATTACTCACATTTTGCAAATGAGAAAAACCAAAGTAAATAAGAGTGTAATGACTTGCCCAGAATCACACAGGCAAAAATTTTCTGAGGCTGAATTTGAACTCAAGTTTTCTTGATACCAGACTATGCCTTCAACTTCCTTGGGAGTCAAACCACTTGGTTTTGATTCTTGACTCTGTCACTTATGCCTGTATGACTTTGGAAAAGTCACTCCATGCTTCTGGACCTCAGTTTCTATATTTGTAAAATAAAAAAAAGAGTTTGATGAATTCTAAGGTATCCTCTGGCTAGAAACTGATCCAGGGATATAATGACAGATTGATATTACAGGTTTCAATCTGTTGGAAATAAGCAAGCTGCTAGAACCCCTCCAATCTAGTCTAAGGCCTAAGACTGATGGTTAACCTCATCATGGGCCTTCCATGAGCCATTGGCAGAAAACCCCAAGTCAATAATATAAGACTATTTTGTAATACAATAGCCCCATCAATGTTAGTCCAATGCACAATACAAAATAAGTGATTAATAATTTCTTGTTGATTGAATGGTTAGGAGGATGGAGGGTTGTGAGTTTGTAGACATGGCCCAATGGGCAAAGAGGTAAATATCAAATTATTTGGTACCTCTGGGCTGGATACACAGTCTGCTAGATGTGCCAATAGACATAGATGGATCATTTTTCAGTGACAATGAGACTTAGCTAAACTCCATAACTAATGAGTCTGGTGGTTGGCTTAATCTATGCTCAGTTATTAGCCACTTAGCACCCATATTGCTTAATGTCTCACCATGGGTTCCTGGAGACTAATAGTTCCCTTGTCTCCTTCATTCTGGATCTATAAAGAAATTGTTTGTGTTCCTGCAGACCAAAGTGATACATTACCATCAATTACTGAAGACTTTCCTACCACTCAAGGAGTATATATAGTGGCCTTGGAATCCAAATAGATCTGCATTCAAATTTTTCTACTGACACATACTGGCCATGGGACTCCTATAATCATTTAGCCTCAGTTTCTTTATAATATAGAGGTACCAAAATGTGAAGCACTACTATCCCCTACTGGGAGACAGCAGCACATTTACTGTGGCACATTCAGGTTTGCAAAGTGTTTTACATCCATTATCTCATCTGAATCTTATCATATTTCTTTATGTTATAGGAAAATACAGCTAGTTCCTGATTAGTGCAGATAATGAAACATATGAAAATAAAGAATACAATGAAGGCACATGTATTCCCACTATTTGAAGTTATAATTATTTAAAATATGGTCTTTGGTTCTATCCCAATGGAAATATTCAGTATGAATTTAGAGAGCATTATTATCATGTTATATTGTTATTCCCATTTTACAGACAGGGAAACCAAGGTTCAGAAAAATGAGCTTATTTTCATAGTCATGCATCTTGTAAATCCAAAGGGGCAAGATTTGAACCTAGGTCTCTATTGACTCTTGGCCCAGGACTCTTTCCATCAACCAACCAACCACTTTCCTATCGAAATACAATCATAGCCAGAAGGTCCTTTCAAGGTCATCTAGTACAATTGCCCATGCCATTTTACAGCTGAAGAAAATAGGGCCCATGAGACTTGTCCAAAGTCAAATACCTGGAGCTCTTTAGACTGGAGGAGAGAAGACTTAGATGCAGAAAACTTCTGACTTCAAGTATCTAAGTTCATCACGAGGTAGAGAGATTCAGATTGTCTTTCTTATCCCTACCTAAAGAAAGAACTGGGAATGATGGGGGGAAATTACAGGAAGCAGATTTTGACTCCATAGCAGGAAAAAAACCTTACAATAATCAGAACTGTCCCAAAATGAACTGAGTGACCAGTGAAATTGAGTATTCCATTTTTAGAGGTTCTCAGTCAGAGACTTGTAGGAATATCTTGTAGGAATGGGGACAGTTAGATAATCAGCATGATGAAATAGAATGTGTTCGCCAGTCAAAAGTTATGGATTTTAATCTTGACACTTCACAGACTCCAAAGGGACACTTAGAATTATGTCCCATATGAATCAGGAATCTTTTCTACAAGACTCCAAGAAATGTCAAATACTCTTATAAATTGAAAATTCCAAATCTATTTTAAATTCAATTTATGATGGAGACATTCCTTTTGGTCTTTTAAACATTCCTTTTCTGTGTGTCAGTTTCCTCAGATCCTTCCATTCTAAGCCAGGTACTACTGCCTTCACGTTTTCCCTGAGCTTTGGTTGCTAGTAACCTTCCCCTATTCCCTGACAAACCTTGTTTTTATTTTGTACAAATTTGTTTGGATATACCTTTTATCCTTGAGATAGGGTATAAATCCCTGAAAACAGGGACTGCTTTAGTTCTCCTTGTATCTCTAGCATCAGGTACATAATACTTGTTGATAAGGAGAAAATAGATGCAGACAATAGATGGAGACCCTCAATGTTGCTGTTATTATTCAGTCCTTTCAGTGTTTAGTGCTGTCCAACTCTTCCTATCTCCATTTGGGATTTTCTTGGCAAAGATACTGGAGTAGTTTGCTATTAGCTTCTCCAGTTCTATTTACCAGATTATGAAACTGAGGCAGAGTTAAGTGACTTGCACAAGTCACAGCTCACATCTAAGACTGGATTTGAATTCAGTAAACTGTCTTCCTAACTCCAGGCCAGGCACTCTAGGGAACAGAACCCTGTAATCTCTATTATCTCCATACTTATCCATAAGATGGTTCTCCATACAATTCCTATAGCAACTTTGAGTACTGCTCTCAACAATTTTAATTTGAGCTTGGGTCTTCTTGACTCCAGGTCCTTCACTCTATCCATGGCACCACCTCATTACCCTGAGATCCTCATTAGATACTCAATAATTAGATACTTCAATTGAATTAAATTGTGTTGAATTGGTTCTGAAAAAAAAATAAAGAGGACTGCATTTGATGGTATCTAAAATGTCTTTCAGCTCCAAATCCTTTGATCATAAGATTAAATGGTCTCTAAATCTATTGCTTCTACATAACCTTGATGCTCTCTTACAGGTTTCATTCTCTGAACTCAGTCTTTGAAGACTGAACCACATGGAGTTTCAAAAACTCAAGTTTAGTCTATATTTTAGTTTTATTTTCTTAAATGAACTTCAATGGGGAGCATTTATTTTGATCAAATCCTATCCCATTTTCCAATTCCATTCAACAATCTTTTTTAAAGCCCATTGTATGTAAGGCCTGATGCAAGAGTGTAAGGAAGACATGAAAGTTAAAAATAGCATGGTCTCTGATCCCAAGAAGCTTATATTCTACAATATAACCAAAATGTACTCATCAGTGTGATCCAGTAAAATAGCACTTTCCTCTGATGAAGAGGATTTGGGTTCAATCTGACCTGCTAACTTACAGCCATGAGACAACCTCTCTGGGTCTCGGGTTCCCAGTCTAGGCCCGATGAGCACTAAAATCTGGTTTAGCCAGAACTATGATCCTTTTTCCAATTTCAGACTATTTAAAACAATCATGAAATTCAAGTACAATATAATAGTGTAATATCTCTTGCAAGATGATTTGGACCTTGTTGTCTTCATTAACTTGGAATATTTGTGTCAGCTCAATTTACTTAAGAAAGGCCTCAGCTCTGGACAATTGATTGGATTCAGGTCATAAACTTCCAAAAAGTGTGATTTGCTAACTAGAAAGGAGCTCAAAAATCATCAAGTCCAACTGATGCCTGAAGCCCAGATGCTCTGAACTCCACCTCTGGGTTTGGCTCTACCCTGACAAACATATATCCTTGAATCCTTCAGATACCGAACTCACAGTAACCAAGTCATTGTGCCACTTGCAGTCTTTACTTTGACAGAAAGACTAATTAATGAAGAATCCTGGACTCTAGCCACTAACTAGCCAGGAACCCTGGGCAAGCCACTTCCATTGTTGTGCAGGGAAAAGAGACTGAGTTTAAATTCTGGGTTTCCTATTTGCTAGCTAAGTGAACTTGGGCAAGTAAATCCCTCTCTTTCAGTCTCAGCTTCAACCTCTGCAAAATGGAGGATTTAGACTTGATAAGAATAACAACAATGACAAAAGTAATATTTATGTAGGACTTTAAGGTTTACACAGTTCTTTGATTTTTTAATTTTTTTAATTTTTTTATGTTTTTGCAAGGCAAATGGGGTTAAGTGACTTGCCCAAGGCCACACAGCTAGGTTATTATTAAATGTTTGAGACCGGATTTGAACCCAGGTACTCCTGACTCCAGGGCTAGTGCTCTATACACTGCATCACTTAGCGGCCCCTTACACAGTGCTTTGAATAGATCATTTCCTCTGATCTTCACACCAATCCTATGTGTTAAATGTTATAATTCCCATTTTTCAAAATAGGAAATTGAGGCTGGGCCAATTTAAGTGACTTGCTCAGGATCTCACAGTTAGTAAGTGTCCAGGGCAAAACCAAACTCAGATCTTCCTGGTGCTAAATCCAGTCAGCCACTGAACATCCAACTACCAACATACTCTCCAAGGTCCCTTCCAACACCATCTCAATCTAAGATCCCTTTCTGGGTCTCAGCTACCATTCCTCTATGAACGTTCTATAAAATGAAGGGACTGGACTCAAAGACCCTTAAGGTCTCTCCCAGTTCTAAACTCCTAGAATCTGAGTGCCTGGACCTTGGACTCTTCATCAAAAGATTTGAGAGACTTGAGATCTGTGATCTCCAAGGTGCCTTTCAGTTCTGCCATTCTAATTTTAATCAGCAAAGGTCTCCAGGAGGAGGGAGTTGAATGTGAGAAAGAAGACAGCTTCACAGAAGAGAAATGAAGAACAGTATACGTTAGTTTGAAGGTTCCCCCCTCCCTCCCTCCCTCCCTCAAGGAAAAGTGAGAGCATCATCAAGCCCAGATCCAGGCGGCTTTTTATCAGGAGTAACTAACTCCTATCTTTTTCCATGATCTATCTTCCTTGTAGCAGTTTGTGGAGGGGACAAGATTACAATTTATTTTATTTTACTTTTTTATGAAATGACTGCATTTTGATGAACCAGGCTAAGCGAATATTTTGCATATGAATGGAGACTGATTATCCTGGCTGTTTCTCTGCTGTTTAGCAGAACCTAAAGCTCCATTCCCTTCCCCAGGTAAGAAAAAAAAAGTGGGGGAAGCAGCCATATTTCTGAGGCACCTCTGATAAAGGGGAGAACTATTTAAAAGCCACATTTATTATTAATGCTCAGCAATGATAAATATCTTCATTTAAAATTCTTAACTTGGAGGAAACCTTGAGATATTTTTTTCAGCATAACTAGCAGAATGGCTCCATCCGGGCCTTGAAAGGAGCTCACTGTCTCTGACTGTGTCAAGGGAAGGAGATTAGACAGTTTAAGTGGTACAGAAAATAGTACTACTTAAAGAAAAAAGGGTATGTGGGTGGGTGTGGGTGGGGGGCTGTGGATGTGTGTGTGTCTGTGTGCGTATGTACCTAAAGGCAGCAGAAACAGAGAGATAAAAACGAAGAGAAGAGACAGAGAGAGAGAGAGAGAGAGAGAGAGAGAGAGAGAGAGAGAGAGTTTGGATTCTCTCTCTGTCAACTCAAATTTTTTAGAGAAAGAAATAATCAGCTTAGGATTGAAAGAGTTGCATTTAAATTCTGCCTCAAACCCTTACTAGCTGTGTGACCTTGAATGAAATTCTATGTGCCTCAACTTCCTCATTTGAAAAATGAGAAGTTTGGACTTCTAAAGTCTTTCCTAGATTAAAAAAAGGATTAATCCTGCTGACTACTACTTGCATGATCTTGTAAAAGTAGATATCTGAGTGGTACAATGCATAGCCTACTGAACCTGGAGACAGGGTGACCTGAGTTCAAATGCAGCCTTAGACACTAGCTAAATGACCCTGGCTATGTCCCTTCATCTTTATATGCCTCATTTTCTCAAATCTTAAATGGGGAAATATAATGGTACCAGTCTTCCAGGATCAAATTAGATCATTTTGGGAAGGGACTTTACAAAACTCGAAGTGTTAGCTATGGTTTGTTATTGTTATTAATGTTTCTGATTGAGTTGAATGAGTGGTTTTGTTGAAAACAATTTCTAGAGGCGACAGATTTCCTCTATTCTGGTTTTATTTACTAATTAACATCTCCATGTTCCCAAAATTGGAAAAAAAAACTAACTTTCTGCTTAGCACTTCCCTTTCATTTGGTTGTCTTACACAGACTCTGACGTCAGAAAGAGAAAGATTGAGTCAGAATCAAAGTTTCCCACCCAACTCAATTCCAGCACCCTCTGACCAATTTCCCTATTTGATTTCATGTGGTCAGCAGACTCCTAAGAATGACCAGAAAGACGACAAGGCCCATGACCAAAGTGTATGTTATGTGAGAATAAGAAGGAACATGGCCATAGGTCAAATCTCCAGAGCAAAGGAATAGATAGTTTTGATCATGGAGTATTGTGTTTTGTTTTCATCATCATACTTTAGAAAAGACATTGGTAAACTGGAATGTGAAGGTAGCTAGTAGTTCAATGGATAGAGAACTGGACCTGGAATCAGAAAGACTTGGGTTCAGATTTAGTCACAGATATTAACTGTATGACCCTGTAGGGCAAGTCACTTAAAATCTGTTTGCCTCAGTTTTCTCCTCTATAAAATGAGCTGGAGAAGGAAATTGCAATCCACTCCAAATACTTTTCAGAAAACCCCACATGGGGTCCAAAAGAGTCGGACATAATTGAACAACAACAAACTGGAGTGTAGTTAGGATGGTATCTGTCTTCAAAATGGATCCTATAAAGGTCAATTAAAGGAACTGGTCTGTGTGGCCTAGAAAAGAGAAGTCATGGGGAAGAACATGATGAAAGTCTTAGGATACTCAAAAGGTTGCCACATGGAAGAGAGATTGTATTGATTTTAATTAATCTTGGAAAGCAAACCTAGAAGCAAAAGAATGATAGTAACAAAGATACATTTGAACAAGATGTAAGGAAGAATTTCCTAACAACTTTTACTGTCCTAAATAATAACTAAATAACTAATAACTAAAATTAACATAGGTCTTTAAAGTTGTCTTTATTGTCTCTAAGGTCCTTTCCAAATAGACGTCATGTAAAACTCTGCAGAATATAAACACATTCACTCATTGCAACCTCATTGCAAACATATGAGTTTGGCATTTACAAGTACATTAGCCCCATTTTACAGATGATAAAATTGAAGGCCAAGGAGCTTAAGTTATTGATCCATAAGCACAAAGATTTTTTAAAAAAAGAATTATAAAATTGGAAGATCAGAGAAATGTAAAAGGAAAAATTACAGCAAAATCTCTTGACATCAGAGAAGGAATATGAACATGTCTCCTCTGATCTTTAGTTCAATGCTCTTTCCAT
Organism: Macrotis lagotis; assembly: GCF_037893015.1. Lineage (NCBI taxonomy): Eukaryota > Metazoa > Chordata > Mammalia > Peramelemorphia > Peramelidae > Macrotis > Macrotis lagotis. Next base: position 37,421,191 of record NC_133661.1, on the reverse strand, counting down.
CATACCTATAACTTGGGAACTTTCCCTCACCTTCTCAGGCAAAGACTGGGACAATCACTTGTTGAATATATGGTAGGAAGAAGTCTAATCAGGAATAGATTGGGTTAGATGGCCTGTAACAGATTCTGAAGATAAAAGCATAATCCCCAACTGGCAGAAGTTTATGGTCAAATGGGACCTACCCTCAACTAAATACCATCTAAAATGGATAGAACCACTTACTCTCAGAATAAAATCAAGAGAAACTCTGGTGATGAAAGTGTCTTGATCCACTCAGGGATCAGAACCTTTAACAATTGACTTGTCTATTTAGAAATAACTTATGAAGATGTAATGTTGAAGCAACAAATTAAAATTTTATGAGGACTTTTTTGCTTCATAAATCTATAAAAAACTAAGTTTCTTGGGGGAGCTGAAAAAAAAACAACCAAAACAACCTCTTCTAACAACAAAAGGAGCTTGCAAGTGGGTCTGATGGACCAGTCAGCTTGTTCCTTCCATGGTGTAAATCTTTAATTTCATTTGCTGCCCCTGTTACTCTGACCCCAGCAATATTCCATAAATATTTAGGCAGCTCTCCCTGAGCTTGCTTTCAGCTTTGGAATGCTAATGCCAGACTGGAGGAGGGGGAGAAAGAATGTCTCTGGGCTGGAGCTAGCCCTCTGCCCATTAACTGTCCATTGTGTTGGCAAGGAATAAAATAGTCATTAGGGAGACCCAGGGAACCATCGGATTCTTAATGAGTTGAGATGCAGTCCTCGGAAAATCACCAATCTCTTTACCTGAATATACATTAATGTTGTAACAACCAGCAAAATCAATAGCGATATAAAAGCCTCAGGCAGGGGAGAGGGAGAAACATCCCGACTGACATGCATACAGATAGACTTCCCAATAAAAGAACCAGACCAGCATGGGGCTCGCTCACTCCTCGGAGCTCTCACAACACTTACTGCCTGTACCACTCAGTTGGCATGTAGTAAACATTGCCTTGTAACACCTCTGCCTCTGGTTGTCTTGCGTTATGATTCAACTTCTTCACACGTAGGAGGCTATTCTACCCATGTGGGGTTTTTTTAAGCTCCATGAGGACAGGGACCACATCATTATACAGAGACATCACAGAAAACTTAGAATCAGGAGATATCTAGTTCAACGCCCTACCTAAATAGATACCCTCTATGAGATCCCTGACCACCAATCAATCATCCTCAACTCTCAAGAAAAACCTGAAAGACTGAGCTAATGCACTCTACTTTGACACAGCACTCATTGTTACTCCTTTACAACCTTCTCTACCCTCTTATGGACTTGCTTCAATGTAGCACAAAGTCTGTCCTCAAATGAGGTCCCCAGAAATGAATGAGATGCCTCAGATTTCATCTGCCCTGAGTAGAACACAGCAGACCTATTTCTTCCTCCTTTATTCTTGACATGGTATACATATGAACGTAGCTGAGGGTTACACTAGTTTGAATGGCATCCATTCCACACTGTTGACATAATGTATTTGCAGTTCACTAAAACCCTCTGATCTTTATAGACAAAATACTGTCTAGCCATGCTTCTGCTTTGTACTTTGGGAATGGATTTTTTAAATGAAAAAAAGGGACTTAGAACTTTATATTTATCCCTTTTAAATAGGAAGAAAGGAAGACACATAAATGATTGAGAGGTAAACAAGCAGATAGATGACAGATAGATTAGAGAGAGAGAGAGAGATGATACATGATTGATAGATAGATCGATAGATAAACAATGGGGGGAAGCAGCTACGTGGTGCAGTGGATAGGGAACCAGCCCTGGAGTCAGGAAGACCTGAGTTCAGATACAGCCTCAGATACTTAATAATTACCTAGCTGTGTGACCTTGGGCAAGTCACTTAACCCCATTGCCTTGCAAAAAACAGAGAGAGAGAGAGAGAGATTAAATACCTACTCTATTCAAGAAACTGTGCTAAATAAATAAGCAAAATAGTCAATAACCCAAAGGAACTTAAATTCCAATTGAGGAAAAACCATAAACAAAAGTGTGCTGGGTGCAGATCATTATTACCATTATTATTATTGTTGTTGTCGTCGTTATTTTTATACTTTATTATTATTAATATTAATTCAGTCTTTTCTTCTAATTTGCAGAGATCCATTGAAATCCCTGATCAAAGAAGTGAACAAATCAACAATAGCAGTCACCCCTAATGGTTGCCCACAATCTACAATGAATTCCTCAAACTGGTGTTTCATATGCCATTGCACTTAGTAGTGAATGTCACTTTCTGTCACAAGAATCTGGCTTTTCACAAGTGACAAGAGTGGGAAATGAGTCCACAAAGCTATACCTCATGTAGATGTTTAGTTTTACTTGAGTGAACTTCTTTGTTCTCTAAATCCTGCCCTCACCATCTTCTCTAGCCCATATAATTTCCTGCCTTGAAACCCAGTTTAGTTTAATTGACATTGCATTACATAGACTTATTTGGTGCCTTCCTGCCTCCACACTATGGCTTACAAAATTGTCCCAGCCAGAATAGTCTTCTTCCTTCTTCGTTCACCTATCCAGGTCAGTAGCTGCCAACAAAATGTTTAAGGCCTTTGTAGAAAATGATTCTTGCAGAAGGTGGGAGGTGAGCTGAGTCTTAAATGAAACCATGAAAGCAAAGGCCTGGAGATGAAGGTGCAGATTATCACAGGCACTGAGATCATGGGAATAGGAGTGTGGCATTCCAAGAACTGTCCCTGTATCACATCACTGACCTCAAGGAGTTTACAGTCTACTGAGTGAGGAAAAAAAGACATACATAGACACAACTAATGACTGCATATAGGTTGTGGTAAGAGCAAAGAGGGAACCAAAAAAATGTAACAATAGGAAGTGGAGCCAAGACAGCACAGAGAAGCCAGGAATTTCCTTAACCTCAGAAACAACATTAATCAAGCTTCTAAACAGATTCTGAAGCAACAAAACACAAAAAAGAACAAAGCTTTTCCAGCAAGGTCTGTCTAAGGTGGAATGGAACTGTACCCAGGGCAGGAAACTGAAACCCAGCACTCGGGTGGCAGAAGCTGGTGGGGAGTAGCAAAAGGTTCTCAGCTACAAGAAATCTCTGCAGTGGAGGCCCTGAAGACTGAACTCAACAAGTCAATGGCCCAACAGGCTAGCCAAGAGAGCTCCAATACAAGCATCCCAGACACCCTCCTCCCCGGTTTGTCTGGCATGACTAGGTTGGACTGTCCAGTCCAGACAGCAAGCAAGTCTCTAGAATTCCCAACCCAGATTACCTCAATCTAGTGAGGAAGCTACCGGCATCTATCAGCTCCAGCTCAATGAGAAAGGTGCTGGCATTCTCAATGCAGACAGCCCAGTTCAGTAAGTAAACCTCTAGGTTTCTCAATATTATAGCCAAATTTCAAAATTATCAGTTCAAGGAGAAAATACTGCAGGCTGCCAGAAAGAAGCCATTCAAATAGCAAGGAACCACAGTCAGGATTATATAGGATTTGGCAGCATCCACCTTAAAGGATTGAAGGGCCTGGAACATAATATCCTGGAGGGCAAAGAAGTTTGGATTACAATCAAGAATCAACTACCCAGCAAAATTGAGCATTCTAATTCAGGGGAAAAGATGGACACAACAAAAGAAATGACTTTTAAATTTTCCTTATGAAAGCACCAGAGATGAACAGAAAATTTGATCTTTAAACAAGAGACTCAGGAGATATATAAAAAAGTAAAGGAAAAAAGAAAAAGACTTTTATTCAATGAGATTAAAATGGTTACATCTCTACATGGAAAGAAAATACAACTTGTGAGAATTGTAACTATATTAGAGGGAATATACTTAGATTGAAGATATGAACATGTTACTTTTGATGAGATGATTTAAATAAAAATTAAAACTTTAAAAAGGAGATTGTAATGGGATAGGAGGAAGTAGGGAGGCAGAATGAGTTAGCCTATATCACATGAAGAGACACAAAAGACCTATTACAGTAGAAGGAAAGAAGGGAGGTGGAGAGAATTGCTTGAATCTTATTTTCATCAGATTTAATTAAATGAGGGAATAACACATAACACTCAACAGGGTTTAGAAATGTATCTCATCCTTCAGGCATTAGGAGAGGAAAGGGAGGGGAAAGGAAATAGGGATTGCTAGAAGAGAAGGTAAAAAGGAGGGGGAAATAAAAAAGAGAAAGAGGAAAGAAGGGGGGGGGGGAAATTGAGGGGAAAAGTATTCAGAAGAAAAACATTGGTGAGGAGGAATATGGTGAAAGGAAAAAGAAAGAAGGGAAATAGGATGAAGGGCAATAAAGGGTTACTAATTATAACTGTTAATGTGAATGGAATTAATTCTCCCATAAAACAAGAGAATAGTAGAGTAGGCTAAAAAGCAGAATCCTACAATATATCGTTTACAAGAAATATGTTTTAAGCAGAGAGAAACATGGAGAATAAAGGTCAAAAACTGGAGCAGAATTGATTATGCTTCAGATGAAATAATAAAACAGAAAAAATAGTAGGGTTGCAATCCTGATCTCAGACAAAGCAAAATCAAAAATAGATTTCATTAAAAGAAATAATGAAGGAAATTACATCTTCCTAAAAGGTACCAAAGATATTAAAGTAATTTCAATATTTAAAATATAAGCACCAAGTGGTATGGTGTCCATATTTCTTACAGGAAAAGCTAAATAAGTTACAAAAAGACATAGACAGCAAAACTACATGGTGGGTGACCTCAACCACCATTTATCAGAATCAGATAAATCTAATTACAAAATAAACAAGAAGAAAGATAAGGAGGTAAATAGAATTTTAGAAAAGATAGATATGATTGACTTATGGAGGAAAATGGATGAAGATAAAAAGAAATATTCATTTTTCTCAGTGGTACTTAAAAAAAATCGACCATGAAATGGAGCATTAAAACTTCAGAATCAAATGAAAAAAAAGGTAGAAATATTAAATGTATTATTTTCAGATCATAATGCAATAAAAATCATGTGCAATAAAGGATCATGAGAAAATAGACTAAAATTAATTGGAAAATAAATAACAATTTTAAAGAATGAGTGGATCAAACAACAAATCATAGAAATAATTCAAAACTTCATCCAGCACAATGACAATGATGAAACAACATGCCAAAACTTGAAGGATACAGCAAAAGAAGTTATTAGGGTAAATTTTATTTCTCTAAAAGCTTATTTGAAAAAAATAGAGAAAAAGATCAATAAATTGGACATTCAACAAAAATGCGAGAAAAAGAACAAATTAAATATCCCCAAATAAATACTAAATTAGAAATTCTGAAAATCAAAGGAGAGATTAAAAACATTGAAACTAAGAAAAATATTGAATTAATAAATAAAACTATGAGTTGGCTTTATGAATAAAACATTAAAATAGATAAACCTTTGGTTAATTTGATTTTTTAAAAAAGAAAGAAGAAAACTAAATCTTCCAGAATCAAAACTGAAAAAAGTGAATTAACCCCCAATGAGAAAGAACTTAAAGTAAGAATTTGAAGCTACTTTATTTAACAGTATGCCAGTAAATTTGATAACCTAAGATATATAGATGAATAATTGCAAAAAATATAAATTGAGAGCAGCTAGGTGGTGCAGTGGATAGATCACCCAGCCCTGGAATCAGGAGAACCTGAGTTCAAATCCAGTCTAAGACACTTAATAATTATCTAGTTGTGTAGCCTTGGGCAAGTCATTTAACCTCATTGCCTTATCCAATATAGATAGACAGATAGATAGATAGATAGATAGATAGATAAACAGATAAATAGATAAACTGCCCAGATTCACAGAAGGGAAAATTAAATAGTTAGATAACCCCATTTCAGAAATAAGCCATCAATGAACCCCCTGAGAAAAAATTCTCCAGGGCCAGATGAATTCACAAGAGAATTCTGCAAACAACTAAAGAATAATTAATTCTAATTCTATATATACTGTCTGAAAAAAAATAGATGAAGAAGGAGTGATGTTAAATTCCTTCTAGAACACCACTAGAGTGAAGATACCTAAACCAGGAAGAGTCAACATAGAGGAAAAAATTATAGACCAATTTCTCTATGACTATTGATGCAAAAAATTTTAATAACCTATTCAAAAAGGGATTACAGCAAGTAATAGGAGACAACAATAGGATAACACTGTGATCAGGGAGAATTTCTAATGGAACACAAAGTTGTATCCATATTAGGAAAACTAACAGCATAATTGACCATATCAAAAACAAAACTAGCAGAAGACATATGATCATTTCAATAGATTCTATAAAAGCTTTTGACAAAATACAGCACTCATTCCTATTAAAAAACACTATGGCTCATAGGAATAAATGGAGTTTTCCTTAAAACAATAAGCAGTATCTATCTAAAACCATTATCAAATGGTATATAGAATTATAAACCAGAATCATTGCCAATGAGGTCAGGGATGAAACAAGGATGCCTGTTATCACCACTAGGATTCAATATTGTATTAGAAATGTTAACTTTCACAGTAAAGAGAAGAAAAAGAAATTGAAGGAATTAGAACAGGCAATGAAGAAGCAAAGCTCTCATTCTTTGCAGATAATATGATGGTATACTTAAATAATCCTAGAAAATCTAACTAAAGAGACACTTGAAGCAATTAGCAACTTCAGCAAAGTCGCACAATATAATAAATCCACATAAATCATCACCATCTCATTATATTAACAACAGTCTAGAAGCAAGAAAAAATAGAAATTTATTAAAATAACTGACTTAAAGTAAAAACAACATAAAATAGCAGAAACTGTATGAAAACAATCACAAAATACTTTCATACAAATAAAATAAGGTATTAATAATTGGATAAATGCCAATTGCTCATGGGTTCATATACAATTCATGCTAATGATTTATATAATAAAAATGACAGTACTACCAAATTAAATGACTTCTTCAGTGCCATACTGAACTACCAAAAAGTTATTTTATTGAACTAGGAAAAAATAATTTAAAAATTCCTGAGGACGGCTAGATGGTGCAGTGGATAAAGCACCGGCCCTGGAGTCAGGAGTACCTGGGTTCAAATCCGGTCTCAGATACTTAATAATTACCTAGCTGTGTGGCTTTGGGCAAGCCACTTAACCCCATTTGCCTTGCAAAAACCTAAAAAAAATCCATATGGAGAAACAAAAGGTTGAGAATATCAAGGGAATTAATGGGGAAAAAAGCAAAAGAAAGTGACCTAGTTATACCAGACTTAAAATTATATCATATAGCAGCTTGGTACTGGCTAAGAAATAGAGTGGTGGATCAGTGGAATAGATTAGATACTAAAGAAACAAGTGATGATAATCTACTGTAATCTACTGTTTGATGTACCCAAAGACACTAGTTTCTGGGATAAGATCTCACTCTAACAAAAATTTCTGGGAAAACTGTAAAACAGTATGGCAGAAAGTAGGCATAGACCAATATCTCACACCTTATACCAAGATAAGTTCAAAATGGGCACAGGATATAGACATAAAGGGTAATAGCATAAGCCAGTTGGGAGAACATAGAATACTTTATCTGTCGGATCTGTGAACAGTGGAGCAGTTTATGACCAAAGAAGAGAGAGAACATTATAAATTATAAAGCAGATGATTTTGATTACATTAAACTAAAAAAGTTTTACACAGATAAAACCAATGCAACTAAGATTGAAAGCAATCCTGTAAGTTGGGAAGCAATTTTTACAACTAGTAAAGGACTCATTTCTAAAATATAGAGAATTGAGTCAAATCCGTAAGACTACAAGTCATTTTCCAAATGATAGATGGTCAAAGGATATGAACAGTGTGTACTCCAATAATGAAATTAAAGCTGTCATTAGCCATAAGAAAAATGCTCTAAATCATTATTGGTTAGAGAAATGCAAATTAAAACAACTGTGAGCTTATTACCTCACACCTATCAGATTGGCCAATATGACAAAAAAGGAAAATGATCAATGTTGGAAAAAATGTGGGAGAACTGGGAAACTAATGCATTGTTGGTGAAGATGTGAACTCATTCCAATCTTTCTGGAGAGCAATTTAAAACAACTATAGCCAAAAGGCAATAAAATTGTGTATACCCTTTGTTCTGTATCCCAAAGAGATTACAAGAAAGAGTAAAAAAACTCATATGTACAAAAATATTTATAACAACTCTTTTCATATTGGTGAAGTATTGAAAATTAAGGGAATGTCTATCAATTAGGGAATGGTTAAACAAATTGTAGTATGTGAAAGTAAAGGAGTACTATTGTTCTGTAAGAAATCATGAAGGGTAAGACTTCAGAAAAGTCTGGAAAGATTTCTATGAACTCCTACTGAATGAAGTGAGCAGAACCAGAAGAATATTGCATGAATTAACAGCAAATTGTGTGATGATCAAGTATGATGGACTTGCTCATCTAAGAAGAAGAAGAATCAAATATAATTCTAAAGGACTTGTGATGGAAATTACCATCCAGAGAAGGAATTATGGAGTCTGAATACAGACCAAAGCTTATTATTATCAATTTTTTTAAATTTTGTATTATGTTTTATGGTTTTTCCCCTCTTGTGAATTTTTTTCTTTTAATTCTGATTCTTGTTTTATACCAGGATTAATATGGAAATATTTTTAACATAATTTACATATATAACCTATATTAGATAGCTCTCTGTCAGGGGGAGGGAGGAGAAAAAGGAGGGAGAAAGAAAAATGTGAAACTCAAACCTTAAAAAAATAAGTGCTGAAAACTCTTTCCATGGAGATGGAAAAATAAATTAAGTAAGTAAATAAAAGAAAGGGAAAAAATAGGACCATAAGACATATAAAGAGAGAAATGACTTTCAGATGGCTATGTTGGAGAGAGTATGAATGCAAAAGATAGCAACTCAGCCAGGATCCAAAAGGGAGAGAAAAATTTTAATCAGTTGATATGTGAATTTATTTTTTTTTCCAAGCAAAATATGGTGAAGCAAGAAGGGGCAGGATAAAATGGGGGACAGAATGTAATATATTTGAAAAGAAACTGAAGAAAAAGAATGAATTCAACTGTGGAAGTCCTTAAAGGTCAGTCTAAGGAATTTTTTGTTTTATTTAAAGTCTATGGGGAACTGCAGAAGCCTTTTAAGCAGGGAAACACAGGATCATTCTATGCATTAGGATGATTACCCAGGGAGAGATGAGGAAGGGAGACAGTACAGAATGCTATTGTTGAAGTAGCAAAACAAAATGAGGGATGGAATTAAAATGGTGACAATTGGAATGGAAAGAAGAGGATAAATATGAGTTAGCATGAAGGTAGGATTGATAAGATTTGACAACTGTTTGGAAAGTATTATTCCAATATTGGAAGATGGTAGTTCCAGCAATAGGAAACAGGGAATTTAAGAGGTTTCAGAGAAAAGGTGATAAGCTCAGGGTGGAGGAACAAATGAGGTAATATTTTTAATTTTTTTGTTCACTGGTACACGGTAGGGACTTCTGTTCACTCCCTCCTACTCCCAAGCTGTGGTTTAATGTCAATAACACTCAATTTAGAATGATATGTGGATTCAAATTCTAAAAAGAAAAGTATACTCTCTATAGCTTTGAGCACCTTGCTTTACTTCCTTGGACTTCAGTTTCCACAACTGTAAAATAAGGGGATTGGCTTAGGATATCTCCAAGGCACTTTCAGCTCTAAATTGCATGAGCCTATGTTGAGTTTGAGGTGCCAGAAGGATAGAGAGGTCTAAGAGGAAGTCAGAGGTATGGAAATGAAATTTCAAAAAAAGAATTTGGGCTGTTTATGTAGATTTGGGAGCTAGCTGAATAAAAATTAAAGTCATGGGAATAGAAGAAATATTTAAGGGAAAGGGTATAAAGAGAAGATAAAAGAACTCAAAGCAGAGGCTACAGTGATCTCCCGTCCTCTGAACCCAACACTACTCAAATGACCACTTAGAATCTCAATATCTCAGAGCTAAAAGGAATCTCAGAGACTAAGTCAATCAAAAATGAACAGTAACTCCCTTGACAATAGCCCTGAGAAGTGGTAATCTAGCTTCTAAAGGCTCTAAATGATGAGGAACTTTCCAGCTCCTGAGACAGTGCATTTCAATTTTGAAAAGAGAGATAGTGTGATAAAATGCAAGAAGTACTAATGTGAATTGAGAGGCCATGGGTTCAAATCTCACCTCTGAAGCTCTTAGAAGTCACTTTAACTTCCTTAGGTCTTCCTTATCTGTAAAATGAGAGTATTGGCCTATATGACCTGTGACATCCTCTAATTGTTATGGAGGGTTTTTTCCTTCTTTATATTGAGCCAAAATCTTTCTCTTTTAAAACTTATACCATTGTGCCCACTTCTTCAAATTAGTGCCAAACTGAATTGTTCAAATGATTAGTAATTTTCAATGAAGAAATTTAACTGGAAACTAGTCATATTCTACTATTGCCAGGGAATCTGTTGGCTCACTAATATAAGTACTTAATTGTACAGATCATAACATATATGAACCTTCTCTTCCTTCCTAATTTCTATTTGAAATTAGTATGAAAACCCTCTTGGAAGGTGGGAAATAAGTCAAGAAAAGACCACCCAACATACTACTAGCTGCTTTGAGTGCTAATGGAGCACCTATTCCATTCTTTGTTTATATCCTGTCAATCTAAATACCTAATGGCATAGCTTCGTTTCTGTACAGATATTTCCTTCATGATATTCTTTTCATCTTTTCTTCTTTTGTTACTTTTCTGCAGGTAGATGGTGCAATGAATAGAGCACCAGAACCAGTCAGAAGGATCTGAGTTCAAATTTGACCACAGATATTTGACACTTAATAACTGTGTGACCTTGGGCAAGTCACTTAATCCTGATTGCCTCACATCCAGAGCCATCTCCATGGACCATCCTGATTCATGTCTGACCATTGGACCTAGATGGATCTGAAAGAGAAAGTGAGGTTGGTGACTTAGTACAGCCCTCCCCCTCACTCAAATCCAACTCATTTGCTTGTCATGGTATCACTTTCATGATATCATGGTCTCCTTCAAAACCATAGAACAAGTATCATCATCATCATCATCATCAATTCTTCCTATATACTGTACTTCAGCTTACTCACACTCATCATATATATTTCATTGTGGTTCTTGGGTTATCCACAAATGTTAACTCTTCCAAAACTGTGTCATTCCATAAATGATTTATGTCCATATAACTTCATCAGAAGAATATTGGTGTTAAAAAGAAGGACCTTGGTCATAATTTTCCACCATCCTTCATCATAAAATTTTATAAATTGGTTTATATATTATAAAGTCATACTGTTCTTATGCCATATCTCTCTACTGGGCAAGTAAATCAAAAGTTATGTGACTGACAGTTTCAAGAATCTTTTTGGCCTCCTTGTTGTGGCAAGTGATTCACTAATCATATACTTAGGAAATAATGACAGCCTCAGGCTACATCTTTTCTTTTATCCACTTTCTACTTTGGGGTGTTAATAGCTTTTATTAAATAGGTCATGTTGAAAGTGTTTGAAATGCAAGTCATGTCTTCCTCTCATTTGTATTCTCTCTTCTGATTTGCTATTGATTTTTATCTTTGCTCTAAGTTGATGGTCGGTGCACAGATAGCTGATTCAGAAATAACTCCCACATTAGTAACCAGTTGTTTCCTGTCTTGTTATAATACAATCAATTTTATTTTTGTGACGTTATTCAGTTCTGTCTTGTCCAATGCCTCCAACTCTCTTATTGGAGAAAACATTTCATGACATAATTAAATTAAGGTGAGCAAAAATTTATTAAGTTCCTGCAATATTAAATATACTGTGTAGGTACATGAAAACATTTAAAAATGACAAAAACTTCCTGCTTCCAACAAGCTAATAGTTTCTATTCTGAACTGAAATTCTATAACTGAACTTGAAATCAGGAAGACTTGATTTAAAATTATGTTTCTGACATAAACTAATGTGATAATGGGTAAGTCATATAACCTCTCGGAGCCTCAGTTTCATCATCTGTAAAAGTGGATAAAGACCCTCATTATAAGCTTGTTGTGAGACTCAAATGGGCAAAAGAGTATAAAATGCACTGCAACCTGTAAATGACTATATAAATATCAACTATTATTATTAAAATATAGAGATTTCAGACTTCTGGGCAGTTTACAAGTTTAAAACTGTTCCTTTTCTTCTTCATTTGTTCTTTACCATAGAATTAGCCTTTCTTGAGGTTTTCCTTATATTATGTCAGATACATTTGCCCTTTTATTAGTACTTATCTTACTTCCGTTACTTAAAACTATTCTGGGCAGAAGAAAAGGGAATTTAACTTGACTATCATCTTCATCTTGCTCCCATATTTTCATGGCACTTACATTAAGCATATCTTGTTTCCTCATCAAAAAATATCTCTAAAGATCACTCTCAAGTCTTTTTTCCAGGAAAAAATATCAGTACCAAGGGAATCACGCTTCTTAATTACCCCTTTTGACCAAAGATAGTCTCTTCCTTCAGAAGTAATCAGTCAATGTTCAGCTCCAGCACAAGGCACAAGTTACCTGTCCTGGGGTAACTCAGCTCCCCTTCCAGGAAAGACTCTCTCAAGCCCAACTAAATTAGGCCCTGGAGATAATGAACCTAGAGAGTCACAAGAACAACTTGGTGAGAATTTGCAGATGAGCTCCCAAATGATCAGTCAAGAAGTTTGGGAAACCTCCCCGACTGGAAAGGCTCCAGATCAATCAGTGTCTATGCTCCTAATCCAAACTCCTGGATGGTCAATGAACATACACACACACACACATATATACATATACACACACACATACCCAAAACCATACACTGTATTTATCTCTCTGTATCTACCTCTGTCTGTTTCTCTGTCTATCTCTGTTTCTGTCTGTCTATCTGTCTCTCTCTCTCTCTGTCTGTCTCTGTCTATCTTTTTCTCTGTCTCTTTCTCTGATTCTGTGTCTCTATCTCTGTCTTTCCCTCTTTCTCTGTGTCTCTGTCTCTTTTTCTCTGACTGTCTCTGTGTCTATTCTCTGACTCTCTATCTGTCTGTGTGTGTGTGTCTCTTCTTTGACTCTCTCTCTCTCTATCTATCTATCTATCTCAAAATGTTGGAGATTAGAACAGAGCTAAGAGGCCATCTAGTGCAACCCATGCCTTCCCGAATCCTCCACATAGCATCTCTGCTAACTGACTCTCCAGTCTTTGCTATAGACAAACACATAGGGAAGCAGAGATGTGTGCAAACACAAGTCTACAGACCCCCTCTTTCACCCAGCTCCTGTACTGCTCCTGCCTGGGATCTCTTGGAGCTTCTTAAGGAACACTTGTCGGCAGTACTCAAAGAGCCCTTCTTTGCTTCCTTTGTGTTGTCATTTAGCAATACCAAATCTGGAGTAATGTGTTCACTTCTGGCTACATGATAGAAAAGGCAGAGAGAAGCAGTACATTTGCAGAAAGGAAATAACCAAGAATGGCAAAGAAACTAGAAAGCATGTCATATATAGATCATTTGAAAGAACTGGGAACAGTTTCTGGGAAAAGGGGAAAATGGAAGAGGGAGAGGAAACATGATGTTTTGACAAATTCAAAAGCTTTAGTAAGTACTATGACAAGGCCTTGTGCTAGGTTCTATTCATTCAAAAACCTGAAGTAAAGTAGCCCTTGACCTCAAGGGTCTTGCATTCTCCTGAGGCAATAAAACATGTAAGCAAAGAGGTAGCTACAGAATCATTTAAGGAGAGAAAGAAGCTTCCTTTGATCAGACATGGTACAATATGGAGAAGTGTGAATTTCAAAACTTCTTTTTTTTCAAAATAGGGTTCTAAATATGCAATTAACAGGTGTACAGTTAATTGTCACATCAAGTAAAAATGAGATTCCAAATATAAAAATAAATAGGAAATGTTTATCATAAAGGCATGCCTGCAATTTCAACAATACATATCCCACCAAATGAGATGTGAATTAAAAATAAAACACTTGATATAAAATAAAACGAAACCTTTTGTGGCTGTGGCATTAATATTCCCTAAGAGAAATAAGGTGGAGGTAATAGATTTTTCCTAAATATCTATTTCTTCTCCTCCTTGGGCCATTACCTACTAAAGGAAGAGGAAAAGTCGTAAGTACCTCCTAACTGTCTGTTCTATAGGCCCAGGCAAGGTCACAAACATTAATTAAGCTCTCACTGGATCCCAGACATTTTAATAAAACTGCAATTCAAGAAACAAAGAAAGATAGTGTCTGCCCTCAAGGAATTTATATTCTAATGGAGGAAAGGGAGAATATAATACATAAAACATTGAGGTAAGAACAAGAAGATATATAATTAATCCAGAATCAGCAGCACTGCTAAGAGGAAAATGGGGACTGGGTTTCACTAAAATCCCTCCACCAATACAATCAACAATTTCTAGGAAGCTTAAAGTCGAAAAGAATTGCTAGTAAATGGAAGGGTGTGTGAGGGAGGGATTCTTCAAAGGGTGGTAGGTTTAGAAATAGGAGGGCAAAGTATCCAGCAGAAGTAAAGATGAGTTGAGGAGGCTTTCAGGAAATGTTATAAAAGTGAGAGTTACACATAAACTAAATATAACGCTATCTAAGTGTATGTGTGTATATGTGGGTATGTGGGTTTATGTATGTAAATATAAATTCCATTTATGGGAGTATATATGGGTGTGTTATGGGTATTTATATAATACCTATGTGTGTATTTGTTTGTAATATCCATGCTTAATTATAGCCATTGGGGGGAGGGCTGGGGTGCACAGCAGAAAACAGAAGAAAACCTACAAAGAAGCAAAGATGGACAATTTTAAACACAATGTGTAATATTTACTATATAGGTTTTCTTGAAATGGAAATTTATGCTTTATATTTTCAATCCTCTCATGTTTTGCTGCATAAAGGCAATTTGTTATTTTGTATTTAAGAATATTTAAATATAAAAATGCATTAAAATAATAATAAAAGAATTGCTAAAAGAGCTAAAAGGTTAAAGGATTAATCCAGAGTCAAAGAGTCAAAAGACATGAGAGCTCCAGTTCTTCCTAATTTTGAGGTCAGCTCTCTAGCCACTATGCTATTCTACCCCTCTGTTCCATAAGATAGTTCTAAAAATTTATTTTAAATTTTTTTAAATCAAAGCAATTTCCTTAATAGACAAACTATGTAGGATACTCCCAAAATCTTAGTGCAATTTTAAGCTATTAAGACTTAAAATTGAACTGTCTTTTTGAACATCCTATAGTGTCTAACCTTGATAAATTATCATTTTCCCACCCTTCTAGAGCTCCCACATGATTTAGGAATGCAGCAATGTATTTAACTGACAAGACAAG
The DNA here is from genome assembly GCF_037893015.1 of Macrotis lagotis. NCBI lineage: Eukaryota > Metazoa > Chordata > Mammalia > Peramelemorphia > Peramelidae > Macrotis > Macrotis lagotis. The sequence continues at coordinate 37,405,832 of NC_133661.1, read as the reverse complement.
CATTTTTTTTCCCAGAAAATAAGTTAACTACCTTTCCTTCACTCCAGTTACAAAGGTTCCAACCGGGGAACATAGAAGAAAAATGATTTTACTTTGAAACTACTCCTGCAAAATTGGCCATTAAAGTCTTCAGATGCATAGTTATTGAGTGACAAGGTTCTCTAATACTTAATCCTATCCTCATGATGAGAGTCTTGTCCAGAAATTTTTAGTTGTATCTACCATGAAGATGACATCTATTTTTCTTGGTGGCAGAATATGAATTCCTTTTTGAGCTCTTTATCTTCTACTTCCTTTCAATGCCATTACTTTTTCCCAAGGATTTGACAACATTATCTCCCTGGACATGATTGTAACATGCGGTTTTTGATGATCTGCCCCTCCAATAAAAAAGAGAAAACCAGAGATTGAACTATGTTTCAACATCAGCATCTTTCCTTGATGGTGCTGCTGTGTGTGGTCCCTCTTTAGAATGTCATTGCCACAGGATGAATTGAATGATCTAATGTCACTAACTTGTGTAGAATAATAACCATCCCACATATTTACTAATTCAAAGAAAATGCCTACGAACCTAATGGTATTTTGTGTGGTCTCCAGGGCTTTTATACTATATTAGAAAGTCCCAGAAAGTATGATATTGGGTAAAACACAAGTCCTCATGTAGAAAGTGAGATGATCATTTGTTAGGGATGGTACAGAGAGTAAACTCCAGGTCAAAAAGGGATTGGGCAACATCATCTCTGGGTTGTTGTGATTGTGGCCTCTCTCCCCATCAATCTGTAAACTCTCTAATAGAGATTGCTGAATGTTTCTTCAGACCTTACATAGTACTTAGCATTACATGGCATTACAGCAGATCTCAATACTGATCATCGAGAATGTAAACCTCTTGAGGGCAAGGTCTCTTTCATTTCTATATTGGCATTCATGGAGCCTGACACTTAACAGTTTTTTTATTAAGAAGAACATTAACATTTATAAATATTGTATTGCTTTCATCAGACAGGAGTGTTTTCCTGTGTTTATTTTTATTTATTTACACATTACTAAAATATCCTTGTTGTAAGAATAAACATAATACTCCCTCCCCTCAAAAATAAAAAAAACCTCACAAGAAATAAAGTGAAAGAAAGACAAAAAATGTGCTTTTATCTGTGTTCTGATACCATCAGCTCTGTCTTAAGTGGATCACATTCTTTATCATAAGTCCATCATAGAAGTTAATTCCATATTTTTCCACAGTTGTTGATGATTGTAATTCCTTCCATCTTCCATCCACTACCATATATTATTTTTCTCTCTCCTTTCACTCTGGTCCCTCTTCAAAAGTGTGCTGTGGGGCAGCCAAAGTGGTGCAGTGGACAGAGAACTGGCCCTGGGGCCAGGAGGCCCCAAGCCTACATCCCACACCAGAGACCCAACAACCACTTGGCCCTGTGAACCCAGACAGGCCACCCAATCCCACCACCTTGCAAAAAAGAAAAAAAGAAAATGTGTTATATCTGACTATCATCTCCTATGATTTACCCTCTCCTCTTTCACCCACATCCCCCCTCCCCTCCCCATCCCCCTTCTCTCCTTTTTCTTCACAATTTCTATACCCTTTTGAGTATGTATGCTGTTTCCTCTCCGAGCCATTTCCTATGAGAATGAAGGTTCCCTCAATCCCCCTCACCTTCCCCCTCTTCCATACTATTACAAAAGCAATTTCTTGACTCTTTTACATAAATATCTTAGCCTATTCCACCTCTCCTTTCTCTTACTCCCAGTACATTTCCCTTTTAGCCAATGACTCCATTTTTACAATATATTATGTCTTCAAATTTAGCTCTCTCCTGTACTTCATCTATAAAAGTTTCTTCTACCTGCTCTATTAAATTAGAGGTGTCATATGAGTATTATCAGTATCATTTTTCTATACAGGAATACATGCAGTTCATCATGTATAAGTCCCTCATATTTTACCCTTCTCCTCCACTCTCTATGCTTCACCTGAGTCCTGTACTTGAAGATTAAATTTTCTGTTCAGCTCTGGACATTTCAACAGGAACATTTCAAATTCCACCGTTTCATTGGAAGTTCATTTTTTCCCCTGGAAGAGGATGTTCAGTTTTGTGGGTAGCTGATTCTTAGTTGCATTCCAAGCTCTTTTGCCTTCCAGAATATTATATTCCAAACCCTACAAGCCCTTAATGTAGATGCCGCTAAATCCTGTGTGATCCTGACTGCAGTACCACAATATTTGAATTGTGTCCTTCTGGATGTTTGTAATATTTTCTCTTTAATTTGGGGGTTCTGGAACTTGGCTATAATATTCCTGGAGGTTGGGGTTGGGGCTTTTTTTGGATCACTTTCCAGAGGAGACAGTGGATTCCCTCAATTTCTATTTTGCCTTCTGCTTCTAGGATATCAGGGCAATTTTCCTGTAGAAATTCTTTAAAAATGAGGTCAAGACTCTTTTCCTGATCATGACTTTCAAGTATCCCATGAATTTTTAAATTATCTTTCCTGGATTTGTTTTCCAGATCAGTTGTTTTTTCAATGAGTTATTTCACATTTTCTTCTAATTTTTCATTCTTTTGGTGTTGAATTATTGTGTCTTGATTTCTCATAGTCATCAGCTTCCTTTAGCTCCATTCTACATCTGAAAGATTTGTTTTCCTCAGAGAGCTTTCTTATCTCCTTTTCCACCTGGCCAATTCTGCTTTTTAAAGCATTCTTCTCCTCAATAACTTTTGAACTGTTTTATCCATTTGACCCAAACTGGGTTTTAACATGTTATGTTCTTCAGCATTTTTTTGGATCTCCTTGACTAAGCTGCTGACTTTGTTTTCATGTTTTTCCTGCATCCCCCTCATTTCACTTCTCAATTTTTCTTCTACCTCCTTTACTTGATTTTCAAAATCTTTTTTTTGAGTTCTGCCATAGCCTGAGCACAACTTTTATATTTCTTGGCATCTTTAGATGCAGATGCTTGTACTTTCTCATCTTCAGAGTCTGTGTTTTGATCCTCCATGGGACCAAAGTAATTGCCTATGGTCAGGTTCTTTTTTTTCTGTTTACTCATTTCCCCAGCCCATGCCTAGTTTTGGGGTGCTTCCTGAGCTTTTGATTATTATTGGGACACCTCAGCAAGGACCTCACTCAATTCCTTCAAGGTCTTATGAGAGGCTCTAATTGCTCTCCTGCTGTGCTCTGGTCTGTGGATGACCGCAAGATCACCCCTCTGCCCCACAACTGTAAGGAGGGTCCCTGGTCTAGGGGGCCCCAAGACTGGGACCAGGGTCTGAATGTGGATAAATCACAAGAGTCCTGTCCCAGAGACAAAGAACAGATCTCAACAGTCTCCCCCTACCCCCTTATCTTCTGTGAGTGCTCTGGAAGCAGCTGTCAGCAGCTCCTGCTAGACAGCTCCATGGACCAGCTTCCATTTCTTGGGCTTTGGGCTTTGCTGAGGGCCACAGCCGGCCTGGGCTTCATGCTTGCTTTGGCAGAGGTCTCCCTATTGATCTTCCAAGTTGTCCTTGGTGCTCCCCGGGGTGGCACATCAGGAAACGGTTTCTTCTGCTGGGAGCCAGGGTTCCCAGGGACCCAGGTATGGGGGCTGTTCCCAGAACACTGAAGCCCCTTTGTTCTGCCAGGAACAGAACCTTCCCACAATTTTCCAGGTTGCCTTGGGCTGGAGAATTACCTCACTGAATATTTCTGTGGGCTCTGTCTCTTGAAAATTTAAAGTCATAACTTTAAGGGTTTTTTAAAAATATTTTGGAGAGAGCACCTAAGAGAGGCTGTTCTTTCACTATATTGGCTCCCCTGAGCCCCCCACACACACACACTTAACAAGTTTTAATAAATTTTTGGTGACTAGAATTGAATTGAATTTGACTTAAATGGCTTCCTATTACCTCTCAGATCAAATGCAATTTTTCTATTTGGCACTGGAAAACCTCCACAATTTGGTTCCCAACTACTTTTCTAATCTTAGTGCATGCCACAGTATTTCACACACCTGAAGTTTCAAACTGACCTGCCAGCTGCTCCCCACATATGACATTCCACCTTCATGCCTTTGTCCATTGGTTTACTTACCTGCAATGTCTTCCTCTACCTGTTAGAATCTGTTAGAACATTTCACTTGTCACCTTCTAAAGTCATCTCTCTTGAAAGCACTTTCATCACTTTGTATAAATTTTCTATTTAATTCCATATATAATGACTGCACTAAGTTCCTAGAATGTAAGCTATTTAAAGATAATAATTCTTTTTCCTTTTCTTTTTCTTTCTTTTTACTTTTTTCCTTTTCTTTTTTTTTGGGGGGGGGGCTTTGAATCCCCAGTGCTTTAGTAGATGCCTAATACATGTTTATTGATCTGAGGATTGTTTGGTTGATAAATTCACCTTGGTTTCCACCTTAAAAGCTTCAGGCCAGGGAATATTATATTATGGACTTCCCCACTGAAGAACAGGAGGTGGAAAAGTCAAAAAACTCATGATATTTGTGATCCCTCCAAATTTCTCCCATGATACCACTTCCCTGTGACTTTCAATCTCCCTAGGTTTGTAGTAGCCTTTAAATGTATTTTTAAAATTCAATTAAATTAAGTGAAATTTGTTGTCTCCGATAATAATGTCCTTGGCAATGGTGTCAGCAGTTTCTCACATGGATTATTAGGAGGTTCTTTTTTAAGACATACAAAATCTCAAAAATGCAGGTTGAATTAATGAAAATAATATCATCATTATTATTGCTACTATTATCATTATTATCATTATTCTCCTCCTTGGGGAAATGTAACTCATATAAAGAGTCTTGCAGTGTGGTGAGATGAAATCAGTATGGTTTCTTTTATAAATAAAGTAATAAAATTCTTAAGCAAACAAGGGCTAAAAATGATCCTCCCATTGATATACTGCCACCAGAAGCCAAGTGGTACCTAGATCCATGCTGTTCCTTGAACATATGGGGAAATTGGCCTACAAGAAAGGCTACCATTCAAGATTGTGGGGGAGGACAGACTCACAGAATAAAAAAAAAGCTTCCAATGAAAGGAAACCCACTATTGCCCAAACAGGCTCTTCTTCTTTGGAGTCACTCCAATGAGGGGTATCAGAGAAACATTAAAGGGAGGAGACCTGTTCACATGCTATATAAGCTGCCAACAGAGGGATAGAGCTTGAAATGATCTCCTCTAGTACAATTCTCTCATTTTACAGATAAGGAAACTGAGACCCAAAGCCTTACTCAAGATTACACAAATATTAAGCATAAGAGGCTAGATTTGAACTAAGTTCCTCTGACTCCAGAGCCACAACTCTTTTAACACACTACTCTTAGTTGATCTCTCATTTGTATAATGCTTCCAATTTCTTTTTAATAATCTATTATTTCAATTTTTATCAGTAACATTTTTATTAATCCTTCTCTCTCACTATCTCTACCTCCATTGTGCATGATAAATAAGAAATTAAAAAACTCGGGGAGGCTAGGTGGCTCAGTGGATAGAGCACCAGTCCTGGAGTCAGGAGGACCTGAATTCAAATCCAGACTCAGACACTTAATAATTAACTAGCTGTGTGGCCTTGCACAAGTCACTTAACCCCATTGTCTTGCCAAAAAAAAACACACACAAGCAAACCTAAAATTAAATAAATAAATAAATAAATGATTTTGAAACTGAGAAATAAAGTCCTCAATATATAACTCTATAGTCTGGCAAAATAACTTCCCATATTGGCCACATCTGAAAATATATGTCTCTTTCTGCATTGCTTTGAATTTCTCAAAGCCCTTTCATGTACATTACTTCTTTCAATTCTCACTCCAGCCCTAGGAAGTAGATAGGAAATTCTGGATTATCCCCATTTGATAGATGAGGAAACTGAGTCCTAGAAAGGTTCAATGAATTGCAAGTAATTCATTATATGAAGTCTCTTAAAAGAACCTGAGTCTTAACTTTTATTGGACTTTCTCTGCTCAATACATCTTTAGGCAGCGTGATATAATTGAAAGAACCATTGGATTATATGTACGAAAGATATGAGTTCAAGTCTTACCTCTACTATTCACTAGTTGAATAACATTAAAGAAGTCACCTCATCTGTTTAAATCACAGTATTTTCATTTATGAAGTGGGGGTAATAATGCTTGTGTACCACATCTCAGAGTTGTTCTGAAGAAAGCACTTTGTAAACCTTAAGATTGTTATTGAAATGTGAATACTTATTACTTCTTTCCCTTTTTTTCTCCTGCACCTTCTCTACATAAATTTGACAAGACTGCTTTCCTCTCTTTCTCTAAGTCTGCCTCTTACATTCCTAACTCTATGACTTTGTCCCACTTGGAATAGTCTTCCTCTCTTGGTTCTCATTTCTGAAAATCATCTATCCTTCAAAGTTTAATCCAATCTATTCCATCAATTATTTATCAAGTACCTAATACAATTGAGAAACCACTTGGGTTCTGAGGTACAAAGACAAAACCCTATAGGAGATTAAATTCTTGTGGGGAGGCAAAGGTCAAAACAAACTGTACACAGAAAAGAATTCTATAAAAATGGAGGATGAAGCAATTACAACAGGATGAGGAAAGGATTCCCTGAGAACTGTCCCTATTGTTGAACCTTGAAGGAATTTAAGAATTCCAAAAGGTGGAGGAGTGAATTCTAGGCATGAAAGACAAGCCTAAAGGTAGGGTAGCTAGGTGGCACAGGGGAGAGAATACTAGTCCTGGAATTAAGAGAACAGGAATTCAAATCCAACTATAGATATTTCCTAGCTATGTGACCTTGGGCAAGTCATTTTACCCTGATTGCCTTGAATCCAAGACCATCCCTAGTCATCCTGATTTATATCTGGCAACTGGACCTAGATGACTGGAGAGAAAATGATGTTGGTGACTTAGCACAGGATTTCCTCACTAAAATTCAATTCACGTGCTTGTCATAGCATCATCTCCTTGATGCCATGGTCTTCTTCAATAACAAAGGACAAACATCATCATCATCATAGTAGCTGCCAAGTCTGGGAACTAGAAAACTGACTGGTTTTACTGAATGGATAGCAAAAACCTGAAAAGGTAGACAAACAAGATTAAGAAAGGCTCTAAAATGACAAGCTGAAGTCTGCATTTTCTCCTAAAATTCAAAAGAAGCAAAGAAAGTTCTTGAGCAAGAAAGTGGCTTGGTTAGAATTGTTCTTTTAGAAGATCAAATGTGTAAATATCACCTTTATCATGAAACAAGTGCTACAGATGCTTTCTTCCCCATGCCCCCCTTAATCTCTTAAAATACCACAGCACATCATTTATGTTCAAAAAGAGTACTTTCCAGATCCTGTACTGTCTAGTACTAAGGTCATTTGTGTATCTGTCATTTCCTCTACTACATTATTAACTCCTAGGCAAAAAAAAATTATGCCCTATAGGCCCTCTATGTCCTTACTACAATCATAGCCATTAGTGTTTAAGATCAAAGGAAAGTTAGACAGGTCATGATTTTTAAGCACATAAACCAGATAAAATATTTTAGGAAAATTCTCTATTGGTCATGGAAATTCCTATAAAGATTTACAAGTGCTCTATAGCTTCAGATATCATCAGAAAGTATTTGCTATTGGCTGTCTAAAGATAGAGTCCATGAATTAATCAATCATGTGCCACACACAAAGTACTTCCTTTTGCTAAATCCTTCTCCTGATAATGCCCTCTAAACATAGGCATCACAGTGCTGTCCTAGGTCCTATTCTCTTTTCATTCTATATCATTTCTCTTGGTGATCTCATCAGCTCCCATAAATCTAATGCTAAAGATTCTCAAATCTACTTACCCTGTCCCAATTTTTTTTTCCTGACCTCTAATTTTGCATCTCCAACTGTCTTTCAGGATTTTCAAACTGAAGGTTCAGTAGACACCTTAAACTTAATTCATCCAAAATGTAATTCATAATCTTTGCCCTTAAACTCTACTTTCCCTATTACAGGACAGAGAGTCTAAGAGTCCAAGAGTCATCTTGGATTCCTCCCTATTTCTCACCTCCCCTATCCAATCTGTTGCCAAGGTCTGTACATTTCAAATTTGCATTGTCTCTTGAATAAGTCACTCTAATGCAAGTGCTATGTTGGACATTCAAGCCCCCTCCCACCTTTCCAATCTTTTTAAAAGTTACTTCATAACATATACACTTTGACCCAATGGCATTGGCTTCCTGGCTCTTATACAAGCAAAACATTATCTTTCTTGGCTCCAGGCATGGATATTTTCTCTGACTTGTCTTCTTCTTCCTCCTGCACTCCAAGTACTGACCTCCCTGTCTTCCTTTAAATCCCAACTAAAATCTCACATTCTTGGGAAATGTTCCATTAACTCCTCCTAATTCTAGTATCTTCCTTCTGTTCTTTATTTCCTATTTAGTTTGTATGCAGATTTATTTGAATATATTTGTTTTCATGTTTTCTCTTCCATTTGATTATAAGGTCCTCAAGAGCAGGGACTATCTTTTCCTCTTTTTTGTATCTTCCAGAACTCAGAACAGTGACCAAAACATAATAATAAATGATTATCAAATAAAAACACTCCCTGAGAGTCAATGAGTCAAAGGCATGAATTAAATATGAACACGAGTTCAATCAATCAAAGGCATTCAACCTGATTGATTGAGGAAACCTACTATGAGCTTGTATAAAATCAGGAAACTTGTTTGGAATCAATCATTTGAGCATATGGTATACTCCTCATGATAAAAGTCACCCTAGTCAAGATCCTAAGGAAAAATAGTAGATTGAGGGAATGGAAGAAGATGTCCTCTGGGGTTCCCCCTACTTCTAAATCTATGAATTTTTTGATTAATATAATGACCTTTACTCTCTGATCTCACAAAGTCATTTAGTCATATTGAAAGTACATCAAGGGGGCGGCTAGGTGGCACAGTGGATAGAAGACCAAACCTGGAGTCAGGAGTACCTGAGTTCAAATCCAGCCTCAGTAACTTAATAATTAATAAGCTGTGTGGCCTTGGGCACTTTACCCTATTGCCTTGCAAAAAAACTTAAAAAAGAAGAAAGGAAGGAAGGAAGGAAGGAAGGAAGGAAGAAGGAAGGAAGAAAGGAAGAAAGGAAGAAAGAAAGAAAGAAAGAAAGAAAGAAAGAAAGAAAGAAAGAAAGAAAGAAAGAAAGAAAGAAAGAAAGAAAGAAAGGAAGAAAGAAAGAAAGAAAGAAAGAAAGAAAGAAAAAGAAAGAAAGAAAGAAAGAAAGAAAGAAAGAAAGAAAGAAAGAAAGAAAGAAAAAAGAAAGGAAGGAAGAAAGGAAGGAAGGAAGGAAGGAAGGAAGGAAGGAAGGAAGGAAGGAAGGAAGAAAATCAAATGATTTCAATATCTAGTATAGGTATCTGCATTTATAGCGTGTCCTCATCCCCTCACAAATACAATCCAATAAGCATTTATTAAGCTCCTAATATTTACAAGGCACGATTTCAAGGCTATGAACTTGATAGATAAAGACAAAATGTAAAAAAAACTCCTCCTTCAAAGAGCATTTGGTATGTAAGGAAACACAACATGTAAACAGATAAATATATACAGATAAAATGAGTAAAAGTGAGCATTAAGGGAAAATCAAGAAGGTGGCATGAGAGCTAAATCTCATATAATTGAAAACTACCTAACTAGCAACTAACCTGTAAGTTCCAGGAGAACAGAGATCCTGTTTAAATAGAAATTTGTATTTACCTTTCTGTCTCCAGTATAAGACCTCTGCACATAGTAGGTAATTAAATAATATTAATTAAACTAAGGTGAATTGAAGTCTTCCTCTAAGCTCATCTTTACAAAACAATCTGATTGAGGGGAAGTCATTTGAAATTGTTAACTTAAACCTCTGGCATATTTTGAATGGCTATTTCCACTTTTTGGGTTCAATTAATTATGGCAATATCAATACATCTTTAATTTTCTCATCAGTGAGTAATGGGATTGAGGCTGTATTCTACAATATAATTAATTAGTAATGAGCTTTCAAGTATAAGTTCTCATCCGCAGACCTGCTGGGATGAACTGCTTCTCTGCAGGGGTTGATGAGTTCCCACCAGAGGAGACCAGCAATAGCATATACTCCCTGCTGGGAGTGGGGTTGGGGGTGAAAGGAGGCATAAGAGGGCAGGAAAGCTCTGAGACCCTATCCCTACCCATGCCACCCTCCAGGTACACTGGCTTCCACTGCATCTCCTTAAGCATCTTCTGCAAATAGAATTCTGATGACATTCTCTCTCAGAGAAAAAGAAACCTAGTTGGCATGTTAAGGTATAAAGAGCACTGAACATGATGCCAGAAGATCTGTGTTCAAATCCTCATTTGCCCACTTGCTATCTTTGTGACCTTGGGCAAGTCAGTCTCTCTGAGTTCAATTTCTTATCAAGAAAATAAAGGGGTTGGACTCAAAGTCAAGATGAATCAACATTATGACCAAGAAGTCCATGTAATCTTAAGGCTAAATTAAGAGAGACAAAGTGTCCAGAGTGAGGAAGGTAAAAAATTCAAGTGTGCCATTCTGGAAAGCAGTTTGGATCTATATCTGCAAACCTACCGGACAAAGTATACCTTTTCACCCAGAGATACAATTACTAGTTTTAAACCCCCAAAGAATTCAAAGAAAGAAAAGGTACCAAGAAATACATAAATATTGATAATTGTAACAACAGCATTTTTTAATTTCTCATTATGTGCCACACTAAGTTAAACATTATAATCAACTCAGTTAATCCTCCCAACCCTGGGAAGTAGATGTTTTTATGATTCCCATTTTACAGGTGAGGAAAATGAAGCAAACAGAAATCAAGTGCCCTTGTTTTAAATAGCTAATTAAGCATTTGAGGGCAAATTTGACCTCAAGTCTTCCTTACTCCAGACTGTTATATAGCAGCACTTTTCTCATAGCAAAGAACAGGAAATTAGGAAGGCGCCCATCAATTGAGAAATGGCTAAGCAAACTACTGATTGTGAATATCATGAAATAATTGTATGTACTATTAGAAATCAGCAGGTACAGGAAATCTGGGAAATTCTGAACAAACTGATGCAAAGTGAAATGAGCAGAACCAGAACAATTTATGCAACAATGATTTTAAAAAGACAAACTCTGAAAGGCTCAAGACCTCTAATCAACCTCAAACCCAGAGGGCTAAAGATGATTCTCCCCTCTGGACTGAGAGGTATGCTTATTTTGTACATGAGCAAAGTGTACACTTGCATTGCTTGATGATGCTTAGTGATTCCTAGAGACTAGGTGGTTTCCTTGAGCAGGGGAGGGGGAATTAGAACTCCATAGTTTCCTATAAAACCTGCCTTTTCTATATATGGAACTGCTCACATTCACTGGTGTTTGTCAAGTGAAGCCTGAAAAAATATTTAAAATGTAATTTCAAAATTAAATTAAATTTTTAATTTTTAAAAATAAATAATTTAAATTTTTTAATTAAAAATTAATTTAAAAAATCTAATTTTTTAAATTTAAAAAATTTTAAAAATAAAATTCAACATAAAAGATTTAAGATTTAAAAAAGACATAAATGGGGGTGGCTAGGTGGCGTAGTGGATAGAGCATTGGCCTTGGAGTCAGGAGTACCTGAGTTCAAATCCGGCCTCAGACACTTAATAATTACCTAGCCGTGTGGCCTTGGGCAAGCCACTTAACCCCATTGCCTTGCAAAAACTAAAAAAAAAAAAAAAAAAAAAAAAAAAAAAAAAAAAAAAAAGACATAATATTCTGATTTTTTTTAGGGTTTTTTTTTTTGGCAAGGCAATGGGTTAAGTGGCTTGCCCAAGGCCATGCAGCTAGGTATTTATTAAGTGACTGAGGTCAGATTTGAACTCCAGGGCTGGTGCTCTATCCACTGCGCCACCTAGCCACCCCTCCCTACCACTGACAATTTGAGGGTTATGTTTAGTGTTGGACAAGGAAGCCGTCACCAACACAAGATAACTGAGGTTTTGCCCAAAAGTTCCAATATATATGTGTTGGAGAAAGAAGAAGAGTGAAGGAGGGAATTCTTCCACCCTAGGAGATATGCTTCTTCCATATATTATTCCACAGTCCTTGTCACTTTATGTATTGTCCTTTGTTAAGGGTCTTATTTGTCCCCCAGAATATTGCTATCATCCATAATCATCATTGTTATTCACAACAACCTTCGCCTCTTTTGTACCTAAAGATTTACAAAGGCTTTTCTTCACAGCACCCCCTGAGAGGTCAATCACGAAAGAATTATTTCTAGCATCTTAAAGATGGGGCAAACTGAGACTCAAAGGAATAGGTTGATTTGGCCATAGTCTCAAAGTTAGTGGTCAATGAAAAGTCAATTTCTTTCTCATCTATATTTCATTGACTTGGTGCTAGGGATACAGATAGAGGATGAAACAATCCCTGTTCTCAAGAGGTTTACCTTCAATCAGGGTTAACAAGTATATCAAGACACAGAGAATAAACCTTAGGGACAATAACCAAAAGTAAATTCAAGGTAGTTTAGGAGAAGGAGCACTAGCATTTGAGAAAATCAGGAAAGGCTTCACATAGAAGGCGGGATTGACAGCCCTGTAATGACATGACCTTGCCTTTCCTGCTGGTACAAACTATAAATTTCATTAACTGGCTATGACATGTATGTGTGGGACTGGACTATGAGGCTGTGAAAGGTTTTGGATGGATACTGCTGTGGGATGGGCAGGATGGAGGCTGGAAAATGACTCATCAATTTGAGAGCAGGGAAGTGGGTGGAGTGGACAGTTAGGCTGTCTGAGAGAAGGAGTGAAATCCTTAATTGGATTCAGATGGTGTCAGCCTTGCAAATGGGCTGAAGAAAAATGGTGCCTGGGAAAATAAGATTTTAGTGAGAAGAGCAAAGAAGGGATGGACTTGGAAGTGATGGAGAAGGGTGAATGGGTTTCACAGCAATTGCTACCTTACTTGGGTCACTCCTCATAGTGAGGTTCAGCCTCCATACTAATAATTTCATATAATTATAATCTTTGGGACTTAGGGATTTTTGGACCCCTGGAAGAGACCTTAAGAATCATCCTCATTTTATAGATGTAGAAATTGAAACCCAGAGAAATGACTTATCCAAGATCACACATAAAAAAAATACTCTGATTCTAGATTCTGAATCCCTCAATACTTGCTAACATTTATCTTTCCTTTGTATTTTGTAGAGTACTTCATGTAGACTTCTCCAATTTTAATCCTCCATTTCCTGGTGGCCTCCCTCTTTTCCCTCCTAATGATCTTGAAAGTATTTTGTTGTTATACATATTATATAGAGAGAGATATAAAGCATATGTAGATGTATTATATATTGCATATACATTAAACATGCATACTGGAGCCAACACAAACCAACCTACTATAGTGATTTGTTGAAAAACATTTACAACTCATAAGTCATCAAGTGTTACAACTCTGGACTTCATTTATTGTTTTGTTGATTGTCTTGAGCAAATGATGAATCTGGGATCCTAGGAGATATAAGGAACTGGACATAGAATCAGGAAGACATGAGTTCTGATATTAGCCCAGTCACTTATTGTAGGTCCCTCAGTGAGATACTTCATGTAGTTTTGGTTTTCTGATTCAAAAAATTCCAATTCTCATCCTTAGTCCTTACTACGATGCACATAGTAGGTGCATAATAAATCTAACGGTCTCATTCATTCATAAAAGGATGATCATAAAAACACTCTGTGGGAAAGGTGTGATATTCAAATGAGCTATGTGCAGGGTGTCCCCAAATCACAGGACAATTTTAAGATTAAGACTGCACTAAGATTTCTTGGCATAACCCTGGGCATGCCAAATGCTTTGCAAACTTTCAGTATTACATAGGGATTAGTTATAATTGTTATTATTATTACATCTAAAAGTCCCTTCAAAGATTGAGGGAAGCAGTGAAAAAGCAGGAGGTTCTTAAAGAAGCTGAAAGATGATGCTGGGTAAGAAGCCTGGGGCTTGCCTACCAGGCTGGCATTTTCCTGTCTGAGTGCATGTCTCCGTAACACTACCCCTGGAGAGGAAGAGGTGACCTGAACTCCCTTCCCTGGGCAGCTCTCAATGGCAGAGCTCCATCAGTGGAACTCACTTGTCTGGGAAAATAGCACATGTCAGATCTCTGACCCTGATCCAGCTCCTGGGCCTCTCAAAGCTGCTCCCCACTCTTTCCATGCCCTTGGTCTCTGTCAGTTTAATGACCTACTTCACTTTAATCCCCTTCTCCATCCTGGGTCTGACTTGAACTCCTAATGTACCTGCTCAAGAACAGCTGCCTGTCCACATGTTCTCCCTACTTAGCCCTCTCTTGGTCTGGATGTCTCAGGGACCTAGAAAAATCTATTGCCTGCTTCAGTCACTGTTCAGGACCCATTTTACCAGGGATCAAACATCCGTTATTACCTCCAGCTCGGAACCATTGAGCCATCCCTCAATAGTACTTCTCACAGGTCTGAAGGGCATGCCATGGGGAAAAAAGGGAAGATCAGTGGAAACTGGTGCAAGGAGTGTAAAGGGAGCTCTAGGGCATGCTGGGGATGACCCTCTCTCTCTCCTCCTTGAGAGTCTATGAGAAGTGTAGCTCCTAGGAGATAACCCAGGAATCTTTGATCTATAAGTCAAGTCAACAAGCATTTACTTAGTATGTACTGACTTACTTAGGCCTGTTCTAAGTCCTGATGATAAAAAAAAGGATTCCTTCTGGTCCCTTCCCACTCTTGACCTGTAATCTCCAAGGTCACATGGATTTAGACTGGAAGAAACCTCAGAGATCATCTTGTGGCATCTCTACATTTTACTGATGAGGAAACTGAGATCTAAAGAGGTCACACAGCTAGAAAAGAGCGGAGTTGGGAGCTCTTTGATTTGATACCTAGTGATCTCTCCTCTCCACTATGACTGACTCTGCCTCTAAATCCTATGAGCCTATAAATAGAATGGAAAAATCATAGAATCAAAGATTTAGAGCAACAAAGGATGGTAGGCATGATCTAATTCAATCCCTTCATTTTACAGATGGGGGAATGACTTGCTCAAAGTCACACAAGAAATAACAAATGACAGGGACAGAATTTAGACCAAGTTTCTCTGGGACTAGCAGTCCCATGATGCCAAAGGGGAATGGATGAGTCATGGAGGTAGCTGTCTGTGTGAAAGCAGGGCTGACTGGCTGAATTCCCTGTAACCTCTCTTTATTTCTCTAAGCAATATCTATGTGTGGGTCAATCTATTCCATCAAAATTGTCTTAAGATTGAAGACAATTCCATTTACAAATTCTCAGTTAACCAAAGCTATACCATAAGTAGATTCAGCAGGAAAGGAAAGCAACTGAGCTTAAGTACTACTAACTCCAATATTTTTCCTCCAAACTCTTCCAGCCCCTGCCTCACCAAGGGCACTAGCTTCAACTGGGAGTGCATTCTCCATACCTCATCTCTATCTCGGATTTGAATGTCTAAGGATAAGGTGACTTTCTCCTATACTTGTCCCTATTCCTCCCCTTTCCCCTAGTCTAAGCCTTGTTTTAGAAACCTTGAAGTCTCTGCCCACCTTCCAAAGGACTCTGAACGCTCTCTACCACCTGAGGACATCTTTTGTGCCACCTTCACTATGCTCACCAGTTTCTAATTTTAGCTCTGCCTCCACTTACCCCAAGCACAGGACAGACCAGTGGCAGATGGGAGAAGGAAAAGAATCAAAGTTGAAGTTGATACTCAACTGCAACATCAGTGTGTACCTTTCTTCTCCTCTCCCCACCAAAGGGCCAAAACATCACCCATTCACTGGACCTTCTTGATACTTTCAAGTACTAAATTGAGAAAAATCAACATGGCATAACCTGCAGATGCCATCTAAAGGAAATTGTGCCATACTCTTTCCTTGCTAATTGTATAATCTTGAGCAAATCACTTTATTTCTCATTTTCCTCTTTGTGAAGGAGCTTGAACTATGGTCCCTTCCAACTCTTAACTCTATTTAACCTGCTTAGCCTGAATGGAAAACCAACTTTATTCTGAATTGAAGTCATCTTGTGATGTTTGACAAAGTCAAAAGCTAGCAATTGGTGATGCTGGATAAAGCCAAGAGCTATCTGAGGATCATGTATAAAACCTGAAATCATACTGAGATCCTGAGTCAGCAGTCACTTGAGAAAGTTGAATTAAAAACTGAAATCATCTGGGGATCCTGGATACAGTTAGTTGTCACTTGGGATGCTGAATAAAGTCAAAAGTTATCTTAGAGATACTGGATAAAGTCAGATTTCATACTGAGATCCTGGATAACATCAACAGTCACTTGGGGATTCTGGGGAAAGCCAAAAATCATCTGGGGATCTGTAAAGTCAAGAATCATATTGAAACCCCTATAATCATCACTTGGGAATATCTAATAAAAACAGGAGTTCCTTGGGGATGCAGGAGTATCAGAAATTATGTAGTTGTGGTGGAAAAAGGCAAGAATCCTCTGAGAATCCTAGTCTTCCAAAGGTAAGTTGCTGCTTCAGGGATTTAGTAAATGACGGTAAGTGGAATTAATTTGTGTTTTGTGGTTTACAAAGCATTTTCTAGAAAAGTAGCTAAGATTTCGGTTCACTATCTCATTTGGTCCTCCCAGACCTAGGAGATAACTAGTGTGGATATCATCATCCCTCTTTTTAGAGATAAGGAAACTGAAGTGCCATGACAGCTATGAGGCTGACTTCGATTCCCCAGCCAATGAGCAGCAGAACTAGAATCTAGACTCCCAAATCAGTACCCCACCCCATATTCCCACAGCTCCTACGCTGGTTACTCTGATGCCCCACACTCCCTTCTAGCACCAAAGACAAGAGTCAGTAGAAAAGTAATTGGCTGATAAGAGCCATAATGATTTAGATGCTCTAACCTATATTTCTTTAACTGATATAGATTAAACAGGATGGTTTTCCTGTCCAAGGAGAGCCTGATTTTGTGTGGCTCAAAATGTGCTTAGACAACTTGCCATTATGCTAAGAGGTACAGGATTGCCTCGGTTGCATCTCGCTTTCATCATAAATCATCTCTGGCAGAACCCAAGCGAGATGGCACCTAAACACACACATTTAGCATGGAGGGTGGGCAGGAGGGGTGGGAGGGTGTTTAGAGAGAACAGTACATGGATATCTTCTCCCTTCCAGGCCCCACTTTCCCTTCTGTATCTCAGAGCCAGGATGATGGGCATTCCCAGAAGCAGGACTGACGTGCTTCATTTCAAGAAGCTTATTTCCAGGAGCCAGTGCCAGATAACACTTGAATATCCTCAGAGATGTAAATTATGTGGGTTGAACTAATGAGCTATATATGTATCTTTCATCCCCTAATTAACTGTGGTTTAATGAATTTCTCAATGCATTGCTGCTGGAATAGCCTTCCAGCTCCAAAGACTTTTTTTTTTCTTTCCATTTCAGGTAAATATTTAAACACCCCAAATTAAAGAGAGCACTAAGGCCCAAAATTGGAGTCTTGGTTCTCTCCAATATAATTAAGCCCTTGTCTCATTGATTCAATGTTTTCATTTTTTTTTAATTCTCCTCTAGAGGCAGCGTTGGAGGGGATTCCAGGAGTCACTACTCCTAGGCTATACTTCTGACCTGTAGAGAGTTCAGACAATTCCCTACTACCCCTTCTTTCCCTCAACAGCCATCCCAGTTGCTCTGGAGAACCTTGTCCAATGATGGAGAGGAGAAATCATGAGTTCCTTCTTCCCTCCAGCCCCAGAAAACATGAGATAAAGGTGCCATTGAAAGATGTCTACTCTATGATTTCTCTCTCATCACATTCAGCTTAGATCAATGCATACTGTGGGAATGATGTAAAGACTAGGAAACTGTCTGATGAGGGGAGGGAAGGGAGATTGGGGGGGAAATTGTAAAACTCAAAATAAATAAAACCTTTCTAAAATTCAGAAAAAGATTTCTACTCCCGAGGATTCTGCCATTCCTGAACTTGTGAAAAAAGTAGAATACTGATGCCTCCACCCAAGAATATTTCCCATGAGTCAACCTTGTCTCTTCCATCCAGGAGCATGGTCAACACATCCTCCCCTCTTGGTAGTCAACTAATTTCATAATTCATAATTCAGGTAGCATTCCTGCCCTACAGCTTTTTGTTTTAATAAGAGAAATTGGATGATGGAAAACAGGAATAAATACTTGATGGTAGAATTCCAGGCACCATTTTTTGTCCAGGTCCTACTATGTGCAGGATCAAAAAACACCGGAGATGCCAGAATAAAGAGATAGTTCCTACTATATAAGAACCACAGGGAGATAGAAAGCTAGGCATACTGATTAGCCCAGCTATTGACTATTGGCTTGATTTCTCATCTTGTTTTCTCATTTTTTGCTTTCTGCGAGGTCTCAGTCAAAAAATATCCATACACCTTATAGTCCCAGAAGAACAATTTCTCATCTGTCTAGATTTCTTTGTTAATAATCACGGCATGTAATCGTGACTAGAGAAACCTCCTGGAATAGAGGAAGGTCTGTGTTCAAATCACAACTCTGACTACAGATTAAGTCACTTAATCTTTCAGTGACCCAGGAAACACTCTAAAACCTAATTGCATCAGATTTAAATTGTATAGTAAGTATCCATCTGTATTGGTAGGGAGAGTTTCCTCACTGGAAGCTCTGATTTCTGATGATCTCTTAGGTTCCCCTCTTGTTCTGAAAGCTAAAATCCTACTGCAGCCCCCATAGGGCCCCAAAGATGCCTCCACACAGACCCTGACAGGCCCTCCCTGAAGGTCCTCCTTTGGTTACAACTGTGGGCTGATGGGAAGAAAACTATTTAAGAGAGAGATGGGAAGAAATAGAAATGCCAGGAGACCTCTCTGGCTCCTACAATTCTATGATTCTATGATTGAACACAGTTCACAGCTAAAAAGGCCACGTAGGGTTAATGCATTTGACCGGAGAGCACAATTCAAATCTGAAAACTCAGAGCAGAGGTTATTAGGACTTCTGCTGAGACTCTGTATTTTCAACCCTTTCTCTCCTCTTTTTTTTAAATACTAGCCTCTCTTCTGTTTCAGCTTAGGGCCAGATCTGGTAATAAGGTTGTGGGAGGAGAGGAGAGGAAAGAAAAGGAGTACCCTCCTCATCCCCACCTCCCACCACCATCCAACCAGACTCTCATTCATATTGCTTCTTCCGTTTTCTCTTTAGTTTGGCAGTTTCCCTCTGATGCTAAGAAATCTCTAAAATAGAGGACTGTGGGAAAAGAGTGGATTAATTTCCCTTCTCGACACCCTCACTGCCCCCCTGCTGCTTTCCCTAACCCTAGTGACTCTATCTGGGGAAAGGGGTGTTTGACATTTTAGTTAAACACCAGAAAAGGTCTTTGTATCTGACACCCATTAAGAAAAAGAACTACTCTACATCTGAGGTTGCCAGTCAGTTAGCATTCAGTACCAAATTTGCAAACTCAACATGTCCAAAACCAAACTCAAGTCCTGTAACTTAGGAGTTGAGAAGAGTTCAAAGATGGGCTCTCTCATTTTGAAGATAAGAAGACTAAAACGCAGGGAAGTTAAGGCATTTGACCAAGGTCACACAGCCAGTTAATGCAAAGCTAGACCTCTTCTAACAATGGTAGAAGTATAAACCTTGAGCTGGAGGAGATTCCCCAAAGTCATCTTCTCCAAACAGTTCCTTTGACAGATGAAGAAATGCAGCAAACATCTATCAAGCATCTGCGACATCCCAGGTATGACAGAAGCTCAAGTATATGCAAAAACCTCAAGCTTCTCACTTCTAGTACAGTCTTTTTTTCTCCTTCAAAATGTTTCCCTCGGGATTCAGTAACCCTCTTTGGTCCCAAATCCAGGTCATTTATAAAACATCATTATAAGACATTCAGTTTCAAAATGTAAGAACTCGGGGCTGCTAGGTGGCACAGTGGATAAAGCACCGGCCTTGGAGTCAGGAGTACCTGGGTTCAAATCCGGACTCAGACACTTAATAATTACCTAGCTGTGTGGCCTTGGGCAAGCCATTTAACCCCATTTGCCTTGCAAAAACCAAAAAAAATTTAAGAACTCTTCTCTTTCTATCATCCATAATTAAATAATTCTCAAGTCTTGTTGATTCTTCCTTTAATAGATGTCTCTCTCTATCTGTTCCCTCTTTCATCACTGAGGACCTAGTCCAGATCCTAATAATCTCATTCCTAAAAGATTGCAATGGCCATTTAGTTGGTCTCCAAATGTCCAATGTCACTCTGATCCAATCTATGCTGCCTACCACCTCCAGAGTAATCTGAGAAGCAGTATGGTTCAGTAGAAAGAACTCTAAGTCTGGAGTCAGAAAAACTAGATTCAAATCCTCTTTTTGCCATTTACTATCTGTATGACCTTGGGTAAGTCATTTAACCACCCTTAGTCTCATTTTCCTTATTTATAAAATGAAGGCACTTTTCTAGATAGCCTCAGAGAAGCCCTTCAGCTCAAGATCTTTGATCGTTTAACATTGTTTTATTATATAAATGTTTATTTTATATAATATATGTTAAATTAAAATGGCTGCATTAAAACCTATGATGACTCTCTATTACCTATGACATTAATTCCTCACATTTAAAACCATCTACTAGCTGGTATTACTTTATCTCCCACAAATCTCCAATCTTGCATACTCTGTGACACTCATACCTTTTCTGTATCTTGCTGTTCCCCTGAAAAATCATTTTCTCTGTTACCTTTTCTCAAAATCTTTGTTTATTCTTTCTATTTATTCCCCAACTTCTCAAGGCCTAGGCCCCGCATTCCAGAAGTAGATGGAATCCTGGACTTGCGTTAGAAAGACCTGGGTTCAAATCCTGCCTTTGATACTTGTTAGCATTGTGACCAAGGACAAGTCACTAAATCTCTCTGATGCTTTGTTTCCCATAAAGGGGACATAATACTATAGTCGTGCCCACAATGCTCAGGGATGTTGTGATGCTCAGATAATATTTGCAAGAGAATTTGCAAAATTTAAAGTGCTATGTAAATGTCAGTCATTATCTTTATCCCAATCCTCCTTAGCCTATGTCCAGAGAGATTCCAATGGTTACAAAACATCATGGTAGAAGCTTAAGAACCTCTGCAAGGTTAAAGCAAAATTTTCCAAATTTTTTCACTAGTGGAACACAGAATTAATGATTATTTTTTCAGGTACAATTGAGACAAATCCTACTAGAATGACATCTGTGATAATGAGTCACACAGCAAAGGAGGTAGGTAAGTGGAGGGAGTGGCCCTGAGGTCCTACCATTTTCCATGTGCTGACTAATTAGATGAAATCATTTCCTGCCAACAATCCCAGGCAGGCACACTCCATAATCAGGCAAATCACATTTGATCCATGGGCTGGCTGCATGTTCAGCTAGGGAATGAATGCTAGGCTTGGAGGCAAGGGCTTAGGACAGAAACAGTTTAGGAAATAGCTCAAAATTTCAGAGTTGAAAGGGACCCCATGTCCATACCCCACCCCCAATGCATGACCATCCAGGCTCTGTTTGAAGACTGCCAGTAAGGGAGAGTTCACTCACTCCCAAAGCAGCAGCCCATTATATTTTTGCATATCGACAACTGTGAAAAAGGTTCTCCTTCTTTGCAACTGAAATCTGGACCCTGAAACCAGTTGATCTGCTACCTGACCCACTGTGTGGGTCACGAGTTTCTGCTTCCCATAAAGCCACTGAAAATTGATCCAACCACAGAAAAGTCTTCAATGATATTCAAGGGCACTTGACCTCAACCACATTGAGGCTAGGTTCAAGTTTCTATAATGAACTCAGATTCAAGTTTATATAATTCCCTGCTTCATCAACTTCTAACCTTCTTCCCTAGATTTTGAGTCTTTCTGTGTTAGTTCTAATCTGTTCATTCTTTGTCTCTTGGTTCTAACCTGCACTTAATACAAAAACCATACTTATTTTTATCTAGATCTATGATTTCACTGACAAATTCTCTCGACTGATACAGCTCCCCAAATATTCTGAAATTTGAAGTCTTTTTCTGCATAAAATTTATTTTTATGTTTTTTAATCTAAATTTAAGAAATAAAAGAATTTCCATAATAGAATACTAGGGGAAAATAGGATTGCAACTCTAATTATGAACATTTGCTTTTCTTTTTAAATAAATATCATATAACTTTCTTTTTCCCCTCCATCCTAGAAATGACTATTATAATTAGAGACAAATATGTATGTATATGTAAAGCCATAATATACATCTTTCTATTGATGAGTTCTTTCTCTGGATATAGTATCTTCCTTAGTGGGTCTTTTGTATTTAATGAGGGTAATTATAATTTATAATAGTCAAAATAACTTACTCAAAGTTGCTCTTAAAACAATATTGCTCTCAGTGACCTTTGGCAAGTCACTTAACCTCTCTGTGTTTCATTCTCCTTATCTGTAAAAATGGGAGTAATTCCTACCCCTTTTTATCCAAGATTATTATGAGGATTAATTAAATATAATATCTGTAAAACATTTGAACTCCTTGGAGAGTGGTTCAATGTAAATACAAAATAATCTATTAAAATTTTTAAAAATATGGCTGTTACTGTATATAACATTCTCTTGGTTCTGCTCATTTCACTCTTTATTATTTCATGAAAATCTTTCCATGTCTTTTTTCTAAAACCATCAAATTCATCATTTCTTATAGTATGAAATCTGTAGTCTTAGAGAATTTCTTGATGCATGAATAAATTGAGTGACTTGCCTAGTCAAGAATCATATAGAATCAGTATGTGTTAGAAATGAATGAAGGATACCAATCTTCCTAACTCTAAGAAGGGTGCTCCATCTTTTCTGTCACACTACCTCTCAAGTCTGTCTGGTTCTCTGCTTTGGAACTTCCTAATATCTATATGACAAAATTCCCAACTTGGAGAATTGTCTCGATTGTCAAGCCTTGGGAGGTAGCATGGTAAAACATTCCAATTGGGTCCTCACAACACTAGACCTAAGTTCCTTTGCTACTTCTTCAATGGGGCATGTCATTTCATCTGCCTGGGCCTCAGTTTCCTTATCTGTAAAATGAATGAGTTGGACTGTATGATGTCAAGGGATCCCTTGAATGGAAATATTTTATGATTCTGTGATTTTTTTTTCCTTATTGCTTGATGTGGACCATTTAATGAACTAAAACAATTTTTAATCTTTTTATGTAATGGAAACCTTTGACAGTTCGGTGAAGACTATTCTACAAAATAACCGGCTTTCTTAAATTCATAATTGAAGGAAATGTTAAATTGTAGGCAGAGATTAGTGAAAATCAAGATATATTTTTCTCATTAAAATTTACAGAACCCTTGAGGATCCATGAACCCCAAACTAAAAACCACTAAACTAGAAGAATCAGCTCCAAGGTAGATTCAACAAAATCTAGATGTGACCCTTTGGCCAAGAAATGTTCCCTCTCAATAAAAAAAAAATATATTTTAATACATAACCATACTGTTTGAGGGACTGTTCTAAGCACTGGTAATACAAAGAAAAAAAGGATCAGTCTCTGTTTTTAAGTAGGTTACATACTCTGTAATAAAATCTTCAGTAAAGTCTTCCCACAAAGCCTCACAGATAGTGACCTCAGACTTTTGAACTTAGGTTTTTCAAGGCTAAGCCAGTAGCATGGAAACTGTAATTGGTCTCATAAAACCAGCAGTGTGGTTAAAATGGGTTCAATAATGCCTTTGTATATCTATTATCTGATTTCAGAAGTGCCTATCATTAAAAGATTAGGGGGCAGCTAGGTGGCTCAGTAGATAAAGCACCAGCCCTAGAGTCAGGAGTACCTGGGTTCAAATCCGGCCTCAGACACATAATAATTACCTAGCTGTGTGGCCTTGGGCAAGCCACTTAACCCCATTTGCCTTGCAAAAATAAAAACAAACAAACAAACAAACAAAAAAAAGATTGGTCACTGAGTGATGAATTTGTGCAGCCCAAAAAAGTCATAGCATAGAAGATGTGTGATTTACCAGTAGAGAATGGATTCACACTGACAGTCACAGATTCTTGAAGTATTTTAATAAAAATCTATCTGTGAGTATAGAAGAGAAATTAGATCTCAGTTTCTCTTCCTTCAAGTAGCAGTTATCCTTCAATTTCTTTCACCCCGCCTCAAAAAAACCATTTCCTGTCCAAACTCTCCCCCTTTTTCAAATTCTCAAACTATCCAACCAAGAGAAGTCCACAAAACCATCTAGAACAGGGGTTCTTAACTTATTCTATGCTTCTTAAGGAGCCCTTTTGGCAGCCTGATAAAGACTGTTGCTCCATTCTTAGAATAGTATTTTTAAATGTATAAAAGAAAATTCAAAGAATTGCACAAGAAAACCTATTATTTGAAATGAAGTTACCAAACTATTTTTAGGCCAAGTTCATAGACTCCACCTTAAGAAGCAAAACTTTAGATGAAAAAAAAAATGATCTTAAAGTTATATGACTGGGGCAACTAGGTGGCACAGTAGATTGAGCACCAGCCCTGGAATCAGGAGGAGTGGAGTTCAGATTCAGCCTCAGACACTTAATAATCACCTAACTGTGTGACCCTGGGCAAGTCATTTAACCCCATTGCCCTGGGAAAAAAAGATTGTATGACTGAGACCTCCCTCTTTCCCCTGGTAAATTCTGGGTGTTTTTTCCTCATCTTTTCACTGTAGGGTGATTGATTTTTCAGGTCTCAGTTGAGAATATGGTTTCAATATACTTACTATAATATAATTCCACTTCTACCAATTTAGCTATCATAATAATCAATTAGCAAGCAGTTATTATCATAAAGTAGAACAGTCTAGGTTATTTTGCTGTAATGGAATTTCACTTAGAGAACCACTAGCATCTCTTAGGAAATAACTTATGTGTGCTCTTGTGAGCTCAGAAAACCATGGAGTTGGACTAAAACAAGATGACAATTTCTGATCTCCCTCTCTCCATCATAAGAGTGATACCTGTTAGAACCTGGTTTTCTCCTTTGTGCTAAGGTGAATTTTCCCTCTTGGGTCCCATGGAGCTAGCCAGAACTTCTAAGTTATCATGATGGAGACACTATACCCAAGAATCTACCCTCTAGCTGGTCTGTTCTTTGACTGTTTTGCATTATAAATGAATTTTGAATCCCTGTTGTATTTCTGGTGTCAGAGAGCACAGACCATCTTCTACATTATACAGGCATTTTCTAAGCTACCTTGATTGCATATTAAAATCCTTTCTAATATCTCTACAACCTGTTTTTTTCCAAATCACTAGTTCCCATTTTTCATGCCTTTGACAATGAGAAAGCAGCCCTAATAAAGTTGGCTTTCAGACTAGAAAGGTGCTTTCTAATTAAACCTTTATCTACCACGTGTCACCTTCAAAAAAAACTACTTCCCCCCGCCATGCCCCCTTGAGGACAGGATTGCCTTCCACCACTCACACTTTTTTCTTTTTTTTCCCCCATTTTCCTTTCTTTCAATGGGTGAAGAGCCCCTGAACAAATCTTTTCACCTTTTTAATATAGATTAATGTTCTAAGTTACCTGGTCATGTCCCCTGTTCCTTATATAATTACTAATCCATTCCATAAATCTTTTTTAAAAACCTACTATGTGCCACATATTTTGCTGGAGTGATAGAATTCTAGCTTCAGAGCTGGGAAGGACCTCCTAGGCCACCTAGTATAACAACTTTATTTTTACAGATGTGGAAATTGAGATCCAATGAGGTTAAGAGTCTTGCTTGTCTGAGATCACACAGGTGGATGCATCAGGGGTGGAATTTGTATCCAAGACCTCTAATTTCAGAGCCAGGGCTTTTTCCACTATAGCAAGATGCCAACATTGTCCTTTGCTTGTCTTCACAATCCCAGTGCCTAACACAATTATTGATGTTTAACCATGTCTGGTCCTGTGAGAAGCCCCACTGCATCTGGGGCCAGAACGGACTATGTGACTTTGGGAAAGTCATTTAACTTCCCCATGTATCAGTTTCCCCATCTGAAAAAGGAGGGAATAAACAGAAATGATCTTCCAAGTTGCTTTGACTAAAGTGTTAGCACACAGTAGGTGGTTAATCTTTATTTGAAGAATGCCATGGAAGGCAAAGATTGTAGGAACAAAGAATGACAAGAGTGAACTGAGAACCTTAACCTTAAGTTAGAAAGATTAAATGACTTGACCAGAGGTCCCTCACCCTTCTGCATCAAAAAAAGAGGGGAAATGGTGGAAGGGCAGTCCTGAATGCAAACCTCATCAACTTTCCAGACCTCGCTAACTTCGTCAGTGCTGTCTGAGATTGACCCTGTGTTAGGTGACAACACATGGCTCCTGACTAATGAACAAGAGGATAACTACTTGAAAGCCAAGCCTTGTTTCTTTCTAAATCTGTCTATACCTGAGATGCCAGCTGGAATTCCATGCAAAAACTACCTGGCTGAGACCATGCAAGAAATCATTCCAAGGGTCCTACTGACCCCCAAGCCACCAAATCAGAATGAAATTACTTGGAATCAATGGCCAAGGAACCTTGATGCTGGAGAGTGAGGGAGAGGAAGATCTCCAAAAACAATATAATGCTCATCCCCTTGGAATGGCTGAGGTCCAAATGGTC
Organism: Macrotis lagotis; assembly: GCF_037893015.1. NCBI lineage: Eukaryota > Metazoa > Chordata > Mammalia > Peramelemorphia > Peramelidae > Macrotis > Macrotis lagotis. Next base: position 37,379,196 of record NC_133661.1, on the reverse strand, counting down.
TTCCCAGTATTCAAATTCTAGGCTTCAGTTCATTTTCATGACACTTCTCCTTCACTAAGTCCACTTCCTTTACTGGAAGCCTTACCTGTGCATATCGATTTATATTTGGAAACCAGGCTAAGTTTAGAGAGACTTATTATCAGAAGGCTGGCTGTTTTTTGCCTCATTTTTTGGCCACAGCAATTTATGAAGCCATCTGCAAATACGAGGAAGGGGCTGTGATCTCCATTGATAGAGGAAGTTTCTGCACCTGGGAAACTTTGGGAGGAAAAGATGGACTGGTCTCTTAACAAAAGTATGGAAGAATCAATGAAAATCCAAATGTTCCACAACAAAATTCAATGAAAGATCTCAATTGGATTAGACTCCCATTGCCTATCAGTGATTCTATGATTGGTCCATATTATTCTATGCTACCTTTCATACTTAGTGTCTATGTATGTTATGCATACATACATATACATTTGTATGTATATACATGCATAACTTTGTTAAAGTTTTATCTATTTTTGAGATATTTGTTAAAGAGTTATCTCACTATTTTTGAAAACATAATTCAGTTCAAAAAACATTTTAATTAGACTTTATTTTTCATAGAATCCAGGTAGAGCATCTAAAGTGTCTTTTATACACTTATGTAGAACATAAGTTAGGATTCCTAAATTGATATATGTGAATTTTTAATGTTTTAATAACTATATTTTAATATAACTAGATGCTTTCCTTTTAATTCTAAGAAATTTATCTTATGCATTCAAAAATCATATTCTGACTTTGCCAGGCTGCCAGAGGGCTACCTCACATTTCCAAAAGGTTAAGAACTCTTAGTCTAGATGGATCCTAGATGGATAACATATACACATGACCATATTCTCATAAATATACCAAAATATACATTCACCATATATAATATACTTATATATATGCACATATATATGTATGTATATATAATATACATATATATACTCTGCTATGTATGTTGTGTAAGCTTTGAATTGGTGATTTCTTCATTTTGAAAGCTGTCAAGGTGATTTCCTCCACCAAGGTAGATCAGCAGCAATTTTGCAGCAGAGTTTGAGAAGTAAATGACTTGTCTAGGGTCACATAGTCAGTATGGAGCAGATGTAGGACCCTAAGGCTACTCCCCACCCCAATCCACAATGCTACATTGCCCCTCACATGGACGTGAACACACATATATAAACTTGGAGAAATCTAGGTCACTTCACTAACTTAACAATATTGAGAATAGTCATAGCCCTGGGAAATGGAACCTCTGAGGCAAATATTGTCAGCCACCAAGTTGTGTGTCTCAGATAGATCATCAGTTCTGTCCATGACCTGGCACTCTGAAGTAGTCCCTGTCCCAATTTCACATGCTGTTGAGATTCACTGCAGTCAATCTAACAGTTCTCCCATCTCTGGGGCCAGCCCCAGCAGAAATGAAATGGGTATCAAGGATCAGTATGTAGAAACCACTGAAAAACCGTACTCAAGGTTATAGTCTTATCGCTGACAATCAAAAGAAAAAAAAAGGTGTATTCCTCTCCTTGGCCTTGCAATGTGGAATGTATTTCCCAATAACCATCTTCAAATGTAAAAGTCAGATTATGTCTGGAAGACTGCCACGGACCTTCAATCAGGAGGCTATTTTCCATTATCGTTAAAAGGCATCAGTGAGGTGCTGAGGAGTGAAAAATGAGAGCAAAACCAACCCTTTGCACCTGCTTTTAAATCTCATCCCCATCGAAGGTCTTATCTTAATGTTGTTTTAAGATTGGTAGATGGTTAGAGATGGAAAAGAACTTAGAGATAATTTAGTCCTACATCCTGCTTTTACAGATGATCAAGCTAATGTCCAGAGAGGGAATCTGACTTTCCCAAGATTGCCTATGCAGAGAAGGTAGAAGCAGAGATGTGATTCATATTCAGGGGCCTTGACATCCAAACCATCACTTGGTCTATACCAACCTTGATGCCTCTCAAGCTCCAAATGCCTTGTGTTTCCAACTGAATTTGGGACATATCTGCAGAATGCCCTGCCAATACCTCAAAGTCAACACCTAGGTTGGACTAAATAATTCTGATCCCTTCCAGCTTTAAACCAAAATGGCACTATGGTCCTAGGTCAAAAACCAAACTCAACATCATCCAGCCCAAAGGGGAGAGGCACCAGAAGTATGTTTATCACCACTACTTTATAATTACTCACCAATGTAACCTGGCTTCAGACCGGCAGGAACAGGAGGGCAGGACCATGCCTTACTTATCCCTATATCTCATTGAACATCCCATTGGACATTACAAACCATTACAAAGGCAATAATACATTGTATACAATGAACATTTTGTAGTTGATAGAGAGGCATCCTGGGATGATGGATTCTCATCTGTAGAATGGGAATAATTGAACCTACACTACTCATTTGCAGTGCTCACTGTTAGTTTATTGATTGATTTTACCTTTCTTTCCATTGTACTAGCACATAGTAAGTGCTTAATAAATTTTCGTGATTACATAATGTTTGTGAAGCTCTCCGTATCACAGAATTACAGCTTTAGGGCTAGAAGGAAATTTCAAAGTCCAACTCCCTCATTTTACAAATTATCAACCTGAGGCAGATAGGCTAAATGATTTGCTAGGCTGCCAAGCTAGTGGAAGGATTTGAACTCAGGTTTTCCTGACTCCAGGTTAAATATTCTACCCACTATGCCACTAATCCACATACTTTTAAGTGATAAATGCCAGTTATTTTTAAATGATTATTTAATTTGATATAAGAATGAGATAAAAAGTTGAAGGCAAGAAACACTAAGAAGATGGGGAATGAGTAGAATTTTAACAGCCCTGGAAAAGAAAAATCAAGTTCACTTCACTGATCCCTTCACTCTGAGCTGAAATACCCAAACCATCCAGGAGAAATTAGAATTTCTGTAGACATTTCTCAGAGTTGATAGAAAATTATGTCTCTCTATCTCCAAAGTCATTATACTCCAAACCTTTCCAGATTGATTTTCAGTTTTCAGTCTATAGTCAAGACTTGTGTTCCAAACAAAGCCAGTGCAAATAAGAATAGAGGGAAAACAGGAAGCTGAGAAAGAATTAGTAAGCCAGTGTGTTTGTTAAAGGTCTCATTTTTAAAATAGATAGAGAATTCAATCAAATCTATAAAAAAGACGTAATTCCTAATTGACAAATAGTCAAAGGCTAAGAACAGACAGTTTTTAGATGAATTAAAGATATCTATAATCATATAAAATGCATTAAATCACTATTGATTAAAGAAATACAAATGAAAACAACTCTGAGGTAATACCTCACAACTATCAGATTGACTAAAATGACAGAAAAGGAAAATAATGAATTTTGGAAAAGATGTGGGAAAATTGGAACACTAATGCATTGTTGGTGGAGTTGCAACTTGAGCCAACCATTTGGGAGAGCAATTTGGATAGATGCCCAAAAGACTATAAAACTTCATATCCTTTGAGCCAGCAATACCACTACTGGGTGTGTATCTCAAAGAGACCAGAAAAAATGGAAAAGGACTCACATATACAAAAACATTTATTGCAACTCCTTTTGTGGTGACAAAGATTTGGAAATTGAAGCAATGCCCATCTATTGGAGAATGGTTAAACAAGTTGTGATATATTAATGTTATGGAACACCCTTGTACTATAAGAAATGATGAGCAGGTAGATATCAGAAAAGCCTGGAAAGACTTGTATGAACTGATGCTGATTGAAGTGAGCAGAACCAGAAGAACATTGCACAAAGTAACTGCTATAATAGACTTAGTTCTTTGCAACAGTAGAGTGATGAAAAAAGAGTTCTAAAAGATCTATAATGGCAAATGTCAACTCTATCCTGAGGAAAAAATGATGGAATATGAATGTAGATCAAAGCATGCTCTTTTCACTTTTTTCAACTTTTTTTTTGCTTTGTTCTTCTTATGTCTTTTTTTTCCTTTTTTGTTCTGATTCTTCTTTCACAATGCAACTAGCTTGTAAGCTGTATCAGATTGCTTGCTGTCTTGGAGAAGGGAGAGAAAAGAGGACTAGGAAAACTAGAAACTCAAAATTTTACAAAAATAAATGTCAAAAACTATTTTTACATGTAATTGGGAAAATATTATTAAGCTTAAAATTTTGGAACCCAAAATTCTTACAAAAATGTATGTCAAAAACTTGTATTTACATATAATTGGGAAAAAATACAATTTTAAAATAGACCAGTGTTGCAATGACCTCAACAGACTTCTTCTTTGACCTTAGTGAAATTATTTACATTATCCCCAGCCTCAATGTCCTCTTCTGTAAAATGAGAGTGTTGGACTAGATGGTCTTTAAGGTCTGTTATACCTCCAAGTAAATGACGCTCCTTTACGTTATGTTGATCATGTCACTATTTCCCATCCCCAAAGCTTTCCATGGCTCCATATTGCCTATAGCAGGACATCTGGACTACTTGTCCTATCAGTAGCTGTCTTTGAAGAGCTTTCCCTATATTTGGGGAGATGACTAACACAAAAATGCCAGATGAGATAGATGCTGATGAAGACCTATTTGGACCTTCAGGGGATGGGCTCACACCTCCATTTCCAGCTTTATTTCCCCTGGTTTTCCAATATTTACTCTCTACTTCCATGAGATCGGTCTACTCATTCTTCTCAAAAACAAGATATTAAAAGTTCCTTCCTTCTTTAATCCCATATTCTACTTTTCTGTGTCTCTATGAACCACTTTCTGAATGAAGCAACCCAGACCTCCTATATCCGACATTTTACCAACCAGGTACCAATCCTGAAGGAGAATCTATGTGGAAGACCCAGAATGACAATAAGTAACTTTTCAGAACTAAACATCTGACCTCTCCTCTCCTCTTTTAGCTCCTCTCTTCTCCTCTGCTCTCCTATAAAAATTCATTCATTGACTCCTAATTGTAAAGTTCCAGCCACGCAAAGACAAACCTAAACAAACCTATCAGGTCCTGACTCCAAGGAGATCAGCTTTCCACCTTCCAGTCTTTTGCCTCAGGTAAAATACCCAATTCTACAGGTCTTCTTCAGCACCTATCTCATCTGACCTTATTGTGTTAGTCACCACCCCAAAATAGGGAAAGTTCTTCAAAGACAGTTACTATTTATGTGGCAGTCAAAAGGTGTAGGAACTGGTACAGTGAATAGAGCATTGAATATGAAATCTGGATGTCCTTAGTGCAAATCCAACCTCGGCAACTTATTAACAAATCACTTTAGCCTCTGCTTGTTTCAGTTTCATCTGTAAAATGGAAATAATAACACCTCCTTGTTATAAAGAAATATGAGGTAGTAAGTGTAAAGTATTTGGCAAATCTAAAAGGAATGCCATAAATGCCAGCTAATATTACTGTTATTATTACTATATCTCATACTTGTAATTTTTCTATAGCCTAAATTTGCCTCCCCCACAAAAAAGGCATAAAATACATTTGTCCTCCTAGCAAATAGCCAGCTATAAATCAAAGTTTATTATCATAAATGTTTCATGAATGAATGAATGAATTTAAAGTGAAGAGCAACAATCCAAGCCCCGATAGACTATTTGACGTCATGGAAAGAAAACTGTATTTGAAGTCAGAGAATACTCATTTAGGCATTTTGTCCTATTTGACCTAAGTCGTGCAACTTCTCCATGTCTCAGTTTCCTCATCTGGCAAATGAGAAAGTTGGAGCTGACAGACTCTAAGGTCCCTTGCTGTTGAGTCTACAATTCTATGATGCTTAGGCAAGGTCATCATAAGAGCTCAAGGTCTGATAATGCGCTTCAGTCATTCATTCCAGTGGCAAAGTTACCTACCAGGGAAGAGCAAACAATCTTACTGGGGCATTTCATTTTCAGCAACTGTATTTGACATCCTCCCCAAGTTTATCTTTGATCAATATATGTCCTTGAGAAGGGGGATGGAAAAGACCAAGAAATATACATACATATATATAGATGATATAGAGATAGAGATAGAGATAGAGATAGAGATAGAGATAGAGATAGAGATAGAGATAGAGATAGATAGATAGATATATGATCCGTAACAAGGTTCCAACATGATTTTAGTTGTTCCAATCCAAAGATTGCCAAGACTGCTCCCCTCTCATCATTGAGCCAAAGGACCCCAGCCCCTGCTTAATGGAATCCTTGGTTAGAAAGCTGTTTGTACAGGGTTTGTGTTCTCTGAAGAATATCCATGGCCTCTGAGGTGCCTCTGGTCTAATGTGAGATATTGGCAAACAGCCTGAATTATCTCTGTGGTGATTTCATGCTGAATTTGCGGTGGTTCAGAGCAGAGCCATAAATGTAAAGGAGAAATGCTTCTCTGGGTATTCGCCACATCTTTCATCCCAAAAATAAGTGGTAATCATATTTGTAATATGTTTACTGACAGAACCTAGGGCTCTGGGCAGATAAGTCTTTCATGACACAAAAATACTTAACTAAGATGGAAAATGGCATTACTCATGTTAAATTCAAAATGAGCATTTTGTCCCAGATTGCAGGGAAAAACAGTAAATGTCATTAGCTATCTGAGGTTACAATGAAATTTGCGAAGGGTTATCCTCTGGTAATTACATTTACTGTAGCTATAGAAACAAGCAACACAGAATCTGCTAGAAATGACAACTCCATCTCCATCATGCCCCCTCCCCCAACTCAAAAGTACCCCCCTTGTCTTTATGACTCCCTTCCTTAGCAGGGTATTGGGCAAATGATATACAGCTGGCATTTAATAAATGTTTATTGATTTGACTTGATTCTTTTCTCTGAGCTAGTTCTTCATTCTACCCTAGATGTTCACCAAGTCAGCAGCCCACCCACCCATCTTCCTTATCCACATTTATGGGAATTTCCTTCCCACCAACAATTCTCAAATTTGAGGGGAATATGTAGTTGTTGGATTTAGGTTGCAGGTTTATTCTTTCCTTCCTTTTTTATTTTAAAAATAAAGAAAACCCATCCAGTGTTGAGAAGTCACTTACCTCTGCTTTGGCTCTACCTATGTCTGACAAGAAATTTATGGCTGATTGTGTCACAGGGATATAGATACATTATTTATGGAGCACTTTATATTTTGCAAAGTGTTTTTTGATTGTTTTCATTTGCTATTCCTCACAGTTATCATGAGAAGCAGTTTAATGCTCTTCCCTGAAGGCCAGCAAGAAACACTGGACTGATAAGAGGCCCATCATGGACAACCCTGAGTTTTCAACTGTCTTGACAACTGGTTCAGATTAGAATACAGTCATTAGGATTGTTGTCTTTCTGGGAACAGGAAAGAATGACTTGACTAAGGAATGGGTTTTTTGGTCCATGTGAAAGCTCAGTCTGGGGATAGCCTAGGCCTGAACTTCCCAAGTTTTGTCTGACAATACCATCTTTAGCTATAAGGAGAACCAATACTCTCACTCACCCACCTCCTGTGTGAATCAACACCATCATTCTTTCACTGAAAAGGCACGACACTCAGTCACCTCCCAGTAGTGAATTTATGTTATCTCGTCTCAGTTGGGCTCTCACTGCAATAAGGTAATTCTATACTTCCCATATTCCACAATAGCCTTCCAAACTTTCTCTTCTCTCCTTGCTCATTAAATACTCCTTTAGTGCCCCCTTACTTCAGACTCATCTGCCAAAAAGTCGTTTTAAAACCCAATATTATCTCATTTATTAAATCCTGTGGCGATATGGTTCTTCTTAACAAAGGCAACTTTTCTACATGGACATTTGTTACCACCTCTCTTCCATCTTCTGTATCACATTGACCCACTATCCTCCTTTTTCTCTCTCATTCACACCTCATCTTTCAAGTCTCCGCATCTACTTTTTCCAGCTGCCTTCCAATGCACCAAAGTCTTCACATACTTATAAAATTTTTCTAGATCCCAGTATCACTGCTGTCATCTTATATCTCTCTCTGGGTCTGTGTTTCATTAGAAAAAGAAATTCACAGATAAGAACACTCCTTCCAAAATAGGCATCCTTAGCTTCTTTCTCTGCAAAATGAAGATAATGATATGTGTAATATTTAACCTGATAGTGTGATGGTCAGGATCAAATAAGAAAAAAAATATGTAAAGCACTTTGATTTCCTTAAAATACTATAAAAATATCAATGATTAATGTACTCCCCACCTCATGGGGCCATTGTGAGAAAAGTGCTTTGTAAACCCTACAGCACTTTGTAAATCTGAACGGGTATAATCACTGCAGAGATAGATTAGAAAAATGAACAGAGTGCCAGACTAGAAGTCAGGAGGATGGGAGTTCCTATTCTATCTTTTTTTAATATTTAATATGACCCTGTGAATGAGGGCAAATCACTTAACTTTTTGGAGACCTTAAAAAACTTCTTACAACTCATCTACTGACGGCAAAGACAAGCTGAAAAAGCACAGATCTTTTATGAATACCTATTACCTCTATTATTACCAACACTATAACCATCACAGTCATCACCAATATTAACTACCATTTCTACCACTACACCACCAATACCAACAACATCAAAACCCTGGCTAAATTATGAAAATGATACCTAGTAAGTAACTCAATGTAGAGTATCAATTCTTTGGTCATTGGGTTAGTATCCAGCAAAATATTCATAAAATAAAACATGAAATGGAGCCAAGATAGCCAGCCCTCCTGATCCATTGTATGTGTCCCATGTAAGAAATCTTTGATTGTCAATCCGCATAGCTTGTAGTATTTCTTACACTGGACAGTTATCTTAATAATTATTTACTTAGTTAATCTTCATAATTCACATCATCACTATACTTGATAAAGGGTCAAACATTCTTTATTTCCTTTTTTCATTCAGGGTTAGGTTTAGTTTTTGTTTTGCCATATAACGACTGTGATTCTTCCAGGTCCCATCAAACCCTTTATTGTATCAGCAATCCAAGGAAGGAATTTTTCTCTAGTGGTTCTCTCATGCTTACCAAACAAAATAAAAACTTCCCTACTTGGCAGTCAAACCCTTTTCCAGCTGAGACAGTCCTACCTTTTTTTAGAATTCTTTCCTACTTCCCTACTCATGAACTTATTTTGTATTTTCTTCATTATACTATGCTATATCTTGTGCCTGAGATGTCCTCACTCCTCATAAATCAATGGATAGATAGATAGATAGATAGATAGATAGATAGATAGATAGATAGATAGATAGAAAAAATATTTATTAAGAACTCACTATGAACTAAGCATTAAGAAAATAAATTTAAGCAAGAAAAACCATCTAAGATTTCAAAAACCTTGCATTCCTTAGGAGAGGGAACACAAGTAAGAAAGGCATCAATGGATGGGGGTCTAAGGTGGGAGCTATGGAGTCACAGGAGTGGTTATTAAAGTTTCATACAACAGGAGTGGACTTCTGGCCTCTGGATGGAGGTAAAGGAAGAAGACATAAAGTGGCCTCCTGAATGAATGGAAACCAGGAGGGAAAAAGAAGAGATTTCTTCAAGCTTCCCTTCTGATGTCCTACCCATCCTTGAAAACCCAACTCAAAAACAATCTCCCATCAGACCCCTTCTATTGAGCATTCCTCGGGGACTCCCATAGCACTCGATTTTAGTTTTCTCTGATACACTTAAATTACAATATATTTTATAGTGGCCTACGTGTCAAATTCCTCTATTAGGCTTTAAGTTCCCTAAGGGCAGGGCCTCCCTCATGACTGAAATTTGTACCATCAAGATTCCTCCAGCATAGTGATTAGTAGAGAGTAGCACTGAATTGGTGCTAGTTGGATGCTGAATGCTTTCAAAGATCACACTTTGAGATGTTCTATTTTGGAGATACTCTCCAGAAGGGAGAATGAGAACAAATCCAGTTCATAATCCTGGAAATTAAAGGCAGAGAAGGAGGATTGACTGGGGGCAGGGGGGCTGTAAACCAGCTGAGTCCATGACATCTTTCCAGATCAGATTTGATTACACATTAAGCAAATTAACTCAGGAAATGAATCCCAACATTCATTCCAAACATTCATTCTGATGCCTCTTCAGTGGAGAAGACTTTAAGGACAGTACTCAGGGACTATCCTCCTTCTGATGCCAGCACCTGGGCATGGGGGGGACTGGAGACTGACAAGGAAAGAAACTAGAGCAGATAGACCAGGAAGAAGAGGAGAGTCATCCTGCCAAGAGACGTGATCACAATCTGAGTCATCCAGCAGCAGTGCCAAGGGGCAGTGGCAGACATCAGGTGAGATGTCTGGGAGCAAGAAATCAGGGCTGATGTCCAGAGGCAGAATGGAGACAAGAGAGTCATAAAAATTAGCATTTAGAATAAGCTTTAAGGTTTGCAAAGCACTTCACACATATCATCTTATTTAATCCTCACAATAACCCTGGGATATATCTGTTAACATCATTCCCATTTAACAGATGAGGAAACTGAGTCTAGGAAAGATTAAGTGACTTCCCCCCGCCCTCATCACTAATAATGTGTTTGAGATAGGATTTCAGTTCTGGTCTCCCTAACTTCAAATTCATTGTTTTATCCGCCAATCACCCAGTTACATAAGAGGAAGAGGTTTTAAGTGGTTAGGAAACCATCACTCTACAAGTGATAGGTTTAGTTTCTGTGCTAAGGATGCAGTTGAAGTGGGAGAGATGAAAGGAATGCAGACTTAGATGGGAAGCAACACTGGGTAGTTTGGTTTAAGAAGGTCTATAATGGGAAACAAAGAAGGATGAAGTAGCTTTAACAGCCCTCCACTCACCCCTGGATCCCTTACCTCCCTCCTGAACCCAACTCACCACCTAAAAGGAAACTGTACTGATTTCTCACCATAGTTGTTACACAAATGGACCAGACCTAGTCCTGCATGCATTATTCTGCATTATCTATTAGAAGGATCAACATCATAGGACATATGAAAAAGGAATAGACAGAAGAGGCATAGACAAGAGGCAAAAACAGACAAAGAAGGACAGGGAAAGAGAAATCTAGAGAGGACAGGAAATGCAGGACGTTCGCAGAAGTGTGGGTCAATGGAAACAAAATTATATACATGGGCATGTATATGTGTGTATATCTATCTGTATAGAGAGAGGAGCAAGAGAGAGAGAGAGATGTATATATCTTACATTTATACATACAAACAGAAGAAAATATTTCAATAAAACTAACTGATAAAATGAAAAAATGGTATCTTAGGGGTATATATGTAATATATGTCTGCATATGTGCAACACATATGCAATATCTAAGCATACAAATTGACTAAAATACAAAGAAAAATACAAAAAATAAAATGCAATAAAAAATTGGTATTTTATTGGATAGATATGATAAATTAAATATATAATAAAGATACAAATCTGTTTACTAAAATAATATATATATATGCCAAATATAACACCAACTTTTTAAATTGTATCAGTTGGTTTCATCGGGTTTTCTCCTCTTTGGTTTTTTTCCTCTAAAAATGATGCTTTGTTTTTATAAAATCTAGAGACATTTTATAGGAATGGGAAGATGGAAAGCTTTAAGGGGAAATCTAGGCAATGTAAAAAACAAAAGATAGTAATAAGAATCTATTTTTCTTTAAAAAAAATTTAAAAAAGGAAAACTGAGTCCTGGACTAAGAGTCTAAAGATATACAATAGCTATGTTACCTGGGAGGAGTCACTTCCCCACTGGGGAGCTTGAGTTCATTCATTCATTCATTCATCACACACTTTATTTCTACATACACACTTGTTCAACAAGCCTTCTTTTTTTTTAGGACCTCCCCTGTGTTCAGCCATGTGCTAGGCTCTGTGGAAGCGTAAAGAATACAGAGGCAGAAAGGAGGGTCTTTGTTTTCAAGATTTCTGCCACCTAGTTGGGAAAACATGATGTGGACAAATAACCAGAAAACTAACAAGACCAGGGAATCTGAGAAAATTGTGGAACAGTCACTGGGCTTGGGGGTGGGGAGAAAGCAGGTATTTGGAAGAAAGAACTCCTCAAGGAGTAGGGACCTGGAGAAACCATCACAGAATGGAAAATCACTGTGCAATGTGATTGTTGCTTTTGACTAATGAGATAGGAAACTCATCATCCCTGAAGGCAAGGCCTCCCCTTTTCCTGAAGAGACTCCCCCTTTCCTGGCATTCATGCTCTGTGTTCAAGTCTGCAAGCAGCCAAGGCAAACTGGGCCTTCTCTCTGTATCTTCACTTTGTATTTTTCTGTTCCAGGCTTTCATTTGGAACCAAACAAAAAAACCTGCAGGTGGGAGATGAATGTTGGCAGGAGATGGAGCTGCTGCCTGGGGAGCCAGCGCTATACCTCGATAACACATGTATTTTTAAAATGAAGGAAAATTCCCCCATAGCTGAGGCTTCAACTAATTTTTCTAGACCTCGGGCAGGATTTCTAGAATCCAGGTTAGTCATAGTTTTATTTTCATTCAACATGTGGAATTCTGGGGCACCATTGATCCCCAGGGTAATAAGCATGATATATTATAGATCTGTCCACATTTCCAGGGGGCTGGCAAATTTATTTAACAAACAATTAGGAACATGATAAGTGTTTTCAGAGCTCTGGGGCAAGGACAAAGCTTAGACAAGATGCCTTGGTCCTTATGGAGCTTATGATCAAGAGAACAATGAGTCTATGTGTACCATGGAAAGACTGTGTGGTATACAAGGTAGTGCTCTAACCTCATATGTGACCCTAAATGAGTAACTCAACCTCTCCAGGCTCCTGGAATCTCCTTAAGTCTATGGATGGTTGAGAAGGTACCAATCTGTATTGGTGGAGGGAAGTTTCTCATTCAGGAGTTCCCAAGACAATAAAATCTCAGACCCAGTCCCTCTGCCCCCTTTTCTAGAAGCTTTTCATATTTTTTTCAGTGTAGAAAGTACTATTCTCACTACAAATCTGAGGTCCTACAGGTATTGTCCCCTTCCCAGTCTTTTGTAAAGAAAGAAACTGAGGTTCAGAAAAGTTCAAAGATAAATCAAAAACATAAAGCCATGTAGTTTAAGGGCTGGACTCCAAGTATGGGACTTCCTCCAATCCAGGCACTGCCATTTTAAAAAAGCATTTTGGGACAGGTAGGTGGTGTAGTGGATAGAGTGCCAGCCCTGGAGTCAGGAAGACCTGAGTTCAAATCCGACCTCATATACTTAATAATTACTTAACTCTGTGACCTTGGGCAACTCACTTAACCCTGTTGCCTTGCAAAAAAAAAAGGATTTAGAGTTTACCATTGTCCCTTCTTCATCATGATTTTTCCCATCAGTGTTTAGTTACATCAGGGGTCAGCATAAAAAATAACCAACAACCTCTGGGTATCTGCCCTTCCCCCACTCCTACCTCCTACCTCTAGGGGCATAACTCTGCTTTTCACCCATATTTTTTTACTTCTTTTTCATATAGTATTTTTATTTAACACTGATACATATAGCCTATGACCAAATAACTCAAATTTTATAAAAAGTTATTGTCAACACCCCTGTAAAAGGAAAAGAAAAAAAATCACACGTTTGCAATACAAAGGGAGGGGGCACCACAGGATATGCAAAGGGTGCAAAGTGTAACTGTGCTATCTGCCTCCCGCCTCCCCACCCTTGCCTTGTTGGATGAATTGGGCTGAATACTCTCAGCCTCCTTTTTGTCCTCTGGAACTCATAGCTTTGTCCCCTCACTGGGCAGGGAGCTTGGTCATTGTTTCATACTTGAACCATTTGCTATCCCAACTAGATAATGAATTCTTCAGGGAAATTACAATATATTAAATTTTCCTGTAAGTCCCACAGGCCAAACACAGGAATTCACACTTCTTTGAAGCTATCATTCCATTTCCCACTTCTCCCTTCCAACTAAACTTCTTCAAAATTATACATAATCAATGTATAGTATAATGAAAAGAATACTGGGTTCAAAAGACCTGGGTTTGAATCTTAGTTCTGCTACTAAATGCCTGGGTTTTAATTTCAGAAAGAAAAAAAAGGAAAGGAAAGGAAAGGAAAGGAAAGGAAGGAAGGAAGGAAGGAAGGAAGGAAGGAAGGAAGGAAGGAAGGAAGGAAGGAAGGAAGGAAGGAAGGAAGGAAGGAAGGAAGGAAAAGGAAGGAAGGAAGGAATGCTACCAAATGCAAGGAAAGAAAGAAAGGTTTAAACTACATGGTTTTAATTAGGTTCTTCCAAATCTAACAATCTATAATTCCAGTTCTGGATAATTTAAATCACTTCCTCTCCCTTTACTTTTTTGCCAGGCTCTTGAAATCTGGTGTCTGTTCTCATCATTCTTATAAGTTACCTTTTTTATTTTTGACCTAGTGATGTTACTTCTGGTCCTATGCCCAACAGAGATCAAAGAAAAAAGCAAAGGTCCGTAAGTATAAAAATATTTGCAGTAGTCCTCTTCATAGTGACAAAGAACTAGAAATGAAGAGAGGAGCCATTCTTTTGGGGAATTGTGAATCATGTTATGGTATATGAATATAAATATATTGAAAAAATTGAGATAAAACAAATAAGGAAAAGTTCTGCTTCAGAGAAAACTGGGAGACTTGTATGAATTGATGCAAAGTGAACTGAGAGGAATGAGGAGAATGATTTGTACACTACCAATAAATACTCCAAAGACAAAGGCTTAAGAACTCCAATCCACACAATGGTCAAACACCAGTAACAAGGAGTGTAACCTATCTCCCTGACAGAGGGAGAAAAACTCATGGAGTTTTGAAAGTTCCTAATGATCCCAGTGGTTTCTCCACTTTCATATCTCTCTGAATACCCCTACTCTTTTTCTGGGGATTCTTTTCCCTTGGTTTCCAAAATGTCTTGCCCTCCTGAAGCCACCCCCCCACCTCTGTGATTGGTCCTTCTATGTCATCTTCATACTCCTTTCCTTCTCCTGACTCCCTAAGTCTCCTGGCACTTTTTTATTCTCTATATATTTTTTTTCTTTTATTTACCTTCTATTATCTCTATGCAGATGTTCAAATCTCTGTCTCCAGTCCTCATAATCCCAATATCTTTGCAAAGCTCCAAAACTAACATGCCAACTGTTTACTGGACCCAGAATCTCAGGGTTTGGGAATTACTAAGCCTCAGGGCTTCGGAATTACTTAGAGCTTGGACTTCAAGGAAGGCAAAACATTTCAGAAACCAAGGGAAGAGAATCCCCAGAAAGAGAGTTAGGGGTATCCAGCAGTGTCAAATGCTTCAGAAAGATATGAAAATGGATTTTGTTTTATTTCATTTAACAAATATATTTTCCCTCATTCTTTCTTCTGTCATAAAAAATCTTTGTAAGAAATATACATAGTCAAGAAGAAAAAATTCCTACATCAACCAACACTCTCATCTAAAAATCAGAACTTGAGACCCAGAAAGATGAAATATTTTGATGGTAGAAATTGCCTGATGCCCTTGAAATCATAATTCAGGTGCCAGTCCCTAACTAATGGCTTTTCCTAATTTCCTCATTTAATAGTATCCTCTCTCCTTCTTAAAATTTATTTTTATCACATTGTTCACATTTCTATCAACTTATTTATATATGTTGCATCCCCCAACACACACACACACACACACACACACACACACACACACACACATCTCCCCATCACCAGTCAATGTGAGCTCCTTGAGTGCAGGGACAGTTTCACATTAGTCCACATACCCCCAGTACCTTACCTAAAAAAGGTACTTGAAAAATACTTGTCTAATTGAATTATGTAGGACTTACATCTTTAGTAGAGTCAGACTTAAGAGAGACCAGGACCTCTGCCATCAAATCCACTGCCCCTTTCCTTCCCTTGGCTGTTCCACCTGGATGCACTGGCAGCATCTCAAACTGATGAGGATACATTCTCTGTGAGAGTTTTACTCCCAAAGTGACTCCCTCTAATTTCTGTTTCTCTCAATGGCACCTCCATTTCCTTCATCACTCATTTCCAAGAACCTGGACTCTTCCCTCTCTCTTACCTCTCAGTTGCCAAGCCCTAGTCATTGCATTTCCACTCTGTCTCTCATTTCCAACCACCTAGCTTATGGCAAATGCTTCCTGACAGGTCATCCTACATCTCGTCTTTCCACAGTGGATGGATTAATCGTCTTCTTAACTCTGATCAGAATTTCTCTCCCCTTCTGCTGCCTACTGGACAAAGCCCAAATCTTTTGGGGCTGATATTCAAGACCTTCCCCAAGCTAGCATATTGCCTCTTTCCCAGGTTTATCTCATATTGTCTCTCTTCAGAATATGGGAGATTGTGGTGGAACTGGAGCATTCACTATCTCGTTTCCACTTTCCAGTTCTTTCCCAACATCATCTTTTGCTTACTTCTCCCCAATACCTGAAACATCCTTTCTCCCAATGTTCTTATTCCTACCACTTCTTTCCTATGAATTCCTACTCTTCTTTCAGTGTCTAGCCTCAGTTTCCCTCTCTATAAAGTGAAGGATTAGATCAAAATAATCTCTATGGTTCCTTTTAGTTCTGACTTCCCATGACTTAGACTATGGTGCCTTCCAGCTCTGCCATTCTATGATCTGTAGTATTAGTCCCTTTACAGGTTAAGTGATCTTTGTTCTATTCTCCAAGGTTCTTACATCCCATGTTCTCAGTTTTCTTAAAGGACTGACATTGTTTGTTCTATAGTCTACACTCCCTTCCCATTGTACAGTCTGCATTTGTTGGTTTCATTCAGTCATTTCAGTCATGACCTAGTCAAGTTGGAGTTTTCTTGGCAAAGATCCTGGAGTGGTTTCCCATTTCCTTCTCCAGCTCATTTTTATAATGAGGAAATAGAGGCAAACTGAGTATAATGACTTGTCCAGGGTCACATAGCCAGAAAGTGTCTGAGCATTTGAACTCACAAAAATGAGTCTTTCTGACACCAGGTCTAACACTCTAGATACTATGACACCATTTAGCTGCCCTTTCATTCTACATACAGTCTAGGTCAGTGCTATAAGGTCCCCTTCAGCTCTAACATTCTACTCACAGTCTCTCTGTCTTCTAGGCTAAACATGTACTTTAAGGTCCCTTTCAGCTTTCACATTCTAGATTCTAGGTTCTCTTATAGAACTCCCATTCTGGGTTCTGTTTCCTCCTATTTCCCCAGCAAGTCTGACATTCTGCAACCTCTGTTTCTACTGATGTGCTCACATGTCCCTTATAGGCCAGTATATCTGTGCAGGATATCCAAACATGCCAGGATATGCAAGCACACTCAGAACAAAGACAGCCCTTTTCTCCAAACCACTGCTTATCCTTTGGGAAGAAGAAAAGAGTATTTGGTAGCAGAATCAGGTTGGAAGAGCTGTGAAAAGCACAGAATCCCAGTTATGTAGAGCATGGGAACCCCTTTGGGGAAAAGGAATATATGTTGTTTATCTCTGTTCAACTCCCTGATCCAGAGGGCATCCAGGGCAGCTATAGAAAGACTTCCAGAGTGAAAACAGTGGTTTTCTGCTTTAAAATTAGCTCAGGGGGAAGGCCAAATTTTCTATGCTAACATTCTGGCCCTGCTGGGGCTCAGTGGGGTATGCTGGCAAAAGGGGAAAGCAAGGGAGGAGGATGGGCATGAGGAAGAAGGGCCCGTTCTGTCCGTGGCCCAGGCTCCTTTGCTGTATAAGCAAAGCTGTCCAACCCATAGCAGTTGTTGAAAGCTGAATGTTCCATTTCCCCCCCAACCCACCCACCCCCAAAGTATTATCTCATTGCTATGCAGAGCTGGGTCACAGTCACTTGTCAACATGATCTAATTTCCTGTTTCTCCTCCTTGATCCCCTCCCAGCCAAAAGTTCCCTCTTCCCAGCACTCCCCCCTCCCAGATTTTGAGGGCCCAATTGGAACTCCCAGCCTTTTTTCCCCAATTCATCTAAACAGTGTCCCGGGTGAGTGTGAAGTAGTAGAAGGGGTTGTATGCAAAATTTTGGAACAAGAACTGTTTTTCCTGATTTTATTAAATCACATACACACACACACACACACACACACACACACACGCATGCACGCACGCACACGCACACACACGCACACACACAAGTAATTAGATGACAGAGGGGAGACAGCGCTGAGAGGAGCTGAGGAGGACTTGAGTTCAAGTGTGACCTGAGTCACTCAATAGTTGTGTGTCTGTCCTTGAGCAAGTCACCCCAATTGCCTCAAAAAAAAACCACTCAAAGAAGAGTATGAGCTCCTCCTCACTGTTGGTCTTCAACCAGAGGTTGTATAACAACTCTTCCCACTTTTTGACTCCCCTTGCCCTCAGAGACTGAGTACTGTTGGACTCTAAGAAGTATATATGGGAGGGAAATTATCAACTCTCCCAGATCACTGAGAGAAGACATGTATTCTGTAGAAAATATTTTCATTTTGCAAGTGAAAAAGAAGCATTTTTAACAATTTATTGCACTATTCTTGGGTTCCATTTTTGTAGCTTTGAGACAGTGTAGCATATGATAGGGAATCTTACTGTCACTGGTTGCCATTGTGCCAAAAACCCACTCATTTATCCATTAATCTGACATTATGGTTCCTGAACTGTTGCAATAAATGTATTGGTTGAAGCATAAAAGAAGACCACCTTCAATTTCTTAGGACCAGAGCTCTGTTATTTCATTCAAGGCTCACATGAACCCTGTTCCAATTGTGATATAAAGTATAATGCCATCCTACACTTCTTCCTTTCCTCAAATCTGGAATATGCTCTCCCCCACCACTAAGGGAGATACAAAGTCTACTTCAGACCAGAGAAAGCAATGGAGGATCTTCAAAATGCCCCCAGCCACAGAGTTATCTGAAGCAACTCCAAGCTAACAGGGTTACAGACAAAGGTTTTCATCTAAACAGCGTCCCAGAAAAGTGTGGAGCAGTAGAAGACTATACTCAAGACTATACTCAACTCACAACTCTCCTTCTTATTGGCTAAGTGAGCTTAGGCAAATCACCTCCTCTTCTGGGCCTCTGTTAAAAAAAAAAAGACTTGGTCTAGATTAACTCTAAAACCTACTAAATCTCAGATCCTATTATTTCCTAAGTGACCTTGGGCAAGTCATGGAATCAGAATTAAAAGGAGAAAGACTTTAGATTTTTTATTATTATTATTATTATTATTATTCAGAGGTACATCATTTCATCAGAATAGGTAACTCCCAGAGAAAAAGCACCTCCTCCTATGCAGACTACCATTTTGTCTACAAGCCAAAGTTTAAAAGAGTTAACTTGAAAACTCCTTGCCCAGGATCATACATCCAATAGGTATTAGACTTGAACCCACATCTTCCTGACTCTAACACAAGAGTCTTAGAAAGTTAACTTGAGAACTCCTTGCCTGGAATCATACATGCAATATGTGCTAGACCTGAACCCACATCTTCCCGACTCCAAGGATTTTCTACAACCACTAAACATGCCATATGACTTTAGCCATTAGCAGCATAGTAGAAAGAGCCCTGAGCTCCCAGTCAAATTTGGTTCAGGTCCTGTATTCAAATGCTTCATGACTGTGGACATATTACCTAGCCTCTCTGATGATTAGTCTCCTCATCTGTAGAATGGGATTATGTATTTCATCGAGTTCACAGAGTTGCTGGAAGGAAAGCATTTCAGAAGGTTGGAAATACTATACAGATGTGAGCTACTATTTCTAACTAGTCTGTACCCTCTCCTTTGACCAAGGAGGAAAGCAGGGCCTTTAGGAAGAAAGTGACTTCTTCCAGGTCTCATACAGTAAAGTAAGAGCAAAGTCAACTTATCCAGCTGGCCATCTCAAGCTCCCTCTAATTTACCTTCTCAGACTCCCTTCTCTCTCATTTGGCCTTACTTTCCTACCAGTTGGGTGCCCCAGGTCAAGTCATCTAATCATCCTTAACCTCTCTTTCCTCATCTGCAAAATGACGCCCACTACACCTAATTGTTATAGGTCTCAAATGAGACCACATGCAAAAAGCTAATGTAAGACCTCAGAGTGATAAATAATGCCAGTTACTTTCCTTTTTATGATGATGATGATGATGAAGATGACAGCTTCTGCACCAGACTATGGCTAAGGACTGATCCAAGCATTCATATAAAGCTGAAGGGGCCCTCCTTTCTCACTGCACACTTGACAGAAGAACGACTGCCCATTAATAGTGATTGGCAGTCTTTTTAAATTCCTTTTTGCTAAAAGGAAAGCTCTACAAGTTACCCTGTATTGACTTTTACAGATGGAATAAGGAGAGATGTGACAATGATGTAAACAGAGAAAAAAAGGATTTTTCAATCAAGAGCAAGCCAGGCCACTTAGCTGTAGTGCTAGACCCTTCCCCCCCCAGTTCATTAGAAAAAGCAGTGAGAAGAACAGACAGACAATGATGGGTTGACCTCCAGAGTTTTCTGTCTGAGGCCTTGGGTCACCCCTACCCTCAGCCTGAGCACCATCTTCTCCAGTCCTAGGAAGAGAAAGATGACTCAGAGAGGACAGCTACCTGACCCTATGATCCAACACCCTAATTATTGTCCCTCAGCAAGAGTTGACTCAGAAGGAAAGTGAGTTCCAGTGTAACAGTCTTTTTCTTACATTATTTTAACTACAAATGCAATATCATCATCTTCCTAACTACCATTTATATAAGAATCTAAGGTTTGCAAAGCAATTACAAATATTATTTTGTTTTATCCTCATAATAACCTTTGGAGAAAGATAATATTATTTTCCTCATTTTACAAATGAGGAAATTGAGGCAGAAAGAAGGTAAGTGACCATCCAAGGATGACAACCAGTAAGAGTCTAAGGATAGATTTGAACTCAGGTCTTCTTGACTTTGGGTTCAGTACTCTCTCCACAATATCTCCACCACCTCATGACCTTGGCATTTTGGGGAGAACCAACAATGTAGGACATGGAAGAAGTAAAGCATAATGAGAGGAGGGCAGATAGTGGCAAGGGGACTCAAGATCATACTATAGGAAGACCTATTGAAGGAACTGGAGAGCAAAGACATGGATATGTGTACTTGAGGAGGGGTGGAAACAGAGGACATGACAGAGACCTCCTGCTAGAGAAGTGGTAGGCTCAGGCTACAGAAGGAAACATCATTTTGGAACTTTATCAATGTAGGAATTTATTTTGCCTGATCATACAAAGGTGGGGGGCTTTTGTTTTTCTATTCTGATGGGTTGGGGCAGATGGAAGAAAGAGAAAATAGACTTTTGATCATTAGAGAAAGGAAATTAAACTTTAGGCTGTATAAGTTCAGATCATAGATACAGAAATGAAAGGAATTTTAAAAACCATCAACTCTAACCTCCTTATTTTACAGAGGAGGAAACTGAGGTACCAAAACCTTCATAAGATCATAGCCTAGATATAGAAGGATCTAAGCCCCTTTATGTTATAGAGGAGACCATTGAGGCACCAAGAATGTAAGTGATTGAACTAAGATTATAGGATGGTGGCAAATTTCTGAGGGAGAATCTGAACCCAGGTCTTCCTGTCTTCCAGTGTTCTTTCCACTATCCCATGCTGGCTCTAAAGAGGACAGAGATCAGTTTGAACTGGAATGTGGAGTCAGTGGAGACTTCCTGAGAAGGCATGATTTGAAGAGGGGCTTGAAGCAGAGGGGTTGGACAGAGAAGGCTTTTCAACCCAGGACCACAACCTGAACAAAGACAAAAAAGAAGCAGATATCTGTTGGGTCTTATTCAAGGATCAGTGGGCAGACCAACCTGTCCGGGTACAGGATTTATTCAGGGGGATTGTGGGTAACAAGGCTGGACAAGAAATTTGGGGTCAGATGGCACAAGGCTCTGAAGATCAGTCAGGTTGGTCTTTATACCATCTGCAAAGGGAAGAGTTTCAAGTATATAAACAAATTATAAAAGTGCCTGGACATGGTCTGAGAGTGGCCTTTAATTCCCTCTCTCTACGGTCCAAACATTTCTACTAATTATTGCCATAGATTCCAGGACTGTCCTGTAAGCCTCCAATCTTTGCCTTACTTCTACCCCCTTCCTTTTTGTTCATTGCTACCAAATTAATTATAGCCCAGAATCTTTTCAATCATGTTTCATCATGTCTCTTCCTGCTGAAAATACCAATGGCTTTCCCACTGAACTCAAGCAAAGTCTGAAGGGAGCAGGGAAATTTGCCAGAGAACCCATTAGATAAAGTCCAAATTTCTTAGATGAGAATTCAAAGGTCTCCATAATCCACCACCAGACCCCACTCCCATTTTCCTCTCCTCAATGCTACTTTATTTGATGTCTCTTAAAGTATGATCTGTATATACTCATCCTCTTATTTTTGTTCACACCCCCTTACCCAGAATGCCTTCTTTTCTTTTCCTCTTGCTGAACAGGGTACCAATTGAGTTTCTGCAGTCATGACATTATGACAAAATTGAACCCAACCCAGTGGAACCAATTCTCCCAACTCTACATTGTTCCTCCCTTCTTTACTTGATATGGATCCAACTCATCACCAGAGTTCTTGGGGATTTGACCCTTTTTATATTTCTCTACCAAACCCCTCCCCATTCTGAGTCCTGCTTCTCTTCAGGAAGGATAACCTTTCCCTTGTTTTTTTCTTTAGTGGACTTAAGGCCCTGCTTCTTTGCAAATTTTCATTAAAAAAAAATTTCCAATGAATTAGAGGAATAAATAAAAATATAAAAAAGTATAAAGTCCAGAATTTCCAGCTCCATAACTGTGGGGTCTTAGTCTAAGAAATCTCTAATCTAGCTATAGTCCAATGTGTCTGGCTTTCATGGACTTGAGCAAAGGTAGAAAGGTAGGAAGGGAAGTGTGATATGTAAAAGAAAGGTCAAGTGGACTGATTTGCAAGGATCATGGGCTATATGAAAGGGATTTAATCAGAGCCAAGGCTGCAGAGATAATCTGGGGGAGAGTGTGGAAAGCTTAAATGCCAAGTCAAGAAGTTTGAATTTTATCACATAGGTCGAACAGCTTTCTAGGTTAACCAGCTCCCCGCTCTCTGCCTGGCCCTACCATCTGGTTATCTGCCATGTTGTCCCTGGAGATGATCTGGCATATGCTCCTTTCAACACCAGCTCCCACCCCATCCCCAATTATTTTGCTTAATTCAATTTGACATTCATTTATTAAATAACTCTTCTGTGTAACATAGGATATGAAGTGCTAAGGATACAAAGACAAGAATGAAAATGTGCCCAACCTCAAGAAGTTTCTGGTCTACCAGGGCAGATGGCATGAAAACGGCTAAGTGGTAACAAGATAATGTGAGGATGCTACTGACTAAAGAGAGCTTCACATAGGAAGCAGCATCTGGGCTGGGTTGAAGGAAGCTAGGGACTCTATGAGATGGAGGTTAGGAAGGAGCACATTCCAGTGCTGAAGCAGGAGATGGAATAGTTAGTTGAAAGGAAGTCAGTACCCCAGTTTGGCTGGAACATAGAGTGCTTTAAGGCAGAACGAGTCTGAAACACTGAGTGAGAGAGTTCAATTCTGAAGGGTTTAAAATGCTACTAAAGCTCAACTAGTTCATGGTAAGTACCTTAGAAAGGCACAAAGTGCTCTGAGAGTTCTGAAGCAGAAGATTCTCACAAACTAGGGCTTATTTCAGAGAAGGCTCCATGGAAGAAGAACCATTTGATCAGTGCTTTCAAACATGAGTAGAAATTGAATGGCTGCAAACGTAGGGAGACCATCAAGGCAGACAGCACATAGGCAGGGGAGCAGAGGATGTCTGGGGAACAGAGAAGAGCCCAAGTGGACTGGATCATGCACAGCAGGAGTCATGAGAGAGAGAACTAGAAAGGGATTCATGCAACTAGGTTGAGGAAGAGAGAAGTGACTCCTCCAGAATTTAGGGCTTTTCTCAAAATGGGCGTAACAAAACCAGAGCCATTTGCAAACTTCTTTTGGCAGTGGTAGGAAAGGTAGGTTGGAACAGAGACAGAGGAGGTGGGTTAGGAGTTGACTACTCTTTTTCAAGTAGAATGTAATTAGAACCTAGACTAGAACAGCCATGGGAACTGAGAGGATGACCTGGGTACTTCATATTATAACAATGGAGTCAACTGGACCAGGGAATTAATCCCATAACAAAAAAGAAAATGGAGAGGATTACCTCAGGGTACAAACATGGGAGATTTGGTTAATAGGTATTCCAAAAAAAAAAAACAAGCAATGGACTTGGTTTGGGACATCTTGAGCTTGAGATGCTATCAAACATGCCAGTGGAGATGTCCTATAGACATATGCATGTAGAGTTCAGAAGAGAGGGTTGAACCAGAGAGCAGAGAACATAGAGTGCTTTAAGGGGAGACTCAGATAAAAATGAGGCATCTCCGCCTTCACTGAGCTTACATTCTACCAGGAATTTTTCAGGAAGTGCCAAAATCAGAGTTCATAGCTGTCCTACAAATTAACCAGGAGGTCATTATGTGGATGACCCAGGTCAAGGTCCACAAAGGAAGTTGCCAAGAGCTGGGGGCTCTTGTTGGGCAAGAAACAGGGTAAGCTGACCTCAAGAGTCATGAGATCATAGTTTAGAAGTGATCTCAAGTCAAATCATTTTATTTTACAGATGAGGAAACTGAGGTGCAGAGAAGTTAAGTACTTATCCCAAAGTCACATAGATTGTGTAGGATTTGAACCCAAGGTGCTTTTTGAACCCAAGTCCTTTGATTTGAAGCAAGTCACAATATTTCTAGGCTTCAGTTCCCCTCTTTGTGAAATGGGGGGAAGGGTTTGAACCAAATGGCCTTGAAAGTTATGATCCTATTAAGTGCCATCACTGACGTCTCTAAATATTTTGACACTGACACCCCATGGGCCCCCTGATATCATTGGCCTTTTTTAGTATGTAGGTTCATAGAGGTTGGTCCAGTGAGTGGCTGATGACCAGGCTTGGAGGAGAAAAAGGAAGGAAGCAGAGGTAGAGAACTAGCCCATGGTAAGATTAGGGGAGTAATGATCAAGAGATCACAGAAAAATGAGAGAGATCAGAGTATTGATTCATTGACCCTCAGAGAAAGAGTGAATGAGTCTGTATAAAAAGAGAAAGGAAGAGAGTCCACTGTGAAGGTAATTTCAACAAGTGATTTCTGAGGAGTGAGAGAGTGAGCCAAGGTGTCAGAGCAAATGGGGAGCTGGAGAGACTTAATTGTTCACTGAGCCTTGGTTTGAAAAAAATCACATATGGAGGAAATTTGTAAAGACTCAGACATCAGGGCTGCAATCTGCATCAGTGGAGAGAATGCCCTCACAGATGAAATCACAGCACTTTTAAAAAGTGCCATTGAACCAATATTCTTCAAAAGGAATTAGCCCATAGATTGGGGATGGAGATAGGGAAGGTCATCATCAGACCTTCATGCCAAAGTGAAAACCCATCAAATAATTCAAATGGAGAATGCCTTATTCCTGACTCCAGTTAATAGCCGAAGGTATCAGCTATCTCTGTGCAAGGGGAAAAGAGAAGCCATCATATGACACTTTTTGAAAGGACTAAACAAGCTTTCTGTTTTCCTTCAAGACCTCTGGAGACTTACCTATCTATGGCTGAAAGAGGAAATCAACATTATGAAGCAATAAAGGATGTTCCTGGTTATACATCAAACAAATCCATCTTCTCAGACAGTTAATTTTCATTTTGCTCTTTTTTTCTGGTGACAACACAAGTAATGACCCTGGAGGATCTGCGAAGTCATTGATCAGTGACATCGCCTTCCCAGCCTCCTCCACTCCCAGACACCCAAACTGGCGAGGCACCTCGTTCTTTGCTCATCTGGCTCCCCCGCCCCTCTCCTGACCCTGCCGAGATTGCAAAGTGATCCTCAAAGAAGCAGAAATAGGTACCCTGCTAATGCCCTTAGAAGCCAGCTCACCACAAAATGATGACAAAGACTCAGCAGAAGCATTTACCACTTGGGGGTGGGGGGTCAGGCATAGAAGAGTTCTCTGAACAAAGTATCTCAAGGGGACTCGGATGTGCTTCAGCTGCTGAGCTCTGATTAGAATACCACTCATTCTGATTAGAAAGAGCCAGAGAAATTGGGAAACAAAACCATTAGCTTCCAAAGTATGGCACAGTGAAAAGATTACAAGATGTGATGGCGGAGATCCTGGATTCAAATCCAGGCTCTCCCACATATTACCTGTGTGACCTTGGGCAACTCTGTGCCTCAGTTTCCTCATTGGTCAAGTGGGAGAGATGAACTGACCCCTAGGATCCCTTCAAGCTCTCACGCTAGTATTCTATCTATGATTCTAACTGTGGTTCCTTTACTGATCAGAAACAAATCCACATGCCTTTAATCAAAAGTTCAAATGTGCTTAATACATCATCATCATTGACCTCCCCAAATATATGATCTTCCCTGTCCTTCTCCCAATACCCTCCCCAGGAACCCTAACTCATCTTAGAAATATAATGTTACTTATTTCTGAATATAAACATCCTATACTCTCCCAGATAAGCTCTCACTGATGTCTCAAGTACATCATCACTGAGTCCTCCTTGTACCATCCATTGACCCCATAAAAATATGCTCTGACTGGGGACTCGAGGGAACCACCAATTTGTTGAAATTGCTTATTTATTTGGGGTTTTTTTATTTCTACTTCCTCCAGTTGTATTTGCTCCTAGTTTTCTTCCTGAGTCATTTCTTCCGTCCTGTCCAGGAACTCTTCATCCTCCCTGCTACACCAAAGTGTAGAGAGGTATCCCTTAAGCACATTAACTTTCTCATCTAGCCGGGAGATTTACTTTTTAATCATTTTTTAAAAATCATTTACTTTGACACATACATAGTGGGTGATTGCCTTAGGCAGGAAGACAAACACAACACATTCCTGTGTATCCCTTCGACCTGACTAGGGTTTCAGTTGAGTCTGAAGGGGAAACATTAAGAGGTGACTCAGTTGGAAGGGGATTGCCTAAAATCATGTCTGCCCAAATGTAAGAGAGTGGCATCTGTAGATTTACAAAAGGGAAATAAGGAATGCAATCCATGAGGTGGTCATCTAGGTCGAACTCGGAAAATAGACCAGAATGACTGGCATGGAACCTTCACTGGGCCTCTCCCTCTCTTGTCTCTTCTCCTTCCCCCTTATTAATACTCTAACACATTTCACAGTAAAATTCAGTGTCACGGGAAAGATCCCCTTGACTTCTCATCATATCCATGAAATCATACAACACATCTCACTTAAAAGAATCATGTTACACACACCATTAATAACTCTTCTGCAAGGTTCCTGCTTTAAGACATTAATCACTAAATGAGTCTTTGCAATCATATTTTTATTTCATCTCTAAGCTATTTTTTCTTCTCAGATACCTTCAGTAACATTTTTACGTTGTATGATAAAACTCAAAACTTTTTTGCCTACTGAGTGCATTTCACACAGAAAGTTGCCCAGTAGCCAGGGATGGCCTTAGGGTTTTATACTACATTTAGCAAAAAATAATTTAGCTGGGAGATTTTCAAACCATCATTCCTCTTTTCCTCTCTAAGATGCAGTGGATACAGTAAGTTTGGATGCAGAGGGCCTGAATTCAAATCTCTGCCCTAGCATTTAGTAT
Source organism: Macrotis lagotis (assembly GCF_037893015.1). Classification (NCBI taxonomy): domain Eukaryota; kingdom Metazoa; phylum Chordata; class Mammalia; order Peramelemorphia; family Peramelidae; genus Macrotis; species Macrotis lagotis. Next base: position 37,351,650 of record NC_133661.1, on the reverse strand, counting down.
CTGTAGAAACTTGGGCAAGAATTATTCTTCCTAGACCTCAGTTTCTTCACCTGTAAAATGGGAGGATCAAACTCAATGGTTCCCACTCTGACTCCAGAACCATAACCCACTGATCTTCCTGGGCCTCAGTTTCTTCATCTGTAATCTGGAAGGAAGTCCTTTGAAGTCCCAGATAGTTCTAGATCCATGATGGTGCTTTCTCCTTCACAGAGAACTTAAAGGGGAACAGAACTTGGATATCCTTTAAAAAAAAAGATAGCCTCCCTTTCAAATGTTTCTGGACATAGCTAGATAGAAAATGAATAGCATGCCAAGCCTGAAGTCAGAAAGCTCTAAGTTCAAATCCAGCTGTGTTACCCTGGACAAGTCATTGAGTCTCCGTCTGTCTCAGTTTTCTCAACTCTAAAATGAGGATCATAACAGCACCTACCTCCCAGGATTGAATGGGGCATTTGTAAAGTACATAACACAGTATCTGGAACATAGCAAGCAAATAATAAATGCTTGTTTCCTTACTTCATTTCTCTCTCCACTCTACCCCCTCAAACCATGCTCCTCTCCTTCAGAACCCTACTCAAAATTCACCTCCTTACAATATTTTCCTGGTCAGTACGATTTGATCTCTCTGATCATTCCAGTTTCCCTTTCTGAATTTCCCTAAGATATCTATGTATAGCTCTGTTCAACTATGTGCATACCCATGAAGAAAAACGTTAAATATCTTGAAGGTAGGGAGAACATCAATTTCTTTTGAATTTTCCCACCAGGATTAGGGGCCTCAGGACCCTGGATAGTTTTGAGGGCTTGCCTTTGTTTTCACTTCTCTTGAAAGGGCAACCATTTCCCCTCTATACGCAAGGAAAGCAATCTAGTCTTCAATACTTCCTAGATATTTCATTATTTCAAAGCTAAATTGGTCTTTAATGCTCAGAACAAGCCAATGGGATCTAGATGAAAAACAAATGGGTAAGAATTCCCTAAAACATGTTATCATTGTTCCATCATGATCGCAGTTCAAGAGTCCACAGGCCCTTGAAGACCCCCAGTCTACAAAATGTATTTTCCCTGGGTCTTTTTTTTTTTCATTTACCCAGGAGGATCTCACACCTTTTAACCTTTCTTCAATGGAGTCAAAATTAGATTTTTTTTCTGTTTGACTCTATGGTCAACACATCCTCTAATAACCATTATCTCTTTTTTTATAAGCATCTGGAGAACTGCAGGCTCCAGATTCGGCCCCCACCCTGGACGCATCAATCATTTAAAATAGGATGTTAGATCTTGAAGGGACCTTGGAAGGGACCATTTTGACCCAGTGATTCCACAAGGATGAGATTACATCCTAAGGAGTTTACTGGTAAGAAAAAAATGACAAATCTGAACCAAAAAATATGCCTGCTTGCACTATTTGTATTTGAAAAAAATAGAAGCAAAACTATCTTTCTGACAATTGGAGAATGCTTGAATAGACTGTAGCCTATGAATGTAATAGAATATTATTGCACCATAAGAAAGGACAAATATGAAGAATGCAAAGATAAATGGGAAGGTTTATTTGAAGAGAGCAGAGTGGAGAAAGTGGAACCAAAAAACTAATATACACTGCCAATATAAATGAAGATAATACTAACAGAAACAAAACCATATTAAATTCACAAGTAATACTTTCTACCCAAGCCTGAGGTGGTTTTCCTGAGGGACAGCCTTGTGATTCCACGCTGAATACGCAGAATGAGACATGACTCCTGATCGGTTAGGAGAATACAGAGTCAAGTCAACTCTGTATCCAGAGTAAAGGGAGGGAGGACACTTTGGAAAAAGGAGCTTGAGAGAGGAAAACAAGGACTTGGGGACAGAGGACTAGAGATGTCCCAAAGATGCACATCTATGGGAAATCTAGCTCTCACCGTGTCACCGCTTCTAATGCTTGCAGCCCTGGAGACTACCAAGAGCAGACTACCCCACCTTATCCAGAATGTTCTTCCCTTAGTTAACTAAGGTTTGGGTTTTTGTATTAACTTTGCCCCCAATTCTAAGCCCTCGTTTTTAACTCTGGCGTACTCTATTGCCAACAGAATTCTGTATAATTCTGTTTACTGTTTACCTTGATAAAGTGCTTTACAAGTGATCTGTGATGGTCTTTGGTAAAATTTTAGTTTGATAAAGGGAAGGTTAATTGGTAAAGTCAGCTGATTACAGTGGCCCTTATTGGGAACTTAACTCCCCCCAGACAATAGATATTTGAAGTGTGATACCCAGAATCCTAGACCAGTAAGCTTCTTGCAGACCAGTGGGTGAAGCAGTTAGTACCCAGCCAGGACCCTCCTTCTACTCCCCACCAATGTAGAAATCACAGTCTTACTTGGATAGAGGGTGAACCAGATCACAGATAATTGTGAGCCATGCCAAACATTGGCCAAAACAATTGGCCAAACCTTACACACTGAAAACAAATTCAAAGAGCTACACAGTTTGGATAATACCAATTTAAGGTAAACAAAGAGAAACATTTTAGGATAGAAGATAGGAAACTAGCCTCAGAATCGGGAAACTGCTTCTAATCCATGATGGTTGTGTGTCCCTGAGCAAGTCATTGAGTTTCTCAGTTCTCTAAGACTGTTTCAGACATTCAATGGTAGAGGAGATGTGATCACTGGGAGTTCCCTATAACAGTAAAGTCACAGTTCCTGCCCAGTCTGCAAAAATAAATGAAGGAAGAGAAATTTGACAGAAAAGATGCAGAATTTAAGTTTAAAGGATCCTGGTGTTGTCCCTTGTTCCTTGAATGGCCTTAGGCAAGTCATTTTCTCTGAGCCTCAGTTCCCTCATTGATAAAAAAAGAAAAAGAGGAGGTGGGACTAGATAATGTCCAAGATCCCTTACAGATCTAAGGCTATGAATGAAGGAAGGAAAAAGCTTTTATTCAGTACTTGCCATGTGGCTAGCACTGTGAGCACAGTGCTAAGAGTTAGGTGTCCAAAGGGGAGAGAATCCCTGCTTTAAAGAGTTCACCTTCTAATGGGGGAACAAGTCATAGGCACCTGTATCTGGCTACAAGCCAGATAAAGTCCATCAAGAGTGTCACGCTAGAGCACATGGTAATGCATCTTCTTCAATGTCATCTCCTCTGATAAAACCCTATCCGTGTCTGATGTTGAACCATTTGATAGTGTCAAGGGCTTTCTCTTCCTATTCTATTATTCTAAATATATACATAATACACAAATATAGATATAGCTAGATTGGCTTTTCAGTAATGTTTAGAAGCAGAAATGTTACACAAACATTCATATACAATATATGTTTCATTTGTTTGGTGTTCTTTTTTTCCCTTTCCTTATGGATGTCTTGGTAGTGGATTTAATTACTTAAAATTGTCATTTTTAATTAAGGTTTAAAAAAACATTTTTTAAAAGGCAGTAAGCCCAAAAGCAAACTTAGGACATCTAGATAATATAGTAGATAGAATTCCAAGTCTGGAATCAGATAGAAGTGGGTTCAAATCCAACCTCAGTCATTTCCTAGATATGTGACCCTGTACAAGTCACTTTACTATGTTTGCCTTGGTTACTTCATTGATAAAATGAGATAAACAGGGAAATGGTAAATCATTCCAGTTATTTTGAAAAGAAAACCCCCAAATAGGGTTACACAGAGTCAGATGTGACTGGAATAACTTGTACAACAAACAACAGCAAAGGTCCTAAGAGATAAAAATTCTTTGCACTAAATCCTATGACTAAGCAAGAGTAAATTTTGAGCTAATATCTGAACCTTCTGGCTCTCAGGCCAGTGGTTCTTGCACTGGAGAACATTACCTCTCTTGTCCTATTATGCACTAGCTGGCACCTTCTGATTGGCAACAAGAATGCCACCTTTGGGCATCATCCCATGACTACTCATCCTGTGCTAATATCCATATCCAGACTTTAGATGCTGTCAGATCCAATCTCCTTATTTTTACAAATGGAGAAACTGAGGCCCACCAAGGTGAAGTGACTTTTCTAATCACAAAGCTAGTAGGTGTCAGAGGCAGGGAGTCAACCCGGATAAAGCATAAGTCATATCCCAATTTTACAGATAAGGAAAATGGAAGCTGGAGAGGTTACTCAACTTATTTTATGTTGGTTAGATGCTGAGAAACATCAAATCAGAGATTCTGAGCCACATTTCCTAAATCCCCATCTTATGCTCTCTCTACCACATCACACTGAATTGATTCCCTCCCCTTCATCATCCACCATCTCTCTCGGGGAGGCTCACTAGTACCCGGGGAATAGATTTGTTCTGCACATTAGTAAGACGGCTTCTCTCCTTGATCATTTCCATCACTCACTCCCCCCATGAGTCCTCTGGGGTGCTGGCTCCACTGCCCTAGACGGATAGCCTCCAATTCCCCAGTGTGGTCTGTTTACATTGCAGATTGCCTTATTTTCTGTCTTTCCTGGGGAAATACACTGCACACTGGCTCCTGTCCCCAAGGTCAGGCCTGCTCAGAGATGTTCAGATACAGAGCAGAGCTTCCCTCTGGGCGAAAAATAAATTGGCATCATTTGAGGAAAGCTGGGAAACAATCTTGTGGAAAAGGAATCAATTATGTGGCCATTGTTCTTCTGGCTTGTGTTCTCTTGTGGGTTGACTTTTCATCCCCCCCCCCCACCTCTCTTGGAGCCAAACCTGTTGCTTGGGGAAAGTAGTGAGGGCCAGACTGGGCCACGTGACTGTGAGCGGGTGAGCCCCAGACCAAGGCAGAGTGAGTCTCCCTGGCAACTGAGCAGTTTTTGTTCTTTGGAGAAGGAGGCTGATTCAGCCTTTGGAAGCAAAATGTACATTCAGAGATTATCAGAGCTGGAAAGGACCTGGGAAATGATCTGGTCCAACCCCCCCTTATTTTCAGAAAAGAAAACTAAGGGTTAGACAAGGCAAAGGATTGGACCAAGGTCACTCATTGACTAATTGTCAGAAGTAAGACTTAAATCTAGGTGTTTCATATAGCATCATAGGGAAGATGATATATAATATACTTATATTTTATATAATTTAATATACTTACATATTATATAATATAGTTTTATAATAATCAGAAAACCACACGTAGAATTCATAGTCTGAGGTGCAACTAGGAAGCGGAAAACCGTGCTTTGTTCTGGAATACTGACCTCCTAGGTGCAAGTTGCTTTCAACTTGCTCAACGCCCTCTTGTCATACCCCATAGTCTCTCTCTACCTTCCCTCATTTTCTCACTGACCCTTCTGTCCCTGCTAGACAGGTCTCTTCTGACACTCCAGCATATCATGTTTACTCCTGTTTGTCCGTCTTTGTCCACACTATCCCTAGACCTGGAATATCTTCCAACTTCTCTCTGCCTTTCCAAACCCAATTCATCCTTTAGGGTTCCATGTAAGATGAAGCCTTCCTGATAAACCTAGCCTATACAGGAATGTTCTTACCTTTACCAACTCCATTTACAATTGAAGCACTGTAGCAAAGTCTGCCTATCACATGTATCCCGGACATTTTGGTACATTTTCCTTTCTTTGCCTCCCTTACCCCAATCCTTCTCCCATGTCAATTGTATATTCTCACCCCTTTCCCCTAGAATCTCCAATTTATCTCTGTACCCCCAGATTCTCTCCTCCCCTAAGTCATCCCCCATATAGCTGCAACTCAAATATTCTTTGAAAACCCCTTCTCAGGAAGGTTCAGTGATTCCATGCCATCCCCAGGAGAAAACTCAAATTACTCTGTTTATCACTTTAATACTTCCCAAATAGCTCTAACCTATCTTTTGAAATGTATTTCGCATTATTCCCTATGCACTTTCCTTTTAAGTCAAACATAGCACACATGTATTTCCTGTCCTGTCTTTATATCTTTACCCAGACTATTCCCATGCCTAGAATGCTGTCTCTCCTTCCCTCCACTACTGAAAACCCCTGGCTCCCTTCCAGGATCAATCCAAGGATGATTTCCTTTGTGGGACCTTTTCTAATTCTCCAATTATCTGAATCCCTACTCCTAGTCTTCACTAGTAAAACTTATTTCGTATTTTCTTGGGGACCATTTTTAATCAAGGTCTAGGGGAAAAAATGCAAAATTCTTGAAAGCAGGAACTGTTCTCATATTTATCTTTCTTTCCCTTATTAAATGTCTAGTAGACACTTAACAAATGCCCCTTTAATTAAATTGAATAATAGGCATCAATAAACACCTAGGATCCTAGGACCATAAGATGGATTTTAGGGATATTATCCAGCTCCCTGATCTTAAATGACTACAGCCCAGAGAGGGAGAGAGCCACAGCAGCTGCAGAGGCAAGCCCTCCCCTTTCCATATCCACCTTTCAAATTCAGTGATTCTGTGATCTCCCAAGGTGCTCTGAACCATCATGAGAACTCCATGGGGATACTGTGTCATCAGTGATATCTAGCTTCTGCCTCCTTCCGAATATAAAATGCACTTTGCTTCTGCTGCCCTGCCTGGTTTCAACTCCACAGGAGATGCCCTCTCCAAGGAAAAACGTCACTTTTTTCTCCTTCATTATTTTTTTTTGTTTTTTCCAATTACAAGCAAAGATAGTTTTCAACATTCATCTTTTGGTAAGTTTTTGAGTTAAGCTGATCACTTCCAAACTCACCACCATGCTGCTAAACTCAAACTTTGACTGATATTCTCTTAGTCTCCTCTCCCTTTTGATTAGAGGGTTGTTTAGCAAAAGACCCAACTCCTCTCAATGTCTTCCTTTGTACAGAATAGAAATTAGACTCAATTCATTCCACTCTTTCTCTGATGTCCTTCCTGATTTCAATTCCACACAACAAGATACCTCCTGAGACCCTTCTTCTCCCTTTTCCACTTTCCTGTCTCCTTTCTTATGTCATCTTTCTCTTTACATTGTAAAGTCTTTGAGCATGAAGACTTTTTTTGTTATTTGTATACTCAGCACAATGTCTACAATGTGGTAGGCATTTAATAAATGTTTATTGGGTTGGATTGGAATAAGTGGGTCCCTTTAATAGTCAAAAGGGGGGAAAACATGAGGATAAGCTTGTACCTACCTCACTTCTCTATGACCATTAAGAATTCTCACTCTTGAACTTCTCCTCTTCTATTCTGATCTTGGATCAGTCTTCACTTTCCATTTCCTCTCGGTTCTAATCCCAACTACCCCCCCAAACCCTTCAGATACAGCCCCTGCCTTCTCACTTTTCTCCAATCTATATCCCCCTCTGATTTAGTGCCAGCTGTTATTCATCTCCCTTTTCTCAAGATTTGGATTAGCTGTCAGCCTTAGAGCGTAGATGGGCACACCCCGCCTTGTCCCTCCCAAGTAAAGGAGGTGGTTGAATGTCCCGCCAGCCAGTGATGGGTTGTGACAGATGATGTATTCGCCCCTCACTGCACACAATAAACTTGGAGGCCAGGCAGGTTCTCAGTTTGGCTTTCTCTGTGTATTTGCCTTAGCCAACAGTTTTTCCATTCCATTTCCTCTTACTCTTATCATCTCCCACTGTTCACAGTTCTGACAAACTTTCTTTTTTCCTTGATGGCAATAGTCCGACCTTGTCAAGGATCCCAACTTATGCTATCTCTCATTTCCTGCTTCCTTTTTCATCTTCTTTTCCCTTCTTGGGCTATCCCTCAGAGATTGTTCCAGAGTATTCCAGCTTGAAGGAGAGAGGGAGATGGTTTGGGTGGACTCTGGTTATCCCTTCTGATCCTGGAAATTCTTTTATATCAATTGGCACTCATTCTTCTCTGCCAATATATATATAAGGGAATAATGTCAGAACAGGGTTCAGTGAGGTATATGATCATATTTAGAGAGAAGGAGGAAAGGATCAACAATTATTTTTAAGATGGAATGGTGGTTTCTCATCCTTGAAACTATCTTTAAACAAAAGTTAAATACTTTCAGGAAAGAAAATTGCTAATAAAAAATGACTGCTGCAAGACCATACTGGCATATAATTAACCTACTGAGGAACCTCAGCAGGAAGGGCCAATAGTATCCAAAGTATATGAAGCATCATTTATGGAGACAAGAACTCCAAGGAGGAGGCTCTTGGTCAGGTGAAAATCTCAGCTTTTCTGAAGGAGAGGAAGGAAAGCTGTAGCCTTAAAAGATAAGCCTGGATCCTGAAGGAAGCTCAATCTCATAGAATCAGAATTGCATTAGATCCAAAGAAAATGAAGAGAGAGGAAAAAGAAAAGGCCAAATGAAAGATGGGGAAATGCAGAAGTGGTAGAAGTCAGATAACAGACGAAAGGAAAAAAAAGAGGAAGGAAGCAAGAAGGGAAAAGAGGAAAGGGGATGGAAGGATAGACAAAATAAGGAATAGGTGAATTCGCCTCTCCTAAAGAATGACAAGACGCCAACACTTATTGGACCCCATTAGTATAGACAGAAATAGAGCTATCTATAATTGTTACCCTTTTGGATATTGGGACAGCTCATCCAAGTCGGTTGTCCTGATCTAGAAACTTATTTCCAGCAGACAGAGAAGAGGGTTCTGGAATAAGAGAAAGGAGATTCCAGACATCATGTTATGTAACCGATTCAGTGTCTATGATAAAGGAGCTCCTTTTGCCAGGGAAGGCATTTGAGCAGTGACGTTTGCCTATTCAGGGAAGACCGAGTCCAAGGAGACACTCTCAGTATCATGAAACCAGAGATGGAAGAGACCTTGCAAAATCATCATGTTCAACATGTTCATTTTATAGATGAGGTACAAGAAGATTGTAAGTGATTTCTCCAAGGACAATCAAACAGTCAATAACCATTCAATAAATGCTAACAATAGATCAGGTACTCTGGCAAGCATTGGTAATACAAATAAAGGCAAAATCACTCTCCTTGTCTTCAGAGAGCTTACATTATTTTTTCCCAATTGATATTTCATTTTTCCAATTACATGTTACGAAAGTTTTTCAACATTCATCTACTTGCATATTTATAAATTACACATTTTTCTACCAGCCTCCATTCCCATCCCACCCCCCATCCCTCAAAGGCAAACAGTCTAATAAAAATTGTGCATGTATATCTGTGTTTAACATGTTTACATACTAGTCATTTTGTGTTTGAGGAATTAGGACTTAGGGAAAACAAAGTCAACCATGAGAGAGGAAAGAAAAACATAAGTGAAATTTTTAAAAAGTGAATGTAGTGTTCATTCAGATTCTGTAGGATTTGGGAGGATTTTGTTTTGGTTTTCTTCCTCTGGATGTGGATAGCATTGACCATAACAAGTCTCCCAGGGTTGTCCTAGAGAGTTTACATTCTAACAGGACATTTTAAATGAGTGAGAAAGGATCTGCTTCCAGGTCTTCCCAAGTTCAAGCCCACCACTATATCTACCACTACTTAGAGAATCAATGACTTGCTCAACAACATTAAAGCGAATCACAAACAAAACTAATCCCTGGAGCTCACAACAGGTCTCATATGAAGCCTTGGGCTTGACCCCTCAGCCTCCATTTTAGCAAATGGACTTGCCTACTTTCCTACTCACTGGTACCCCTTCTCTCCCTGAACTGTACAAACTGCCTTCATTCTCCCAGAGGGAGGCCTCGGGCCCAGGGTATGCCAACCTGGGGCATTTCTAGAAGGACTGGCAATGTTTCAAGGTGGCATTTTCTCATCCTTCGGAAGAGAGGAACAAAAGCGCCAGGGATTGTGGGAGCAGCCGTTTCCCAAGCTCCCAATTCCGGAGCAGCACAATTCAGTACATTTCAAGGGGAATTTTATAGAGTGCAACAAACTGGTACAGGTCTACTCCCTGAATTAATGGCTCTGTGCTTAGTTGTGACTGAGAAAATCCAGTCTAGGCTGGGGGGAAATTGTAAGATTCATGACTCCTCATTTACCTTCTGTCCATGCCCATTGATCTCCCTGGCACTTCTTCGTAAAAACCCAACGCCAGCCTGTTCAATGCTCTTTTAAAAGCTGCACATTCAGAGCTGAGGGTAAAGACGATTCTACTCATAATAGGAATCCATGGGAATCAGGATGGGGGTGGGGGGGAAGGAGTGACTCAAAATCTGCAGGCTGCCCCAGGGAGACTGCATCCTCTCCAGGGGAACCTGCATCCTCTTGAAAGGAGCCATCTTCACCCTGAAGTTTCAAACTGATGTTTTGGTGGACATGGAAGCATTGACTTTCTCTGATGGGCCTTCCAATAGGACCTGGAGGCAAGGGAGTAGAGGAAGAAGGGAAGGCAGCACAGACTGGGCAACCTACAGTCTACACACAATGGCTACATAGATTGGATCCATAGGAGAAATTGTCACTGAGTAGCGATGAAAGAAGTCCAATCCTCTTGCCTACCCAAAGGGGATAACCTGAAACCTGAATTTAGCAAGTATTCAGACCCTTATTTAGTCCAGCTAAGCAACTGGGCTACACATGGCTGAACAGTCAATAGCCATGTTCATTTCCAGCTCTGTGTCACAGACTGTTACTCATATTGATCTTCTCCTTCTCCTATAGACAAACACTGGTGCCTTATAGAGCAAGTCCGTATCTGGGGCTGCTCAGACTCAATTAGTATGACTGGGGGAGCAAGTAATTGGGTCTTGGGATATACTCTGAGCCGGTCCCAGATCACACAAAAGGTCCCTTTAGCTATAGTGTTGATCAGCCAAGAAGGCAGTGGGGGCAGCAGGGAAAATGTTAGAATTGGATTAAGACTATCTAAGTACAAATCCTAACTTGGACATTTACTTTTCTCTGTCCTTGGCCAAGCTGCTTAACCATTCTGAGCCTCAGTTTCTTCTTTTGTAGGAGGGGAAGGGAATTGAATTAGATGAATTCATGGGTCACCTTGAGCATTAAATCTCTAAGCCTAAGGGGGGACACCAGCTGCACTGACATTTCCTGATGAATCCAATATTTTTGCTAATATTTTAACTTAATAGCCTCTAGATTGGCATAAAGAAAGGAAGAAGACAAGCATTTATTAGGCACCGATTATATGCCAGAAACTATGCCAATTGCTTTATTAGTATTATCTCTTTTGATTCTCACACCAATCTTGGGAGATGGGAGCTATTTTTGTTGCTCAGTCATTTCAGTCATGTCCAAATCTCTATAACCCCATTTGGGGTTTTCTTGACAGGCACGAGAGTTGTTTGCCATTTTCTTCTCCAGTTCATTTTACAAATGAGAAAACTGAGGCAAACACAGTGAAGTGACTTTCCCAGAGTCCCACAAGTAGTAGGCATCTGAAGCTTTGAACTCGGGTTTCTCCGAATCCAGACCTTTTCTATCCATTATCCATTCTAGCCCCACAACTGCCTTGCTTTCCATACTAAGGTTGATTTCCTTTCTGATCACAGAATCACAGAATCTCAGATTTTGAAGGCCCTCAGAATTCATACAATTCATACAATCTAGCCTAAATATGAATTCAATTCTCTTCTATAGAAAAAAAAAACCATTTCCTTATGGAAGGGACCAGCCAGTGTCTGAGAATATTCAGTGAAGGGGAACTTCCTAAGGCAACCCAGGCTACTTTTGAACACTTCTGGCTGTTAGGAAAATATTCCTGACATTGAAATTAAATCTTCCTCTCTTCAACTTCCATTAGTCCATTACCCCAGTTCTGCCTTGGGGCCAACAGAACAAATCTGGTCTTAATCAAACATAATCCCAAGGTGTCCAACCAAACTTACCTTGGGTAGAGAGTAGCCACTTAAACATGTTTCAGTGATTCAGAAAAAAAGCCCAGAGTTGAACCTAAAGTGGCTTTTCTCAAAGGATGCCATATCTAGGTAAGTCTCCATTCTACTGAGAACCTCGGTATACTTAGCAAGCCCCTTTATCCTCTCACCACCCTAATCATCACTAGACATAGATAAGGGTTTCTGTTTCTCTTTGTGAATTCTTCCTTCCATGTAAGATACCTGGACAGCTTTCACAATTTTTGAAGGAATGAAGGGATAGAACATTCTCCATTTTAACAATCTCTTTATTCTATATTTCTAGTAGGAGAGGCTGTGGGTGCCCACCTCTTATCTGTCAATAATGATTAGAAAGGGCAATAAAAGCAGGAAGGATTAAAAGGGGGTCACTAAAGAATGGGAGAAGGGGATTACAATCGAAGAAGTTAATAGAGTATTACTAGTTAAATGTTTCTTTTTAAAAATGAACCCAAGCTTGAATTTTAGTTTACCTATTAGTCTTGAGTGAAATTATATTTTAAACAAACACTATCTTAGTAATGAAAAAAAGAGAAAGGTAACACTCCTTTCTCCTCTAAAAAATTGGGGAAAATCCTAGAAGCCCAGAAAGGTGAAGAAGCTCATGAGCCCCTGTGTATTTCTCCCCCAAACACAACTTAATTGCAAGACTTACCATTTCAATCTCCTCCTCAATAAACCCCCCTGGTTGTCTACTATGCACAGAGTAGGCACCAAATAAATACTCAAAGTTGGATGGAATGATTCATTTTTGTGAGGCAGAACTATGACATATGAAAGGTCTCTAGGCAGCAACTTCAACTGGTAGATGTTGGTTTCTTTCTACTGAATAAGCTTCTTTATTCAATATCATTATCATCATTAGCACTTCACTATCGCCATCCCTACCACCATTATCACTGTGCCATCACTGAAGCATCAATGACAATAAGTGGATGACTTCAGTAAACAAGGCAGTATACAGAATAGGATTTAAAGCCTTGGATCTTGTTGGTTAAAAGGCTAGAACCAAGTTAATCAACAATCCAAAGACAATTCTGAATCATGTAGACAGATAATACATTATATCATATTAAATAATCACGGAAGTTGACTCTCAATTCCCTCACTTTTCTTGTCTTTTGAAAAGGGCCCCTTTTACTTGGAGAAAAGATTCCTTCTTTCTAGAAGAGAATTGCTGGTTGGACTAGATGACAAGGAAACTGATTACAGTAAGGATCAAATTATATCCAGTAAGAGGCATCAACCTCACCGCCAAGAAACATACAGACTCATGTGGGTAAGTCATCCAAATAGTCTGCCTTACTTTACCTTTCTGGTGCACTAATACACATAAGGTACTTTGAGATTCCTAAATCATGTGGGGTAGTGGGGTAGATGGAACATCACACAAATCCCAATAATTTTATGACTCAACCTCAAACAATGAGTTATGTTTCATTTTTCTCCAAAGAGTTGGAATGAAACTTGATCAACCATCTTGTTGATCTCAAGACCATCTCTCTATCCCCTATGTCATGGGTCTAACTAAACTGAGGCCCAGAGCAGTTAAGTTAGTTTCCCAAGGTCATACAGCTATTAAGTGTCAGAGACTTTCTGACTTCATGTCTACCACCCTACCCACTATAACCACACTACCTCATAAGATTCTCAATTACTGTGGATGCTTTTTATTATGATGATGATCCCAAGATAGAACATAAGCTTCTTGAGGACAGGGACTATTTCACTGTATATCTTGGCAGCACAGTTTCTGTCACCGAGTCAACTCTTAACAATTTGTTATTAATTTTTCACCCATTTTAGTGTCCCCCAAGTTTTCTATTGTCATTCTCTTGATGACTACCCGGAACCAAGAGGTAAACCATGAAGAGCACCTTGTGCAATCTTGTGAGACTAAATCTCAGGGGACATTTCCCAAATAGCCCAAGGTCATACTGAATCAGAATAGCAAAGAAGACATCAGATCTAAAGGGAGCTATTATCAGTGAGGGTTTTGTTGGAAGCAATTTACAAAAGAAAACTATATGTAGAAGATGAAAATACAGCTTATACAACCCTACTGTAGCGTTAGTGGCAGCTGATATGATCGTGGATAATCAGTAAGATAAATGTCCTACTCATTTGTGACCAAAGGAGACGGCTTTTCATATTCTTTCTTCTTCCTTGAAAAAAAGGGATATTTATCTCTTAGGTGCCAGGTGCCCAGTTCTGAGTTAGGCAGAGTGCGAGATAGATGAGAGGAGGAAAAAGGAAATATTGACTTATGGTAAAAAGGAAAATGGCCTAGGAGTCAGAAGATTTTGATTCCAAGACCAGTTTTGCCACTTAATGATATGTAACGCCGTTCTAATGACATTGTATCTTCCAGCAGGCTCAGTTTTCTCATCTGCAAAATAAGAGAACTAGACAGCCTGGATTATAGGAGTATATTCTGGCAAACTGATAGAATCCTAGACCAGCAAGTCCAGACCCTTCATTTTACAAATGAGAAAACTGAGGCACAAAGAAACTAAATGACTTACAAAATGCCATAGAGGAAGTAAGGGCTTTGACCCAGATCATCTGACTCCAAATTTAGTCCTCATTGATACCTAAGGGCCTATTCAGCTCTAAAAGTCAATGATTCTATGCCATTGAGGGGCTTAGATTTTATTTATTGGAGAGAGAGAGAGAGAGAGAGAGAGAGAGAGAGAGAGAGAGAGAGAGAGAGAGAGAGAGAGAGAGAGAGAGAGAGAAGATATAGATACATTCAATATATATATATATATATATATATATCTCATATCTATATCTAGACATATAGATAGATGTATGGGTGGATGATGGATGGATGGATGGTATGTAGGTAAATAGATAGGTGAAAGAATAAAAGAAGGCTTCTTTCCTATCAGGTGAGTTATCTCACTGCCCCATACCCCATCAGTACCTTACTCTCTCTTGCTCCTTGAGTTTCCACTGCTAGGCATGGCCTCTAAGTCCCACTTGCTGATACCTGAAGAGTCATGGATTAGGAGACTTGAGTTTGAATCTTAATTCTGTCACCCTACTGTATATCTAAATTATTGAAATATATAGCATACTTTGAGACAGATGACTCCAAATGGATACCTTTAGGTATATAGTTACGTCAATGATCTGGAATAATATTAGTTAGAGGGGCAACTAGGTGGCATGGTGCATAAAGCACCGGCCCTGGAGTCAGGAGTACCTGGGTTTAAATCCGGTCTCAGACACTTAATAATCACCTAGCTGTGTGGCCTTGGGCAAGCCACTTAACCCCGTTTGCCTTGCAAAAAAAAAAACCTAAAAAAAATAAAATAATATCAGTTAGAGTGGGTAAAGCTTTCTACCAGCACAAACCTCATCTCCTCAACAACTTAACAGGCAAATGGTCTTAGGAGAGATGCAATGGTCAAAGCATTTGTCACCCATAATCCAACTGGTCATGAACCTCTCTAACTTTAGCTAGACCAGTCCTTGGATGACAATTATACAGGTGATACAGGTCCATTCCTCAAAGATGATTTGGTTTAGGCAGGACCTACCAGACCAGGAGTGCTGCCTTCAAGAGCCATATCTAGTCATATGCATACCAAGATGAAGTATTGGAATAAAAAATTTTAATTAAAAAAAGGCTTTTAAGTTAAATAAGTAGCTAATTCATTTTAATCTCTTTTCTTTGGGGGAGAACAATGGTATTTGTCAGGAGTGAGGGGCCAGTGGGATTGTATGAGATTCAGACACAGCAGACATGGGGTCAAATGCCATCTCTGCTTCTACCAGTGTAGGAGAAATGCCACTTTCCATCTGGGGTCCTTAGTTTCCCTGTCTAGAAAATGAAAGAACTGGACTAGATTAGGGATCCTTAACCTAGAATCTGTTAACTTTGGGGGGAGAGAGAGAGAGAGAGAGAGAGAGAGAGAGAGAGAGAGAGAGAGCTATATATTGATGCAATTCATTTCCTATGTAAAAAAAATGGAGTTTTTAATTTGATGCATTTTAAACAATGATTCTGAGACAAGATCCTGAGCTTCACCAGACACTCTTAGTGACCAAAAGTAAAGGACCCCTTAGCTAAATGACATCTCCTCTTCAGCCCTAACAATCTCTGCTCTTTGGTTTAAGATTCCTTTCAGCTCTGACATTCGAAGTTCTGTATTTGATGACCCTGTCTATCTCCAACATTGTATTTTCAGTTCCCGGTCAGCTCTGGCCTTCCCGTTTCTGACGACCTTTCCATTCTCTGCATGCAGTTAATGTCTATCATCTGGGACTTAATCATAAGCTATTTGATATGTTGCTCTAATTGCTTCATATGGGCAACCTTGACATGACAACTAGACTGTCCTTCAATGGCAAGGGAGGTAAAAGCTCCTATTTCTTGGCTTTTTCAACTTCAATAATACCTTTTCTCACAATAACCTCATACATTAGGTGATGCAGGTATTATTTTCTCCATTTTTATAGTTAAGAAAATTGGTGGCTTGTCCCAGGTCATGCCACTACTAAATGATAGGGCCAGGATGTGACTGCAGGCTTGCCTGTCGCACATTGGGAGAAATGAACAGATAGTTGGATGTTGAAGGTTTTCCCCCAAAGTAACTAGCAGAGATGAAAAAACTCTAATACATATTTCTAAATGCAACTTCCTTCCTTCTCCCAGAGTCCCAGAACATCATTGATGGAAGGGAATCTAGAAACCATATATAACTACAAAGTAAAGTAATAAAACAGCTTTGAGATAAATGCTATTTTTTTACAATTGAAAAATCTGAAGCCTATAGAGATTAAGATTAAGTGATTTGGCCTAGATCACAGAGTTAATGTGTCCAAAATAGATATCAAACTTAGGTCTTTCTTGTACTACTCATTGCTGAATAAAAACCCTCTCTACAGCATGCTAATATATGACCTTTGCTTGTACATCTCCAATAAAAGGAAATTCATTAGCCATTGAGAGAGTCCATTCAGCTTTTGAATAACTAAAGTGGTTAGGAAGCCATCTTTTCAGGATATCAAACCGAGGGTTGATCTCTCGGTTCAACCAGAATGAGCATCACCCCTCCTCCCTAAGATAGCCCTTCAAAAATTTGAAGACAACCATCATGCTCTGACTCACCTCCTCAGTAGTCTTTTCTCCATAGTAAACATCCCCAGTTCCTTTGACTGATGGTCATTTGGCCTTGGTCAAGGTTCATCTTCATCTAGGTGCCTCTCTCCATGCTCTCCAGTTCCCTTCACCCCTGTGTTCTCCTTACCCCTTCCAGTCCTACCCTATCTTCTTCTCTTTCATTAACTGACCATTTTCCTTTCTCTCCACTTTCTTCATTCCCCTCCTGTCCCTTCCCTACCTTCCACCTCAGGGTTGGCCCTCTCTACTTCTTACAAACTCTCTTTGCATTTGGCAGGTATAGGTGTCCCTGAAGGACTGGTGCCGAGCCCTTGGATTTCCAGACCTCCATTCCCACCCAGGGACAATGGAAACAAAGGACTCCAGCTTTGGCTGGGGAATAAACCAACCTGGGCAAATGAATTTCCAAGCATCATGGACACCATTTAATGCCAACTCTCTGATTAACTCGGAACATATTCTCTCAAACTGGCTGCTGCAAGGAAATGAGAAATCACACAAGAGCTCAGTGAGGTGGCTCTGGGGAGCATGCGACAGAAGCTCCCAGGAAGCCCAGGCTGGCTCTTTTATCAAGTCTGACAGCTGCTCCTGGACTGGACCTCCCTAGAGGGCCTTCCGGGCAGTAAGTGCTCCTGAGCCAGGTTGGACTGACAGTAATCCAAGCTGGTTCTCTCAGCATGTGATGGCCCAAATTCAGCTCATGCCACAGAGTGAGAGGAGGCCATGGACTTGGAGCCAAAAGATTTGGTTTTGAATTCTGGCTCTATATGACCTTGGACAAGTCATTGAGCTGGGTAGAGGCCCCAAATACTTCATCTATAAAATGAAAAGGCTGAGCCAGAGAACTCCTAAGGCTTCTTCCAGAGTTAAAATTCCTAAGACTTAAGGTCTTAGAATCCCTAAGACATATATGGGAGCTAAGAAAGGGGGAAAAAACATCTTTAAGAGGAGTGGTCCAGAAGGATTTAATAAAAGTGGATTCTTGAATCAGGAGGCTATGGTTGGAGGTCACATAAAAGAGCACTGGAATTTGAGGCATAAGACACAGGTTTGAATTTTACCTATGCTACTTGCTATCTGTGTAACCCTCAGCAAGTCAATGCACCTTCTCTGGATTTGTTTCCTCATTCAGAAAATGAAAGGATGGGGCAGCTAGGTGGCACAGTGGACAGAGCACCAGCCCTGAAGTTAAGAGGGCTGAATTCAAATCTGACCTCAGACATGTAATAATTACCTAGCTGTGTGATCTTGGGCAAGTCACTTAACCCTATTGTCTTGTGAAAGAAAGAAAGAAAGAAAGAAAGAAAGAAAGAAAGAAAGAAAGAAAGAAAGAAAGAAAGAAAGGAAGGAAGGAAGGAAGGAAGGAAGGAAGGAAGGAAGGAAGGAAGGAAGGAAGGAAGGAAGGAAGGAAGGAAGGAAGGAAGGAAGGAAGGAAGGAAGGAAGAAGAAAGAAAGAAAGAAAGAAAGAAAGAAAGAAAGAAAGAAAGAAAGAAAGAAAGAAAGAAAGAAAGAAGATGAAAGGACCTGGTTCAGTGCTCACCAAGGTCCCTTATAGCTCTGAATCCAATGATGATTTCTTTAATAGCTCTTAAAATTTGCAAAATGCTTTATATTATAACATATCATCTCATCTGGACTCCCAATAGCCCTGGAAGGAAGCTACTGAAGGGATAATTATCATCCTGCCTTTACAAATGAGTAAATTGAAGTTTAGTGAGATTAAGTATTTTACCAGGGATCCCACAGCTTACAAGCAGCAAGATTCAAACCTGGGTCTTCTTGACTCCACATCTATCATTCAGTCTCATCATTTTTTTAGGTTTTTGCAAGGCAATGGGGTTAAGTGGCTTGCGCAAGACCCCACAGCTAGGGAATTATTAGGTGTCTGAGACCCAATTTGAACTCAGATACTCCTGACAGGGCCTGTACTCTATCCACTGCACCACCTAGCCACCCCCATTCAGTCTCATCTTGTGTGTCATTTGTCTCACATCACATATCTATGATCCATGTCACATAGGGTCGACTCACTAGAGCTGATACCCAGAATCTCACAAGAAGCAGAAGCATCTCTCCAGATGAGCAGCACAGGGACTGGCCCATCCAAATAGGAGATGGGAGGGACACACCATCTATGGACCCTCCCCTACATTGGGATACACTAGACTGAGACTTGGAGACAAACTCTGCCTTAGACAGTTATTAGCTGTGTAAACACAGGCAAGTCACTTAACTCAATTTTCTCATCTAGAAATGGAGGAGCCCGAACTCACTGGCCTCCAAGGTCTCTTTCAGCTCTACATCTATGATCTTATAAGTGGTCATAATTGATCTTAGTTAAAAGAAAGCTTCTCCCTAGTTGGCTCACCAATGGGTTACATGGATGGTGCACATAGGCATGATGACAGGTTGAGGATAGAGTTCTCAGCTACCCAATGAGCTCTGTGTCAAGAAGGAGACTTGACATATCAGGCTCAGTGACGTAGTCCATGCAGCCCATACTGCCCTGGCCCAGGGCAGGCTTGGGCTGGGATCTGACTTCCTCCATATGATCTGCCTGTCAAAGAGGGCTCAGTCATGGGAAAGAAGGAGGAAAGGTAAAGATAATATCCCCTGAGGTCCAGCCTAGAGGAGCCCTCTCTCATCCACATTCCTTCTTCTGAAAGCATTGCTTTTTCAGTCAGAGGCATTGAACAATACAACTCCATTCAACTCAATTCCTTAAAACAAACATGTCCTAAGTGCCAACTGTATACTACAGATAGTGCTCTGAGTCTGAAGACAGAAGGATCTCAGGTACTAACTGTGTGACCCTAAACAGGTCATTTAACCTCTATTTGCCTCAGTTTCTTTATCTGTAAAATGAGAATAACAATATACCTACCCTCTCCCAGCACTTAACATGGTGTCTTGTATACAGTAAGTGCTATATAAAAGTTATGACTACTACCACCACCATCACTGCTACTACTACTACTAGTCTATTGCTGCTGCTGCTACTATTACTACTACTACTACTGCTGCTGCTGCTGCTGCTGCTGCTGGCACTACTGCTGCTATTACTGCTAACTGCTGTTGCTACTACTACTCCACGGCTTGGAATGCCCTCCTGGAGTTGGGTCTGAGCTCCGGCTTGTGTCCATGATCAACTCAAGCCCCACCCCAGGCCTTTCCTAATCCTTCCCTATCACAACCATATAAATATAAATATATGTGTGTGTGTATATATCTTCTCTATATAAGTACATATATTCACATATGTATCTGATACGGTATGGATATTGATATATATCTGATACATGTATTGATATGTCTATGTGTTTGTATGCATATAGACAGGTTTGTGCACATCACCATGCATACATGTGTGCACATATCTGTTGTGTCTCTATTTTGTCTTTATTTACCTGTGTTCATGTTGTCTTTCCCCACTAGACTATAAGCTCCTTCAGGACAGAAACTCTTTGTTTTTTTTCTTTACATCTGAGTCTAGTACAGTACCTGACCCGTAAGTGTCTAATAAAAACTTGCTGAGTGAATGAAAAGAGCACTGAACAGTGAAATGTCATTGTCTTGATGACAAATCCCTCTCTTAAGAAGAGGCTGAGTTTTGACCTAATTTGACTGCCAGACTTGTTGAGAAGTCAGAAGAATGAAGAGGGATGGTAGAGACTCTTAACCTCCCTCCAGAGGATGTTTGCAGAATGGGCTGCTCAGCATGGGGTCTCCATGGAGCTGGGGCCAAGAGGAAGATGGCACCTTGGCTCCCTTTGCTGATTGGGGATGGGTCTTGATGGGCTCCACATGGGGAGAGCTCAGCAGGGAGGAGAGCTGCAGGAGTCCAGGGAATGGCTGCAACAAGGCCTGGGAAAGGTCTTCTTGGCTGTCATTAGTCAGGAGACCTACTGGGAGCCTGCCGAGTCCAATCAGCCAACGACTCACTTTCATCCCTCAACCTCTGATGGAAATCAGCTTCTTGGGAACTGTTAAGCACCTGAAGTGGAATCGCAGCAGAACCCGAGGGCAGGTGAAACTCGACTTCTGACAAAGGCTGGGCAACTGTTTATACCTGACTTACTATCTCGCTTTGCTTCTCCTAATTCTATAGCACTAGAAAACACACATCCACATATTATCTCTTTGAGGGTAGGGACTGTTTTTGTTTGTACTATGGTAACCCTGGTATCTCTCACACTATCTGGCACAAAACCAATGCTTAATAAATGTTTGTTGGATTGAATTGACAAAAAAAAATTTAAGTTTGGTCTTTATGCACCAATTCAGGGGCTGAGTGACCCCAAACAATCTCATTAACCTCTCTGTAAAAGGGGTTATAATACGTAAAATGAGGATGACAAACTTTGTTTTACTGACCTGCCTGGGATGATGTAAGAGGGGAAAAAAATAAAATTAGAAAGCATTTGGAAAATTGCAAAGCCCCCTCAAAATGTGTTTTTTAATAATATTTAAATAATAAAATAAATAAATATTTAAAATAAGAAATAATATTTAATAATATTTAAATAATAAATAATAAAAACTCACTATTAAGAATCACAGACAGTGGGGCAGCTAGCTAGGTGGCACAGTGGATAAAGCACCAGCCCTGGAGTCAGGAGTACTTGGGTTCAAATCCGGTCTCAGACACTTAATAATTACCTAGTTGTGTGGCCTTGGGCAAGCCACTAAACCCTGTTTGCCTTGAAAAAAAAAACCCTAAGAATCACAGACAGAGCTGGAAGGAATCTGAATTCATCAAATCCAACCCCTTCATTTTGCAAATTAAGAAACTGAGACTAAGAAAGTTTAAATAACTTACATGGAGAGTAAATATATGAGATGGGATGGGATTTGAACTCAAGTCTTCTTGACTCTAGGCCCAGCGCTCTCTCCATTAAGCCACACAAAAAGGTCTCTATCTAATCAAAGCATAATAATCTAATTCAACAGAGCTTCTTGAATTTATAAAAATATATGCAAGTTAATAATTATTCTTATATAATAGGTTTCCTTTTATAATTCTATGTATTTTAGGCATTTGAAAACATGGGCTTCACCAGACCCTACTAAAGGAGGCCATGACACAAATCAAGTTAAGAATCCCAGGAGTAAAAAGAACCCTAAATTGAGATTCCAGGTGCAAATGGAGTGGAACAAAAGAATTTTAGGAGGAGCGTCTTAATAAAATGATAATAATGATTATTAATGATTTTATTGCTGTTCAATCATTTTCCAGTCATTTTCCATCATGCTTAATCCCATTTGTTGTTTTCTTGACAAAGATACTGTTTGATTTTCCATTTCATTCTCTTTTTATTGATGATGAATCTGAGGCAAACAGGGTTAAGTAACTTGCTCAGGGTCACACAGGTAATAAGCATCTGAGGCACGATTTGAATTCATAAATATGAATCTTCCTGACTTTGGGTCCAGAATTCTATTCATTGCACCACCTAGCCAGCTAATTAACAGTAATTAGCAATAAAAATAGTTAGCATTACAGATGCTTCAATGTTCATAAAACTTCACATTTCTTAATTTTATTTGTTTAGCAATAGAACTCTTCAAAAAATGCAATGTACCATCATTCTAGATTGTGAGCTCACCATCACTGAGGTGCTTCTGTTATATTCCAGATAATGACTTATTATGGAATAGGGCAGAAGTTTGACCTTGGTTGGACGTCAAGATTCCTTCCAAATCTGAGAACTTGAAACCTTCATGCTATTTCCAGCTCTGCCCCCATTCTGGTCATTAGACTTTAAGCAAATCATTTAAACCTCCCTTTACCTCAGTTACCTCACCTGTAAAATGGGGGTCAATAACCCCCCCCTCAGATACCAAAGGGTTTTTGTGTGGATAAGCACAACAACAGAGGTAAACTCAGTAAATGTTTAAGGAACATTGGATCATGCCATTATCATTGAATGAATAGAAGTAATGTGACTTGACAGATAAAGGAGTAAAATCCCTCTCTGCCCCAGAGTTATGACTCTTCCACTCTCAGTTGAGAAAGAGGTAAAAAGGTATTTGGGGGGTCTTTCTCTAGATCTGAGCCTCACCCATCTTCTTGGTATTCTTGCCTTGTACAAGCCTTGTTCACACCTTTATATAGAACAGTCAGAAACACTGTAATAGTTATCTTTTAGCAGAAGGGAAAGTACCTAAGATTAATTGGGCATCCCCAGGCACTGCAACAGAGGAACATATTATGAAACAAATATGTAAGGGTGAAAAATGGAAAGTAATTAACCTTTTGCGCTTGCCTGTCGTGGAATTTTTTTTTCTCTCTGCCTGCATCTGAGTCCCTAGTGTAGTTTCAAAGCTTCTTGAGTCCCAGGGTGATAGGCCTGTGCTCTTGGACTGTTTTTGGAAGGGAATATTTGACTTGTCTCCTTCCCTCATCTAGGCCTGGACCCTAGCTGTCAAAATGTGAAGGCCAAAGGGAACCCAACTAGATCCCATATTTCAATCATCTTCAGGTTCTAAGTTCTCTAACATTCACCCCATGTTCATAACCCATAAAAATAGTTTGGGCCCCTGACCTAGCTGTGTCCTAGGTGTTTTTAGGGGAGACAAAGAGTTCTTGCTCTCAAGAACCTCTTCTTCTAGTTTGAGACACAGGTAAGCAGGAAACAGAAAAAAACTGAATGCTCAAGTCTTTTATTGGATTTCAGAGAAAGGAGAAATGGTCCTAGGCTGAAATAACCAGGAGGAGGTTGGATTTGAGTTGGGTCTTGATAAATCTATGAAAACCAATGGAACAGAATTCTGGGAAGTGGGGAATGCTACAAGTAAAAGCATGAAGTCAGGAGATGAACCTAAATATAGGCAACACACTTAGACTTCCTAGAGATAGAGAAAGACATCAAAAGGAGAACTAAGATAAACCATGGGCAAGAAGACTGGGAAGGGTCTGATCAAAGGTGGGAAGGGGAGAAAGGAAATAATTATCCTCAGCAGAACTTAGGGGTGAAAGGACTTAGGTCATTGAGTACACCTAAACTCAGAACAGAAAGTCCAACCATCTTACAAAGTAGAAAATTTAAGTATTTTTTGTCACCATTTTCTAGATGAGTACAATAAGGCAGCTCAGAAAGACCATTGGTCAAACTGAAAGCTCATGTCAGAGCTGGGGCTTGAATCTGTGCTTCCTAACTTCAATCCACTGCCCTCCCCTGACTTAGTCCCTGGTCCTTGTTCTACTACTATAAAGATGATTTTTTAAAAAGCACTTGAGATTAGGGCTCATGAAGAACCAATGTCCTATTCTAGGAAGCCTTCAGGGACAGACCTGTCCGGAGTGTTTGAATTAGGAACACTGGACCCAAGATTTAGAGCCAAAAGAGCTTTAGGGACCATCTCTAATAAAGGCCATTCCAGTTCAAAACCTATGATTCTTTAATCTTATCCAGTCCCCTTGTTTTATGAGTTAGGAGACCAAATGTCCAACAAAATGGTCTATCTTGACCAAGAATGAGAGTTCATAGCCTCAGTTGTGTGATGGTAGACATGCTAGCTGCCTTCTCCCTGAGGAATTGTTATTTGAGACCAAGTAACAACCAGAGCTCCTTAAGTGATAACTAGCTAACTATTTATCTTGTCATTATACAGAGGGCTCTGAAAGGGTAGAGTCTGAGCTAGGCCTAAAAAGAGCATTCCAGGAGGAGGAGAATGTGATGAGAAAAAGCATGGAGCCAGGGATGAGCCTGAGGCCTTGAACATAGCTATTACTCAGTAACTGTCCATTAGGGAGCTGGTAGGACAAGCTGTGGTATGAGAAGCAAAAATAAGAAATTATGAAAATGAAGAGTTGGAAAAATAAGAATTTTGTGAAACCAGTTGAATGAAAACACTATTTACAGTGACTACAATAATATAAATGAAAACAACCACTCAAAAGTATTAGAACTCTGATCCATTAAATTACAGTCCCTTGAAAGCAAGGAACATCTTCTGGCTCTCTCTTGTATCTCTATTATAAATGTTTAATCAATATTGATTGATTGATTGATTGTAAGGACCAGACTAAGGTCCAATGACTTAATGATGAAACATATCTTCCTCTTCACAGTGAAGAAGGACAAGCTATGCTGGACATGATGTTGAAAAAGGAAGCTTAAATGTCTTTCCTTGCCTCAAGAGTTTAATGGGGGTGGGGAAAGAGGTTTTAAAAAGGAAATAAGCATGCTGTAAATGTTAAGGGGAAGGAAGGAAGGAAGGAAGGAAGGAAGGAAGGAAGGAAGGAAGGAAGGAAGGAAGGAAGGAAGGAAGGAAGGAAGGAAGGAAGGAAGGAAGGAAGGAAGGAAGGAAGGAAAAGGAAGGAGGGAGGGAGGAAGGAAGGAAGGAAGGAAAGAAAAAATCTAGTTCAGTTCCAAGTCCCAACCATTCTTGTCTGCTCTGTAGACAGCACATATATCATACTCATCCGGATGTGTTCACTTCATTATCAGACACAGTGATATGTTATAGTTTCAGAACAGGGACCCTCTCCCAGGAATTGTTCTTCCTATCCCCCAATTCCAGCTGAATGATCCACATATAGTTAATTAGTTGAATTTAATTGCATCTAGCCCTTCACTTTATATTTCAGGTTTTTCACTCTAATTAGCCTTTTCCTCCCGAAAGGGTCTCTTCCTCTTTCCTTCTTCAGAGCACCCCACACAGGGCTAGGCACACCTAATTGTGAGCTCAAGTTGGACATATTAACAGTTCCATTCCCACCAGCCTCTTACGGAGCATATTTTAGACTGAAGAGGGAAACCTTGGAGCAAAGCAAAAGCTGCCAAAATTAAGGTTATTCCTGTTCCTTGAAAATGGAATGATTACTGCCTGGACTCCCTACTGAATAAGATTGCCTCAGACCTCCAGGAAGACAAATTCTCCTGACAAGCTAATAGCGGGTCTGATTGAGTGTGAATAGCAGCAATCTGGGACCCTCTTTGGGCCTGGGTTCTTGGGAATAAGTTCACAGAGAGGTTGTTATCCCTGCCTTCATTCTCCCTCCCACCTCCCCTTCATTAAGAGCTCCTCACAAGGGGTCACAGAGAGGATTCTGGGGAGTAGAAGATGAACCTTGGAGTTCCAGGGGAGACCAACATGAAAACTGAAGATCTTACTTCCGAGGGCCTCTTCTCAGGAATGCACCCCATCCTTCTCCCACCTAACCTAGGCCTGGTCCTGACCTGCTATTTACCACTAAGGGCTCCATAATAACTCTCAGAGCAGAGAATAGAGGGTACCTTGCAATCATTTCTCAGATGTTAGAGACCCACCTATGCCCAAATGCCAATGGGTCACATGGATTTTAAATACAAAGAGAGAGCAGTTTGACCAAGGGCATTCTCTTACAAAGCCAGCCGGCTTATCTCTGTTGGACAGACCTTTGAGGTGTCTATAGTACTGGAAAAATCATACCAAGTCCCTGCTGATAATTCTAGCCTTAATTATGTATCTGTTTTCTCTCCCCTACAGCATCCAGCCTGGGGCCTTGAACAGAGGAAACCCATGTAAATACTTATTCCATGAAGAAATGAAAGATAGGATGAGTAAATATTACTTAGAATTTTCTTCTTGTGTAAAAGTCATTTCCCACTGGATTGTAAACTCCTAGAGAAGATTAGTTTGTTTTTCTGGCATAAAATGGAATGTATATAAACAGTCACATAAAAGATTCTTTCCTTACCATATTGTATCCTGGACACTTGGAGACTTTACCCTAAGATTAGGTATAGTAGATGGAACATCTGAAGTCAAGGAGTCAGAATCCTACTTACAAATTCTTTGATCTTTACAAAGACAATTAACCTCATCAAGACTCAATTTTATTGATTTGAAAGATGGTGGTAGCCTCTGATTTATTGATTGGTAGTATTTGATGATGATGATGATGGCATTTATCATTTGTAGAGTTTTGTTAAGTGCTTATCTGTTATCACATTAGTAGGATGAGTCAGCAAAGTACGTTACATTAGATAATTAGCCTTAGCATTGGAGAGACGTGAGTTCCAATATTGCCTCTAGCTCAGATTGACTATGTGATCCAGTGACTTCTCAGTTCTCCAAGGAACCCTCTCAGGTCTGAGAGCTAAGATAAAAGATGAAAGCAAGTTGATCAGCATTGGCAGAAAAGCATTCTCTGTAGAAGCTCTCAACATCAATGAAATTAGAGGGTCAACTTAAAAAAAAAAAAAAGACATGGGGTTAATAGGACTGCCGCTACATATTTCACATGAGTTTGGAAGCAAAATGTTTTGCAATCCTCTGAGTGCTATAGAAATGTGAGCTGATATGACATGAAGGAACTGAAACTTCCCTGGTAACAGTCCATTTTTAACTCCGTATAACATGGGATCATAGAAATAGAGCTGAAAGGACATGCTGAGACTACCTAGTTGAACTTCCCCATTGGAAGTGACTCTTTTTATGCCCAAGGTCATATAAATAAGCAAATATCAGAGCTAAAATTCAAGGCTGGGTCTCCTGTCTCCATGATCAGCATTCTCTCCCCTCTAAAATATAAGGGCTCATACTGAGCACTCCCTAGGGGCATATTAGAATACCAACCAGAATTCTAACTGGCCAAATGTCTCCCATTTTTTTTCCTTCCTTTGTGTGAATAGTAATGAATAATTAGAGAAAAGAGATCAAAAAATAAAGAGAAGTTATTCTTTTAAGAGAGTCTAGAAGAAAGGTACATTTCCCTCACTCCTTACAACAGCAGCCACACAAGTGCGCATAAATACAAACACACACATATAAATAAATGCATATAACAGAAACACAGAAAATAATACTATCAAATATCAGTGTCAAAAATTAAGGTCTTACACGAGGTGGTCAGCTCTGCCTTGGGAAAAAAAATACAGAAATATCTCCCAGAAAACTAGCTGCTAAAAGAAGTGTGGTGCAATGGAGAGATCACAGGGAGAGGAGGAAGACCTGGGTTCTGGTCTTCCATCTTCCTCCACTAACTAGTTCTGTGATCTTGGGCACTTAACATCTCTGCAACCCAGTTACCCTATCTATAAAAAGGATAGCAGTAAGATTCTAGATACTTCAAGGCAGTGCACTGGAGAAGATGACATCATGATGGTTCTTTTTCCAGCCCTTGAACTACCTTGGATCATATATTTCATGAATATCTATGCTATGTTTGCCAAATAGAATCAATCTCTGGGAAAAAAAAGGAACTATGTTATTTTTGTCATGATGTAGCCAGCAGTAAGTTAATCTATAGAATTTAACTAAGTAGTGAATGAACTGAAACTCTAGGACACTATTATGCAGAATATCAAAGTTAGAAGGGACTCTGGACAACCTGTACCTGAACAGAATGCCCCTATCAAGTGGTCAGTCATCCTGATCCCTCCAGAGAAGGGAGAGCTACAACCAGCAAAGCCTGATGCTTTCACTCAGGGACAGCTCTACCTGTTCAGAATTCCTTTCTTCATTCTTTTCTCAGAGCCCACAGTGGTCTCTCTACCTCCTCCAGCCATTGCTCTGAGCTCTAAGAAAAGTAAGCCTAATCCTTTTTCCATAATAATGGTCAGATACAAACTAAAGCTTCTCTTTTCTAGACTAAACATCAATCCTCTCAAGATAAAATCTCCAGCCCCTTCCCTTGTCACTCTCTTCTGGATGAACCTAGCTTGTAAATGTCCCTTTCCTCAAATAAAAACCAAATCTAACCTAATACCAAGAAAAAAAAATCACAAGGCTCTTTTTTTTTAGGTTTTTGCAAGGCAATGGGGTTAAGTGACTTGCCCAAGGCCACACAGCTAGGTAATTATTAAGTGTCTGAGGTCAAATTTGAACTCAGGGACTCCTGACTCCAGGGTCAGTGCTCTATCCACTGTGCCACCTAGCCACCTCTATGGGATTCTTTTGTTCCTCATGTTCACTAGTTATTTTTTTTTAAGTTGGTGGCCCAAAAGGGTTAATGTACCTTCCAAACTGCCAAGACTGGTCAGGGAGCCTTGCCAGTGTCCATGTGCAGGCACACTTCCTGGGGTCCCAGGATAGATTTGGCAGCACCCAAGTCAGCAAGTAGACCCTTCCAGGACCTTCATACCATCTTGGCTTCCTGCTAAGTCTATGCCACACTATCATGAGACAAAAGATGTGTGCAATTTACATTAATCAATGAGATATTTTGAAAATTGGGTTATAGGGCAAGAGGCAGAGAGCAATGATCTCTGTATCAACCTTGCCTATGATATTGCCCTTTTCTTCTTTAAATTATCTTCTGTCACTTTTGTATACATCTGTATATATGGAATGGGCCCCTTGTACGATGCATGTTCCTGAAGAACAGGGGATACTGTCTTCATTTCTGTATTTCTTGGATTACAGTGGCCATTTCCACTCCTATTGTGGGTACCTCCTCCCAAACTCACAGGACCCTGAGCAGGCTGTAAGGGTTTAAGTGGTATCAACAGCAGCAGCTAATGCCCCCTTGGCCAGCCCACTCGTCTCCATTGCCTTTCACTTCTCACATCACAGCCACAAGAGTCTCTCCATAAAGCATTTTACAAAGATGCAGAACCAGTGAGATGTAAACTGAAATGTCAATATTTTTGCCTAATGGGAAAGTGCTTAGCAGGATCTTAAATCTCAGTGTCTGAAGGATTTAACCACATCTAGATGAGAGCAGTGTGCTGTGTTTATATTTTTTTCATAATTAAAGACTACTTTGGAGGAACGCTAAATATACTGGGTTTATAGAGAGGAATTCAATTGAGTTCTAGTTTGCTTTCTTTCTATTAAGAGATACTCCCACTGCTATTGCTGGCAACTGATGTTGTTCCATGCTCATCAGCTCCCCTCCCAGACAAAGGGGGCCCCATGTGACTTTCCTATTTCTATTAAGGACACCATCTTCTTTTTTATCAATTGTGTTGACTTAAAAACTAAGCTACAGTTGACTATCTCTTTGTTCTTCATTCCTTCTCAAAAATCCGGCCCCACTGATTCATCAGAATGTCCCCCAAATCCATTCCATTGTCTATATTCCCACTGCCTTAACTCTAAGTTGGAGCACTGTAATACTGTGCCTGGTCTACACTGCAATCAAATGACAAGACTTGATCTTGAGTCAAAGGACCTGGGGTTCAATCCTGTTTTGTTGTTTATTGGTTATGTAAGCTTGAGAAAAGGATTTCTCCTCTTTGGACCTCAGTTTCTCCCTCCATCAAATAAGGAGATTAGTCCAAGCCCTAAAGACTCTGATTGTAAGTAGTCTCCCTGTCCAGTCTCCTTCAACTTGTCCTCTCAATAGGCTCCATTTTACAGATTCTTAAACTACTCTTGTATCATGGATCTCTTTGGAAGACTAGGGAACTTCAGGCAGAGTTTGCCTGGAGCATTGGAGAAGATATTATAGCTCAGGTTTAGGGACTTAACTGTTCTTGTAGATGACTTCTGGGCTCCCTTCCAACCCCTGGATTCTGTCATTGTGTGACATGAAGAAGCCACCAATGTTCTGTGCTATAGATTCAGATTCATGACTCAAAAGTCTTACTCAGAGCAGTATATATATTCAATCAATATTTACTAAGCCTTGAAGAATAGTTAAATCTTTAGCATCAAGAGGTCATCCAATACAATTTAGAAGAAAGGAACTACAGGCCTCTAGAAAAGCAGCCTGAACCTCTTCCCATGTAGCCTCTTCTAATAGAAGGCAAACTCATTGAAAATGGAGATGTTTCCCTTTTTGCCTTTTTATTCCCAATACCTAACATAGCCTAACATATAACATGTGTTTAATAAATAGCTTTTGGTTGATTGATTGAACAATGAAGGCTTCCATAGAACTCTAGAGATATGCTCCCTGTAATCATCCTCAAGAATCAACTCAATTATTTTCCACTAAATAATTATTAAGTAATTACTGTATACAAGGTTCTGTGTCAGACACTCCAGTAGGATTATAAAAGGAAGGAATCAGATCACAGAATCATCTCCCTTCTTCCTTCCTTAGTGACAAGTTCCCACCCACAGATCAATTGATTCTCGTAATCACAAAGGCAGCAATAGCTCCCAAGATGGGGGGGGGGGGTGTAAATTTGACTCTTAGTGGAGTAAAAGATTCCAGGGTTGCAAAAATATTCAATGTTATCAGGAGACCTCAGTTCTGACTATAATAAATTAGCTGGCACATGGGAGACCTTCAACAAGATGATGAGAGTACTATTTTATATTTGTATGTTTTATATTTGACAGCTTTCAAAGGGCCTTCCTTCGCATATGCATGTCTTATTTTTGACAATATTGTTCCAAGATGAATAGGGTAGAGATTTTTACTACCATTTGACAGATGAGAACACTGAGGCTGAGATATGTTAAGATCCTGTGGTCATACCACTAGTTAAAGGCAAAACTGGTGATAAAATCCAAATCTACTTCTCCCAACTCCAATATTCTTTCCAATTTGCTTCCCCCAGCCCAGGATCATAAAACCACTGCAAAGGTTTCCAAACAGTGAGACAAGACCCCACCCCCAAGACCAAGACGAGAGGTAGAACATCGAGAAGTTATTGCAAGAAATTCTGGAATCCATATGTGCCCCCAAGCATCATTCTGATCTTTATTTAGTTCTAACAAAATATAAAGCATGACTCAGTATAACAAATAAGCAAACATATCTTCTGTAGACTGAATAAATCATATGCCTGACACTTGGGGATAATACTATTTTTCAAATTCAAATTTTCTGACTCTAGTGTGGTTTCTAGCCATCATGAAACTTTCTCAATCTGTGGAACTAAATTTGAAAGCTTTTGTTATTCAAAAGATACTCTTGCTATTATTGATGATGCTAATTTCCTATACATAACATCCACACAGTGCCTGATGCATATAGCATAAAAATAATAAAATTGTTTATTTACAATGGAGGTTCTCACATTCAAAAGTTTGGAGATCACTAACTACTAAATGTTAACATCGTGGACAAGGCTAGTTCACCTCTAAGTTACACTAAATAGTTTGCAAGTAATTGGTATCACAACTACCCTGAGAATGAGTGTTGCCATTCTTATATCCGTCAATTTACAGAAGGGGAAACTGAGATTCAAAGAGGTAAACTCATTATCCCAAGGTCACATGGGAATAAAAGAAGAAATTGAGACAGTCATTCATTTCTCCTTGGAAAGCAGATGATCCTCCACATCAAAAAAAAAAAAAGGTACAAAGATGTAGACAGGATTCAGAAACTTCTTCCTTTCTTTAGGGAGTTTATCCTGACTCAACAGCCAAAGGAGCCTAATGACCAGGTTTCTGAGAGTTATAGTCCATGTGCTCTGAGAAGCAATTGTAGTGGGGGGCAGAGCCAAGATGGCTACAAGAACGGATCGTGTCTTAAGCACTCTCTCATAAAACTCATAAGCTAAGGACTCTAACTAAATTTCCAAGAGACAGAACCCACAAAGGGACCCAGTGAGGCAGTTCTCCTACTCAAGGTAACCTGGAAAAGAGCAGAAAGGCTCTGCTCCCCAGGGTTGGAGGGGCGGCCCACCAGAGGGGTGGCCCACCAGAGCGAAAGAACTTCAGCCTCCCAGAGGCAGCCCCAGGGCACTGGGAGCCAGTGCTCCCAGCAGTGGGGGAGTCTCCTGAGCTACGCCCCGGGGGGGGGGGGAACCTCTACCAGCGCAAGCACGTGAAGCTCAGCCCTGCAGTGCAGCCAAGTTCCAGGAAACAGAAGCAGGCAGAATCAGTAAGCAGGAGCCCCCAGGGCATGAGCCCATTGAACCTAGGGAGGGGAGTGAAGCCAGACTGCCTAGCTCTGTCCTCTGCCCCTGGAACAGGACTCTGGGGCTCTGACCACATTCAGATCCTGATCACAGTCTAGGCCCCCCCATAGAACAACAGGGCTCCCCCACCTCAGCCCCATGGCAGAGGGGGGCACACATGGTCATTCACAGTTCAGGAGGGAGGACAGAGCTTCACACATTGAGACCCTTGTGGGAGTGTCCCAAAAGCTCAGGAAGCACCCCCAAAACAGGCTTAGACTGGGAAAATGAGCAAGCAGAGAAACAAGAGGAACACCACTGAGAAATATTTTTCATATGAGCCCAAGAAGGATCAAAGTACTCAGTCTGAAGATGAGGAAGCACAAGCTCCTGCATCTAAAGACTCTAAGAAAAACAGAAATTGGGCTCAGGCTATGACAGAGCTCAAAAAAGACTTTGAAAAATCAAATAAGGGAGTTAGAACAAAAACTGGGAAAAGAAAGTAGAGAGATGCAGGAAAAACATGAAAATGAAGTCAGCAGCCTAGTCAAGGAAATCCAAAAACATACTGAAGAAAATAGCATGCTAAAAACCAGCTTAGGTCAAATGGATAAAACAGTTCAAAAAGTTATTGAGGAGAAGAATGCTTTAAAAAGCAGAATTGGCCAGATGGAAAAAGAGATAAGAAAGCTCTCTGAGGAAAATAAATCCTTCAGACAAAGAATAGAACTCAGAGAGACTGATGAATTTATGAGAAACCAGGACTCAATACTTCAAAACCAAAAGAATGAAAAATTAGAAGAAAATGTGAAACATCTCATTGAAAAAACAACTGATATGGAAAAACAGACTTAGGAAAGATAATTTAAAAATTATTGGAATACCTGAAAGTCATGATCAGGAAAAGAGCCTTGACATCATTTTCAAAGAATTACTATAGGAAAATTGTCCTGATATTCTAAAAGCAGAGGGCAATATAGAAATGGAGAGAATCCACAGATTCCCCCTGAGAAAGAGCTCCCAAAAAACCAACCCCTAGGAATATTATAGCCAAATTCCAGAACTCCCGAGTCAAAGAGAAAATATTACAAGCAGCCAGAAGAACACAATTCTAATATCGTGGAGCTGCAGTCAGGATCACACAGGACTTAGCAGCAACTACATTGGAAGATTATAGGGCTTGGAATATAATATACAGGAAGGCAAAAGAGCTTAGAATGCAGCCAAGGATCAACTACCCAGCAAGGCTGAATGTCCTCTTCCAGGGAAAAAGACGGACTTTCAATGAACCAGGGGAATTTCAAATGTTCCTGTTGGAATGGCCAGAGCTGAACAGAAAGTTTGATCTTCAGATACAGGACTCAGGTGAAGCATAGAGATTGGAGGAGAGGGGGAAAATATGAGGGATTTGATGATGAACTGCATGTATTCCTGCATAGAAAAATGACACTGATAATACTCATATGAACCTTCTCAGTTAATAGAGTAGGTAGACAGAGCTTTTATAGTTGAAGCACAGGAGAAAGCTGAATTGGAAAATAAAATATGGTGTAAAAATGGAGTCAATAGAAAAAAGGGAAATGTAATGGGAGAAAGAAAACGGAGAAGGGGAATAGGTCAAGATATTTCATATAATAAGATTTTTCTTTATTACAATGAGCTATTGCAATGATATGGAAGGAGGAAGGCAAGGGGGAATGAGGGAATCTTCACTCTCATCAGAGGTGGCTAGGAGAGGAAACAACATATATATTCAATGGGGTATAGGCATCTGGAATAAGAAGGGGGGACAGGGGAAGGGGGTTGATGTGAGTGATGGAGGAGAGGATGGACCATGGGGGGAGAGTGGTCAGATATAACACATTTTCTTTTTTTTTTACTTCTTGCAAGAGGCTGGGATTGGAAGGCCTGTCCGGGACCATAGGACCAGGTAGATGTTGGACCTAAGGGGTGGTATGGGGGCTCAGGGACTCTTGGCCCCAGAGCCGGGGATCTGTCTGCTGCACCACTCAGCTACCCTACAGCAGAGTCAAAGTGAAAGGAGAGAGAAAATATAGTACATGGTAGTGGAGAAATATGAAAGGAGGAAGTTGCGATCAGCAATGGCAACAGTGGGAAAATATGGAAATAACTTTTGTGATGGACTTATCATAAAGATTGTGATCCACCCACAACAGAGCTGTTGGTGTTGGAACACAGACTTAAGCACATTTTATTATTATTATTATTATTATTATTATTATTATTATTATTATTATTATTATTATTTGGGGGGGTTCAGGGCAAATGGGGCTGGGTGGCCTGCCTGGGGCCACATAGCAGGGTGATCGTTGGGTGTCTGAGGTCAGATTTGGACCCGGGTGCTTCTGGCTCAAAGGCCAATGTTCTGTCCGCCACCCAGCCACCCCTACTATTATTACTATTTTTATTTTATTTGGGGTCTTTTTTCTTTTTTTTTTTGGTTTTTGCAGGGCAGTGGGGTTGGGGTGGCTTACATGTCACACGGCTGGGTGATTGTTGGGTATACAGGGCTGGATGTGGGCTCGGGTGCTCATGGCCACCTGGCCATACCTACAATCATTACTATTATTTTTTTTATTTTAATTTTTTCTCTCCCCTTTACTTTGTCTCTCAAGCGAGTCTATATTTATGGGGGAGGGGGTATTTCATTTGCTCTTAAACAAGAATATTTTATTAATGTATAAAAAACATTTGTACAAAATGAGAATAAATATTAAAGAAAAGAAAAGCAATTGTAGTGCTGGGGAGGAGCTGTGCAAAATTATCCATTACTCTTTAACATCATTGATTGCCTTGTGGATAAGAATATAGGTTTGGGATACAGGTTACCTGGATTAGGAGAGTCAATGAGTAGACACAGGAAAGTAAGACATCAAGGCTGGCTATTTGATCAGGACCATTACTGTCCTTCCATTGACTCAAGTTATAACTCTTTCATACATTAATTGACTGCTTTATTTAGTTGCTACGGCTGAAAAAAACTTATCTCCTGGTAGCTAGTCCTGACTGCTCTTTTCATACTCTGCCATGCTGACCTTCATATGACAAATACAGGCTCTGTTGCCAGGGACATACTTGAATCCTCTCTAGCTCAATTGGACCTGTCTGTGCTTTTATATCGCAAACAGAGCCTTTGTGAGCCCAGGGTGACCTCAGCAAAACAATGAAACTTCAGAAGAATTCATCTCCCTGATAATAATAGAATTCTAGAATCTCAGCACTGCACCAGCCCTTAGAGACCACCTTGTCCAAACTGTCCCTCATTAAAAATTCTCTCTACAACCTCACCAAAAATGGTTGTTCAAGCCTTTGTCTGGATGCCTCCAGTGGGCATTCTACTTAGGGACAGCTCTCATTCTTCAGAAGCATTTCTTGGGTTCAAACCCTACTCTGAATCTCTACAACATCCAAGTGCTCCCCATTTTTGCTTTCCAAGGCCAAGCAGAATAGATCTAATTCCTTTTTTCCCACCTGTGAGCCTTTCAACTGCTCAAAAACTATCAGCAGAACCCCTAGAATCCTTCTCTTCTTCAGTTTTAAATTCTCCCTGGTTTTTGAACTGATCGCCAGATGGCATGACTTTGAAGTCTCCAATATTAACAGAGGTCTTTTATATTTTTTTGATGGTGAAAGAAGGATTCCAAACTTATGACTTCATTGATGTATGGAATATAGGGAAGACCTCTCTTATCAATGCAAATCGACAACTGATCTGCAACTTATATTCTCAAAGAGCTCTGAGGAGCACCATGATGGGCCCAGGGTCACGCAGAGATAAGAAATCGAATCTTTTTTTATTTGGAGACCAGATCTTTATCCATTATGGCAGGCAGCCCCTGTGAACTTTATCTTAGAGCCCTAATAATGATGGTTGACATGTATATAGTGTTTTACAGTTTACAAAGCACTTTACATAAATTATCTCATTTGATCCTGATAAGTAGTCTGGGAAGAAGATAGAACAGAGAGCAGTTAACTGACCTGCATAGAAATTAGCCCTGTGACCTAAGCTTGATTAGCTCTTTGCTCTTAGCATTGGAAACTAAACAACCAAGAACCCAGGTGTGGATATATAGCACATGAGTGTACACAGACTCACACAGATTCACACACACACACACACACACACACACACACACACACACACACACACCTGATAACTGAATTGCATCTTCCATTACAAATGTATAACTCCTCTCCCAATAAACATTGCCTCCCCTAATCAAGCTCTGCCTCATGGAATCACACTGGAATTTGAAGGATAAATTCCCCAACAGAGGGTACTACAAATTCTGTCTTTTAGAAGAAAGAGAAAGTAGCAGCCTGCATCAAGCCAGTCTCATTTTTCCCTGTTAGTAGAGAGCTACACACACATCTCATCCCCCCCACTTGCTCAGCCTCCCTAGGGTGAGGGCTGGAGGGAAAAGGTGCTGGCTGCCTCCAAAGTCAGTGGTAAATAAAACAAAATATGAACTACATTAAAAGCAGGAGTTGTTGTAATGGATGGTGCTGAAGGATTAGACATCCCCTGACTTTCCAGCCTAATGAAAGGCAGCAGCTCGTCATATAAAAAAATCATGAGCTGCTTCATTTGGCATTTTTTTAAAAGTTTCTCCAGTTGGAAGGTAACAAACTGTTCTCAAGATTTCATCCCAGAGGAAGCATTTCCCCAGATGGAAGTCAGAAACTGGTAGTGAAACCTGGCCTGCAACCAGGAAAAGAAGAAAGGAGAGGGAATTGGATCCTTCCATTGGAGGTAAAAGATGTGAAGGAAAAGGATGGTCTGATCCTGATCCCTTTGGGAACTGGAGGGCAAAGGAGGGCAAGAGGGAAGCACCCCAACAATGATCCACAGAGATAGCAGAGACAGGGGTGAGGTGTTCATCATAGGATCTCAAGTTAGGTGCTAGAAAAGACTGAAGAGACTAATGTCCTCTTTTTATAGATGACAGACCAGAAACCCAGAGTAGTTGTCATGTGACTTGGTCAGGGTCATACTTAGGAAGTGAACTCATGTTCCCCAATTCCAAATTTCCAGCCCTATGGCAAGATGTGTTCCTCCCCCTCCAGTCTGGGACCCATGTGCTTTCTGACAGTGCGCACACACACACACACACACACACACACACACACACATACACACACACAAACACGTACACACATATTAGCTCATCACCATTCTAAAGTCAGGACAAGAGAGACTCAGATACTACAAAAACTGGATGTCTGGGTTATACAAGATTAGATTTACTTAATTTGGGCATGTTAAGGCTTCCAAATTGAAGAATGTGAATTAAGTGGAGACAACAGCATCATCTAATCTGAGTCTCTAATCTTACATAGGAGGAAACTGAGGCTAGCAAGCAAAAAGACATTCTCAAAGTTCCACAGCTATATAAATGACTTGCTCAAAATCACCTAAAACAAATCAGAGAACAAAATAAATGACCCTAGAAGCCAAGCTTCCTGGATCCCATCATGCCCACCATATCCGTCCCCTTCTCCCAAAACACAACAGCCCTGCTTCCTACAATTCTCCATCTATGAGAACTAAATAGCCCTGGTGAAATGGAGAAGATCAGCCTCAGAGTCAGAAAGACTTGGATTCAAAGACGACCCTAATATTCTAATTTTGGGGACCAGTTTCTCATCCTACTAAGCAGCTCCCACTTTGGTGCATGTAGCTCCTCTCAGCAGTTCAGAGGAGTAAGACAAACAGCCCTTGGAGATCAGCTATGGACAATGTTCTCTCAGCCAGAGGAAGAAAAAGAAAAGAAAACAAAGCAAAGCAAAAAACCCTACAGAATCTGAATGAACACTACATTCACTTTTTTTTTTTAATTTCTCTTATGGATTTCTTTCCTATCTCATGGTTTTCTTTCTTTTCCCTTGGTCCTAATTCCTCATACCAAAAATGACTCATCTATAAACATGGTAAACACAAATGTGTATGTACAATTTTAACCTAACTGTTCACCACTGAGGGGAGGGTGATGGAAAGGGAGGATGGAAGGAAATTATGTAACTTCAAAATATACATAGGCATATGGATGACAGTTGGAAAACGTTCATAACATATAATTGGAAAAATAAAATCAATTTTTTAAGAAAAGGCTGTCAGTTGTAGAGAAGGTGATGATTTGTATCAGTCAAAAGAGGTTAGAAAGAGACTCTCCATATGATTACAATGAAATGACAGGTCCATCTCCTATCCTTTGTCCTCCATACCAGAGTCACAGTTCTCAGTTGTTTTTCTACTATTTGCTTCCTCAGTGAATAGCTGAGCTTCCTTGATAATTACTGCAGTGAAGCCCTGTCTCAGGTCCATGGGAGTGGAGAAGGCTGGGGTGACCCCACAACCAGGCTTTCCCAGAGATCCTGCAGGGGCTGCAGGAAGCAAGAGAACAAGATGATGGGTCCTGGTCTCTGAACAGAACTTGTTCACTAACTCACTGTGTGGCCTTGAACAAGTCACTTACCCTCAATCTCCTCCTTTACAAGATGAGAGGATTGGCCTGATCACCTTTACAGCTCCAAAGTATCATATATATATTATATATATATATATATAAAATATATATATGATATATAGGTATGTATGTATATGCATATATATGTATACATATATGTATGTATATGTGCATATATACATATATGTTATATGTATATATATACACAATTATACTTCATATCTAGTCATCACTATGGTATACTCAAAATGATGTCATCTCCTAATATGGTCTCTACTGAGTTACCATTAGAGTATACCATACAAATAGGCAGTCACCAACCTCAAACTTGGGGTAGATAGGAAGCAGAGGGATAGCACACCAAGCCTGGAACCTGGCTTCAAACATTTTTCATCTGTATAACTCTGGGTAAATCACTTAATCCTATTTGTCTCAGTTTCCTCATCTGTAAAATGAACTGGAGAAGGAAATGGCAAACCACTCCAGTATTTCTACCAAGCAAACCTCTAGTGGTATCACAAAAAGTTGGACACACTGAAAGCACTGAACAACAATAAAAATCTTCACTTATATAACATATCCAACAACCAACCACCAAGGTGGACAGAGAATTCAATCAAGAGAATTGGGTTTCAATCTCAATAATGACATGTCCCATCAATATGACCATGGGCAAGTCATTTAATCCCTCTCCATCTCAATTTTCTCATCTATGAAGTGGTTATGAGAATTCAGAGGGATGTTGAGAGCTATTTTACGTATATTGTTCACCAATCTTCAAGACATACTAATGCTAGGGGGCCGCTAGGGGGCGCAGTGGATAAATCAGTGGCCCTGGAGTCAGGAGTACCTGGGTTCAAATCCAACCTCAGACACTTGATAATTACCTAGCTGTGTGGCCTTGGGCAAGCCACTTAACCCCATTGCCTAGCAAAACCTAAAAAAAAAAATACATACTAATGCTCCATTATTATCAAGGTATGCTGAAACAGCTCATGGGGGCTCATGAGAGCTAATTGTTAAGTTTTCAGCATGAATGTTTGCATCTCATAAACTCGTCAATGTTCCAGTTCTTAGTTTATTGCTTTGTTGATTTTTATATTAAAGAAAGCAATGGAGAAATATTGTTAATACAGGAAATATTTTAAAGTGGGTCATGCATTTCAAAGAGTCGATTGTTAAACATTTACCAGCACAAATTTACCTCCAATGTATATACTAGGCCCCAAAGAGCAGAATTGAAAGCAAAGGGTGAAAGTAGCAGAGGCACATTTAGTCTAATGAAAGGGGAAACTTTCCAATAATTAGTATTGCTAGATCAGGAAGGGTAGATGTTCTGCATCTGAGGGAGATTCTCACTCGGGTGGAGATTGGACAAGTTGTCCTTTCTAGACCATACTAGGTCTGAGACTGAGACTCCAGGCCCTGTATTCACTTGGCCAGTAAAATCATTCTTATCCCTGAAATACTAGTGCCCACCCTCCATTGCCCTGGAAGCCTGTCCTGGCCTAGATATATGAATTGGATGGAAAGTCAGGCCAACTTCCTATGCCCTCTGAGCAGGAGACACATTCTACCTCTCCTCCCTGTTCTCCTGGACCTCATCTTATCTCAAAGCACCCTTTACTCCTCTTATGCACTAGTCCCTTCTAACTCGGAACCACTCATGGACAAACCTTCCACCACTAACTTCCTCTTCACTATGCATCTCCGTGAAATAAAGGTGACCTTGGGCTATTGAAGACTAGCCCAAAGGACAGAACACCCAGGCAGGTCTTGCCTAGTCAAAAAGCCTGTGAGCATAACCCCAGCAACCATCTCTTTGTCAGTTGTCTGAGAACCAGCCCGGCCAAGGGAGGACAGGGACTCATTGGCAGAAGGCTGAAAAGAGGATAATTAAGATTTTTGGCCACAATAGCTCCAGAAGCCTACCTCCTGAAGCACAGATATAATTGTGGAAGGAAGGCCCCTGCCAACAGAGTGAAATATACAGAGAAGCAGCAGAGAAGAAAGAGGTGTCCTGTTTTCCCTTCCAGCAACATCATAGCCCATTGAAGAGCCCTACTCTTGGAAGTGGGAGATCTTGGTTCAAATTCTGTCTCTAATACTTAAAGACATGGTGATGTCCTTCTGATCCTCTCTGAGCATTAAGGACAAACAAAAACAAATTATATGATCATCAAGAAATTCCTATATATTTTCCAAGTCTCAGTGTCCTTATCTGTATAATGAATTAGTACAATGAATGTAGTAATGATTCCAACTCCCCACAAGGTAATTGTGAAGAAAGCACCCTAATAGAAAGGGGAACTGCAATATTATTAACAGAACTATGACCCAGCAAGGTACACTTTCCAAATTATTAACTTAAATGAAATTATGTAGGTACAGTGCCTGTCTACCTTTAAATGTATTAGATGTCATATATTAAATATACTATACACATTCTAATTGCTACATGCCATGAACTGAAGATTGGGGTAATATAAAGAATAGATGGGGCGGCTAGGTGGCACAGAGGATAGAGCACCAGCTCTATCAGGAGTACCTGAGTTCAAATCTGGCCTCAGACACTTAATAATTCTAGTTGTGTGGCCTTGGGCAAACCACTCAACCCCATTGCCTTGGAAAAATAAATAAATAAATAAATATAAATATATATATATATATATATATATATATATATATATATATATATATATAAAGTGGACCTCTAGGTTCTGGACTATCCTCCAATCATCCTGACCAATGTTTCACCATTGGATTCCTATGACTCTGGAGGCGAGAGTGAGTCTGACGACTTCGCATAGGTTTGTCTCACTTCAATCCAATTCACTCACAAGTCAAGATATCACTCTTATGATGTCCTTGATCCTCTTTAAGAACAAATAATAAGGTCTCTAGGCCTACTCCAGGCTGTGACCCTAAAAATTTAGGCAACTCACCAAAACTAAAATTTTCAAAACACATGCTGACCAGTATTGGCGGAGAATCTATCCTCACTGGGAGTTGACTATACCAATATGGCGGATTCTAAAATATAAAAAATCCATGTCCATTTGTATGCATTAATTCATGAGGAAGCTTAAATCCTAGAAGACTTCTAGGTCCATGGTTGCTTGCAGCAAGGCAGCAAAAACTGAGTAAGAAAAGATGAGGCTAGCAGTGGTCCTGGCATGGGGGTAGCTTTTGTCAATCATTTGAAATCCTCTTGGGGGGAATTATGAGTGTCTGCTGAGTTTCTTATAAATCAGATTATCCTTCCACTGAGATTGGCAGGCCTGGAGAAGCAAGCCCTTCCGAATTGCAAATGAGTTTTTAATTGTCAGTGTGACCTTCTCTGGCTCTTTGTGGAGTCCCCTCTCAGGGCCTCTCATAAATCCCAGCCCATCAACCTTGCTCCCCCATATCTCCGCAGACCTCCTCCTCAGATGTTCTTTGCATCCTACTCAGATTCTAGGGAGAAGGTCAGCATCCCCAAGGAGCTAGGCCTCCAGTCCCACCCAGGAAAATGCCACTCAGTGGGTTCCAATGTACTAGCAGCAGGTGGAGTCCCCGTGTACTTAGCCTAGATGGAGAGCAGATGCTCCAGTATCTGTAACCCAGCAAGGAGGACACGGACCTCCCAGAAATAACACATGTCGAGTTCATGATGACATATCAGCTTGATGGGCTTCCCTGTGACAGGCTTTCTGAATGGGAGTATGGTAAGAGGACTGACTCTACTCTTTGAGGATTGGCTGGAGGAGTTGGAGAAAACAGGGTCTAGGAGGGACATGATGACTTCTTTCAAGTATTTGAAGGTCATAGCTTTAGATCTGGAAAGGACCCCAGAGCAGATGTAGTTTGTTCATCAGATGAGGATGATAACCATCAACTTTCCCAAGGTCACAGAGGTAATAATTGTCAGAGCAGGATTTGAAACTAGACCCTTTGATCTAGGAATTAGCTGTCTTTCTACTGTATGATGAGGAAATCAGACCAGCTTTCTGTGAAAAAAGAAGGCATAATGGGTAGAGTCTTAAGAGGGATAGATTTAGGTTTCACCTAAGTGAAAAATCTCCTAATATTTAGACTTGTTTCAAATTCAAATGATAGAAACCCCTCCCTGGAGGTCCTCATGAAAGGGTTAGTCAATTTTTCTAGTCAAAAATGGAGGAGGTTCTTGATCATAGATTAATTGAATGAGAGGACTTCAGAGGTCTTAACTCAGATTTTGTGATTCCGTGAAGCTATGACCCCTTAGAAAAATACAGCATGTTGTCAGCATTCTAAGGGATCTGATTTCGAGGTCAGAGACCAATATGGGTAAAGGAACCCTAGAATTCCTCAATTTTTCTTTCTAGTTCTATCCATCATAGGGATCAAGATGAGAAATCTTTAATTTTCCTCAAGTTTCTCAAAATCCTCAATGATACCCAAATCAATCCAGAATCTAGAATCTCTAATTGAATATTGACTGACCACATAAGAGAATGAGATAATGCCATTAGAGGATGGGTGGAATCCACCTTCTTCCCCAGTTACTTGTTACTTCCAAGAAATATCCCCCAGATTCAAGAAAGAATGAATCAAAACACTATAGGTCTGGAACCAGATCCTGCAAAGATTTTTAGTTTCTGGAGCCACATCAGAAGTATATCCCCCTAGAAAAGCATTGAATTTTATTGGCTCTGCCCTGTGTCCCATTCAACCATGAAAGTCTTGCATTTTAGGCTACATTCAAATTCGCTGAAAAATTCAAGCTACTCAGCTGCATGTTGTTAGTTCTTCAATGAAAGTTTGTAGATTTAATCTTGACTTGGAAGTATTTCTAATGTCAAGACCATATAAAATATTAGAATGGGCTTATGTACTCAATGTGTCAAAGACCATAGGAATGAGGATGGCAAAAGGACTGTTGAAATCACCTAGCCCAATCCCCTTAATTTTGCAGAGGAGGAAATTCATGCCAAT
Source organism: Macrotis lagotis (assembly GCF_037893015.1). Taxonomy (NCBI): domain Eukaryota; kingdom Metazoa; phylum Chordata; class Mammalia; order Peramelemorphia; family Peramelidae; genus Macrotis; species Macrotis lagotis. The sequence goes on along the minus strand of NC_133661.1, from coordinate 37,307,635 downwards.
AGAAATCAAATAATTTGCTGCCAAAGGTTCTCCAGGCAGGTACTCCAAATTTAAAATCCAATGGTTTTTTTGGTCTATCATGCCTTATTGGCTAATTCCTTTCACACCTAATTCATTCCTTTCTAAGTTCTCTGACATAATGAACAGATCAGAGAACAAAAATCACCCTTTAAGATCAGACAGTGGCAAGAAAAAGAATAAACCATTGCTTCATTTTGCAGAACTCAGAAATTCTACATGAAACCCAATTCAATCATATTTCCCTAATGCCATTAAGAGGCTACATGATCTACTAAAAAGAATGGTGGACTTCAAATCAGAAGATCTGGGTTCAAATTCTATCTGAGATATTCATTAGCTATGGGACCACAGGTGAACCATATAATCCCTCAGTCTCAGTTTACTCTTTGTAAAATGGAGACAAAAAATATTTGGTCCTTTGGGGGGAAAAATCCCTTATAAACTTTAGAGTACAAAATAAATGTGATTTATTTTTCTTACATATTAAATTAGAAACAGGACAACCAATAGAAATGACAAAAGAACAGATTTGCCAGCTTTCTATAGCTATCCATTATCATCAGTGCTAGTAAAATCACTATAATTACCCTCTGGTACCCAATGTGCTGTGGGAAGACATTAAGAAAAAATGAACCTAAGATTAAGTCAAAAAGGAACTGGACCTGACCAAATACATAGAAAAGAAATTCATGCTGGAAAACACATAATTTTAAAGGCACTCGGGCAACAAGACATGTCAAAGAGAGAAAGATTCTTAAAGAAAAACATACTATACATGGCATTATTAAATGCACACACACACACACACACACACACACACACACACACACACACACACACAGAGCAACCAAGGAGATAGCAGCAATTACCCAACCATCTGCCTATTTTGTCTTTTTGATAAATCTTTTTGAGATGTCTCTGCACTAGGAGAAGGGATACTTTTCTATAGTAGATCATGCCTTCATAGCCCTAAAACTGGCCAACTATAAAGAATAATTGATCCTGCATTGTCATTGTTATTTGCTGATTATGAAACAGCTTATGGCTCAGTAGAGCAAAATAGAATCCAGGGGCTCTCTTTCCGCAAGGGATCTCCATTGTAGAAGTTAAAAATCTTATAAGATTCACTAATAGTTGTAGAATGGAGGTTGCTGAATAAAGTGCTGATTATCAGACATAAGGAGAGTGTAAAATACATTTATCAAAGATGTTCACCAGTGGCTCAATGAATATTACACATAAAGTCGAAATAGAAGGTCTCTAACATATATGTTCTCCATATGATTTCATTTGCAGATGACATTGTACCTATTATACTAAGATCACTTCAGTAAGAACCTGGACAATCAGATAAGACAGTTGAACAATCCACACAGGAAAAAAAAATTGGATAAAGTCTGAATACTCTCTAATGATAACCAACTGGATGAGCAGCCCACTGAGTTAGTCTATTAGTACATATGCCTTGGATGGGCACCGAAGATAAACAATGAACTGGGCCCAGAGCTCAGTAGGAGGAGATTGGGCTATCTCCCATTTGTGCAATGCTTTCAATGCTCACAAGCTAATTGCTGCCATTGAAGCCATCATTTTAACTCTCCAATCAGTAATCTCCCTCAGTACTTTCCAAATGATGCAATATGGCACAAAGTCATGAAACATCACCATCTCCAAAAATATATAAATATTGGAAGAACATTGAGAAAATGGACTTATTTACATCCCTAATAAATTTTATCTCATTAGTTTTAGGACATTAGTTTGCCAAAATCTTTTTGGAACTCAATTCTATCATCTAACATCCTGACTTTCCATACCACTGGAACACTTCACTTAAAACCTTCCCCTTGGCTAACAACTATCCATTAATCCCTACCCTTCAGTTAAGGACATCCAACCAGTTTTCAATGCACCCGATTGTACTATAACTTAGCCCCATCTCTCTTGTCTTACCAATTGGCTAAATTCCTGCTATATCACAAATGTGAAATGGTCCCCATCCATTTAATTTGCCTCTCAAAATAGAAAATAGAGTAAATTTGGAATAAATCAACTATGAAGAAGCCATGTTGGCTCTTGGTGATCACTGGTTCTCTTTCTAATACTCACAGACCATCCATTCAACAACCCTTTCTGGAGTTTGATCAGGTATCAATAACAAACAGACAGGCCCAAGGTTGGAAAAGGGGTATTTCTTGCTAATCAAGTTATAATTTATGAAAACTACCAAACCATAAGAAATGAAAGGGACAGTTTCAGAGAAACCTGAAAATACACAAACTGATTCAAAGTGAAGTGTGTAGAATCTAAAGTTCAATTTATACAATAAACAAACAGTTTTGTTAAGACTTCAGAACTCTTGTCAATGAAATGACCAACCATGATTTTAGAGTATTCATGATGAAGCATGCAACCCATCTCCTGACAAATGGCTGATAGCACAGAACAATACATAGATTTTTTTTTTTGGAAATGGTCAATGGAAGAATTGGTTTTCCTTGACTGTACATATTTGCAACAAAGGTTTTTCTTAATTTTCAATGGTCCATTGAAAAAAAAATTACTTTAAAAAATTGGCTTTTCTCCCCCCCCCCCTTCTGTAATGTGGACAAGCATCTGTCAGCCAGCTGTTTGAGTTAGGAGTCCCCATGTTTTAGCATAAACAGTTAATGTTATTGAGAGAATAAATTGGTTACTGAATAATATCTTGTGAATAAGAGAAATAACATAACTCTACGTGAGATGAGGGAGAAAGAAAGAGACAATAGGGAAAAAAATTATGAATGACTGAGTGCTGACTGAGATGGTGTTCATGACTTAGTAGGAAACGCAGACTCAAATCTTAGTTTAGGGTAAATTTGGAGAAAGTGGTCTCTGAGCATGTCCCATTGTGGATGACCTAGTATTAGGAGTGGATTTTAAAAGTAACTGACATTCATGTAGGATTTTTTTTTAGTTTTAATTTTTGCAAGGCAATGGGGTTAAGTGGCTTGCCCAAGGCCACACAGCTAGGTAATTAGTAAGTGTCTGAGGTCAGATTGGAACTCAGGTCCTCCTGACTCCAGAGCTGGTGCTCTATCCACTGCTCCACTTAGCCACCCCCATGTAGTATTTTTAATATGTGCAAATCATTTTATAGCTATGCTCCTCATTTGTGAGCATCACAACAACTCTGTAAGTCCTGCAACAATTAATCTTCTCATTTTATAGGTAAAAAATGACACTAAGTGGCTTATCAGGAACAAACAGCTACTCATATCAAAGGTGAGATGTGAATCAAGTTCTTTCTGTCTCTTGGTCCAGTGCTCAAACCACTATAATCTGCTGCCTCTGTCTGAATCAATCAAAGTCTGAGACCTTGCCCGTGGCACTGATCAATGCAAAAGGGTGCAAGGCCTAGGTCTTGAACCCTTCCATGTAGCAGTTTATGTAGGTGGGAAGTGAGGAGCTTGGTCAGAGTAGGCTTTGAAATATATATGTGAGACTGCATTTCTAAACACTCCTACTTTCTAAAAGGAATCCGTGAATGATCTGGGGAAAGGAAAGGGATACAAAGCTTGGATGGAAGCAACAAGTATTCAGTTCTTGATTACAGTGACACCAGGGTTCTCTGACATGGTCCCTTGACAGCAACCACAGTAGGAAGGACTGAGTGGTTTATGTCAGACAATGTCCTAAAAATACAGGAAGAAATTCCACAGAGAATCTATCTGTAATACATAGCCAATAAAGTCAGTTCAGCCCCAAATTACCTCTCACCAGGACTATACTAACATATGTCTAACAGGTCTTGCTCCCCTAGTCTCTCCTCTTTCCAATATAGCATTCATGAAACTGCCAGGCATTCCCCCTCTTGCATAGGATGTCCTCATGTTGCTCAAAACCTTTCAAAAATCCCCCATTTTCTCTGGAAAGGCAATGTAGTCTGATGGAAAGAAAAACATCAGAACACCTGAGCTCCAGCTTTTCCCCTGATATTTGCAAGTTGTGTAATTTTACCTCTAAGCCTTAGTTTGTTCATCTGAAAATGGGGATATCTTTACTAATAACTTACTTAGGTCATTGCAAGAAAGTCTTGAATAAACGTCACCACACTAAATATGAGAGTCTTTCCTATTGAATAAAAAAACACAATCATTCTTCTACCAAAAGTTCTAGTCTCCAGGATACATGAGACAAATCATTCCATCTATCCCTTCACACACTATATGTTCCAAATAAAGTGGATTACTTCCATTGCCAGTCTTATTGAGTTCCATCTAGCTTTGGAACTCTGCATATGCTGCTCCCAGGTTTGAAATGTTATATACAACATTAACTATTGGGATCAGCCCTTTAAGATTACCACTTCTCTAGTGCCTCCAATTATTTCCCAAGTTGTAAGGAGACCTATAAGGCCTGAGGAAAGGGAAAAACCTTCCAAACAATGAGAACTGCTCAAAGAGAATGGGGACCTTGAAAGGTAGTTGCTTCCCACCTTACTTCATTGAAGTCTTCAAAAAGAATCTGAATGATCATCGTGATGAACCACTTTGGATCTCCATCAGCCCCCACATTTTTCTTTTTCTCCTCCTTTTTAGATGGTTTTCCCCATTAGATTGCATTCTACTCTATATCTGTCCTATGAGCTCATTCTAAAACCTGCATTATAATTATTTTATCTATTTGTCTTATCTTCTGACAAAAGTTTCTTAAAAAACAAAGAATTTATATAGTACTTAAAGATATAAAGACTATATCCATTAGCATATGTCATATACTATATATTATGTGTTGCTGTTACTTAGTCATTTCATATGTGCCCAATTATTCATGACCCTATTTAGGGTTTGGGGGAAAAAGATATTAGAGTGGTTTGCCAATTCCTTCTCTAGTTCATTTTACAGTTGAAGAAACTAAGGCAAATAGAATTAAGCAACTTGCCCAAAGGTGTGTGTATGTTACATATATGTGTGAATACTTAAAAATTTAAATTATTTGCAACCTTGCCTTTCCATATATAATACATATTACTGGCTCATGCTATGATCCAACTAAAATTACTTTCTCAATAGCATAAACTATATCTTTTGTCTCCATGCTTTTGTACTAACTGATCCCCAGGGCTGGAATGTATTCCCTCCTCATCTCTGCCTCTTGGAATTCCTAATTCTTCAAGATTCATTTAGAGCATCATCCTCCCTACAAAGGCAGAAGGTATCCCTCTCTTTTATGTATGGTGGCTCCCCTATTAAAATGAAAGTTCCTCATGGACAGGGACTGGGTCGTTTTTTCCATTGTAACTACAATGCCTATAAATGGTTGCTAATTGTAGTTTGACTGTGTCCCAGTCCTAGAATTTTTAAAATTCAAGGAAGGGATGGAATATTTTCTGACTGCATTTAACTTGGACTATGTGAGGTAAATGGTGCTTTCCACGTGACCAGAAGCTTTGGGGCAATGATAACATAGAGCTCCTTTGAATAATGCTCTTTTTTTAGGGTGAATCAGTCTTTTAATGATTTTCTATACAATTTCTAAATAGGAAATGTAGAACCCAAGAGGATAACAAATGTGAACGATCTTAGAAAAAGTATTAAGCACAATTAATTATTAACAGTATTAAGAAACACAAGAGACTGTTCTTAGCTTTAGTATCATCTTTATTGACTGACAACTACTAAAAAAAATATAGAATTATCCATAATTTACCATCTTCTCCAGGGAGGAGCAGCTGTCCCTGATGAGTCATAAAGATTGAGAGCTGCAATGGATTTCAAAAGTCATCTGGTTCAATTCATTCATTTTTCAGATAAGGAGACTCAGACCCAGAGAGTTAAGGCAACCCATGTGGGATTCAGACTGATGTCTTCCATCTCCAAATCCCATGCTCTGTCCATGGTACCACACTGCCCCTCATTCAACTGAAGCTAAAAATCACAATACCTAAGTGAGCCTCTTCTACCACTACTTTTTCATGAATCACAAAATGTAAGAAATCTGTGAAGTGAAAAATGGCTCATCAGTTCTGCTGTTCATCAGCATTTTTCCTTTGGAAAATCTCTCTCTAGGCTTCATCTTTAGAATTCTACATGCCATTAATCAGAGGCTCTTAACCTAGCCTCCATAAATTTTTTTATTAATATTTTGATACTATATTCAAATATAATTGATTTCATGTGTAATCCAAAGCATTTAAAAACAATATTCTGAAAGGGATCCATAGGTTTTACCTTAGGGCTTCAACGTTATAATATACAATAATATACAAAAAGAGCAAATAAATGGGATTAGAAGTAGATGGTAGATCAAATGAAATAATGGATTAAATGGAATAAGCATTTATTAAGTCCCTATTTTGTACATAAGGTCTTAGAGATGAAAGACACTTTGAAACATGAGTCCAACTGACTCATCTCATGAACAAGGAAACTGAAATCTTAGAAGTTATTTGGCCAAGACCTTACAAGTAATAATAATAGCTAGCATTCACGTGGTACTTTAAGATTTTGTCAAGCATTTTAGAAATATCACATTTGAGCCTTACAACAACCTTGGGAGGTAGGTGCTATTATAATTTCCATTTTCTGGGAAAGAAAACTGAGGCAAAGAAAAACTAATTATCTCGTCCAGAGTCACATGCCTAGTCAGTGTCTGAGGTAGGGTTTGATTTGGGATCTTCTCGATTTAAAGTCCAAAGTACTATCCATTGCCCCACTTAGCCATCTTTAGAGATGGAAGTAGCAGGCTCTGCCTACACAAACCCAGGCTCTGCCAACACCCACCTATTTAACCTTTATCTCTTATTTCCTCTTCAAATCCAAACCAATAAGATTGAACATGATGGCCTAAAAACTGAAGTTTCTATATCTGTGAACTGCATCTCCCAACCTGACTCGTGAGTTTCTCAAAAGAAGAGACTGGGTCTTTTTCTCCTGTTTCTCTCACAGGACTGAGGACATAGATAATAATCAATCAATCATTTATTAAGCACCTACTGTGAGTCCATCCCTATGCTGGAGTACTGTCTAAATGCTTGCTGAGTTGAATAAATCATATCAGGGACACAGTCAGTGGGAGGCCTAGGAAAGGAAGGAAGCTGAGGAAAAAGGAAGGAGACTGCAGACAAAGTAATTTTGAATGTGGCCAGCCTTCTCTGAAGTGTTACAAATTCTAATCTTATTCTGTGCCTCTCCCCATTACCACCCGGGGGGACCCTTCCCAAGCACAATAGTACCCATCAGAGCAACAACTAATGTGAAGAAAATGGGACTTTGCCCAGGGGTACAGACATATGGGGATGTGTTCCTCCTAGTGGAAACTTCCAGTCTTGTTTTTTGAATCACAATCATCCTGCAGCCATTCCCAGATGACCACTCCCAAGTTTCCATCACTGTGACACCCCTCAAGAGTTTGGCTTCCCTCTTGGGGAAGGACAAGAATTAGATTTTCTGAGGCATGGTTTTCCACAAGTATATCTACATCATACTGTCATTGCCCACCCTGTGGCTCACTCAACTGTTTTTAACCCAGGAGACCACTCTAGCCAAAGTTCTGGTACCTATCATTGTACAGAGAGAGAAAACTTACATCACTCAATACCAGACATGTAAGAACATGAAGAGACCTTTGAGATCATCTACTCTAATTCCATCATTTGCTACATGTGAAAACTGAGAAATAGTAGTTCTACCTGAGCCAAGGTTCAAGGTCCAATTCTCTTTCTGCTCCTCCCCATTGACTTACCTTTGATGTCAACAACCAGAGAGTGGTGGATGTTGATCTCATGGGAAACTCCTGCCTTCATACCACAACCCAGCCAAAAAATTGTCCTTCCATGATAAGTAAAAGGTAACCTGGACCAAAGTATCATATCTCACATACTCTATCCTACCCCATAGGCTATTATCAGTAAAGTCAAATCATGAGAATTGGTCACAAGAACTGGAACCCACGTGGCAGGGGGCAATTGCTCATACCTCTCTAGGCCATGAAGCTGTTCTACATATTCCAGGCCAGGTTGTTTAGTACATCACAGGCAAGAACCAATTAATATTTGATCTAGAGACCAAGGCCACATAAGCCTCTTTGGATTTCGGTCCTCTGAGAACATGTATGAGCAACAGTCACCTAAATCCACTGGGTCTTTGAAAAATTTATTAAGTGCCTATTATTTGCTAGTGCTAAGTGGAAATACAAAAAAGACCAAAAGATAGTCCCTGCCTATAAGGCACTTACAAAATTTCCTTGGTTGAAGAGAACACCACCAACAAATCCAGAAACAGAACAAAATAAGGTCCTGGAATGCCAAGCATAATTATAGACTCAGAGATTTACTCATGAAGAATCCATGAAGTCATACAATACAACTTCTTCATTTGACAGTTGAGGAAACTGAGGATAAAAGAGGTTAAGTGACTCAGCCAAGGTCACACAGATGGCAAATATCAGAACTGGTCCTCTGACTCTAGATCCTGTCTCTGTTGTTTCTTGGGAGGAGACAAAGCAATCATCCCTACCTCTGTTAATAGAACGATGAAGGGTCATGTCATATGAGGACCAGTTGAAATGAACTAGAAATATTTATCCTGGAGAAGATAAGTCTGAGGGGGAGGATGACAGCTGTTTTCCAGCTGCAAAAGAACTAAAACAAGGGAGCAGGAGTAGGTACATTCTTCTTGACCCCAGAGGATGCAATCAGGACAATAGATGAAAACAATAAAGCAAATTTAGACTTGATAGCCGGGAAATCTACCTAACTGTTAGAGCTGCCCCAAAATGAAATGAGCTACCTCAGGAGGGAGTGGGAGCCCTTTTCTCCTTGGAGCCCTTCAAGCAGAGACTGGAGGACTGCTTCTCAGGGATGTCTAGGAGCAGATTTTCATTCAGCAAGGGATTACATTAATCAGACGCTCCTGTTCCTACTAACTCTGAGATTCAGTGAATCTATAATTACTAACTGTTTTGTGGAGTCATCCAACTCCTTTCTCAGCTCAAAAGCAAGGTTTGATTTGTATTTTTCACTCAACAAAAGGGAATCAGATGTTGTAGGCCACAAACTCAGACAGGAAAAGGAGGGGTAGAGGAAGCCCCCATCTCACTATGTATACAAACATATATATATATATATATATATATATATATATATATATATATATATATATATATATATATATATATCGCATACGCATATACCTAATAGATACAGCACCAGAAGAGCCAAGTGAATCCATCTTGTCCCCCAAATTGCAGAGAATTGTTTGTCTGTTCATCTGCAAGCTCGATTCCTAGAGTTTGTCAGGCTTAATAGCAGCCAAGATGTATTGTATGTTGGAGAAAATGAATTTCAACATAAACCCACAGCATACAAGTAATATAAAAATTTCATTTGTGTTGCAGAATTTCATCTGTATAGTATGGCTCAATTCCGGAGGGAAGAAGCAAATAATACTGTGGTTTGATTCTGAATTAATATTGACTGCTCTTGGAAAAGTTTGTGTTTTGTGGGCAACATAGCTTCGCTCATTTCAAGAGCGGGAGGCAGATGACGCTTACACCAGAGGCTACCACCATGCCTCCAAGGCAACCATGGTGTCTTATTAGCTAGATTTGGTGCTGTGATCTGATTCTGCCTTTGTTTCATGACAGCTTCCACCCAATGTGTCTGGTTATATCCTCTGGGGTCAAACGGAAACTTACCTATTTTATCTTTCAAATGGTAGTCTTTTAAATTTCTAAAGATATCTCTCATGACCAACCCCAGGTTTCTCTTGTCCTGATCTAATTTCTTCAACTGGTCCACATTAACCATGTGAACTTGAACAATATATTTAATATATATTTAATATATATATTTAATATATATAATATATTTAATATATATTATAATATATATATAATATATATATATATTTAATATATAAAAAAGAGGGTGAAATATAAACAACTCTGTCAGCATGATGAGTCCTTTGGAATGTGAGGACTCAGGATGAAACATTCTGCCCAACTACTGGCAGAAAATTGATGAACTCGCTACAGACAAAAACATACACACACACACACACACACACACACACACACATATATATATGTATATATATACATATATATATATATATATATTAGACTTGAAAGAATTTGTTTCACTTGACTGAATACTTAATTCTTTATTTTTAAAAAGGTGGGGGAGGGAGAAGTGGGAGGGAGAGGTAGAATTTTCTTAAATGAAAAAGAATTTTTTTAAGTGAAAGAAATGGATTGTCTTTGGATGAAGTAGTTTTTGCCTCATTTTAGACCTTTGAGAAAAAGCTGATTGTCTAATGATACACTGTAGAAGGATTCTTTGTTCAGGTATGGCTTAAACTATAATGATGGCAACTTAAATTTATAGAGGGCATCCCAAAAGTCTTAGTTTGTCTTTAAGCTTTGATAGTTGCATAAAGACTCTTGAGACACCCTATATAGCACTATTAAGTTGGCAAAGCATGATTGGATCCTCCTAATAAGTCTTAGAGTTAGGTTCTATCATTACTATCCCCATTTTATAGATAAGAAAACTGAGATTCAGATGTTGAATAATTAGCCCAGAGTCCCATAATTATGATCTGCCAGGACATAATTCTAGCTCTCTTGGTCTGCTCACTTTCTCCATTAGAGCACCTTAATTGTCCTTATATTAACAAAAAATAAAAATGGCACACCATGGCACACCTAGGAAAGAAGAGAGACTCCATGCCACACAACCAATAACTTGAATGCCCTCAGAGATCAGAGAAATGACATCTTGTTAGAGGTTGTTGCATATTCTTCACAGGCTTTGAGCCCTAAATGTCTGACTAAACCAAATGAAATAGGGATCGGTTCCAACTATATGAGAAACCCACAGTCAAGTTTCCATAACATGGAAACACAGAATAAGGATATAGGTGGTAATATAATAAGAGTCTGCCCTTTATGGACACAAAGCCACACTTTCCAAATTTCACAATGGAACCCTACCAACTTCACTAATTGGTTAACTGGTCCTTTGTCTACCTTGGATGATGTGATAAAGCCCCTAAAAGTAGATATAACTCTTTGGTCCTGATGAATACCTCACAATCATCCAGGTTGTTATTGCTATTGACCTGGAAGTGCACCCACAAGGAATGACAAGACCTGGAGAGCTCTACTCATCAGTGCATTATGTAACCTGTGTTATCTACAGAAAAGAAGCCATTTTCCCCATTTGCCTCATTGACTCAGTCTCAGTGAATCCTGACCTGGCATTTTGGGACCAGTGTGCACCTGGCCTGGAACAATCTCATTTTGTTATTCTAACTGAACAAAAGCAACAAAGGCAGAGGGGGCTGACTATTGGGTCAAGGATCTTAAATGCTACCAATTCAGTTTGAATGGGAGCCAGTAAAATGATTCAGCTGCTAAGAGTCCATAGAGCAGAAAATGTAGAATTTAGAAATTATTTTATCCACATCCTTCTTTTACAGGAGAAGAAAACTGAGGTCCAGGAAGGTGAGGTAACTTATCCTAATAAGGAACAAAGTTGGGACTTGAATCCAAGCCCTTTGAATCCAAATTCAGTGCTCTTTGGGGTCAAATATCCCCAAATCATAAATACTCTTCCAAATGGTAGCCATCCAAATGAAATGTACTCTTTCTAGGTGACCTGGATTCTAGCTCCAACTTAACAGATAATTAGCTGCATGACCACGGAAGAGTCACTTTCACTCCCTGCATTTCAGTTGTCTCACTGGTGATCCTCATCATTATTAATAGCAAGCCTTGGTGTCCGATTTTGATACTATTTTAACTGTAGTGGGTCTTTGGATTCAAGTCATTGGTAGAGAAAACTTCTGACTTCTGCCCATTGGTGAGACCATAGCTAGTCTATACACCACCTCTGGGTAAGTGAAACTATGAACAAAAAGGGCAGCATGGCATAGTGGATAGAGGGATAACCTTGGAGTCAGCATCTGGTTTCAAATACTGTACTGCTTCTTGAAACATAGCTGTGTGACCATGCATAACTTTATATAAGCATAGTACCTTGTTTATAAGAGGGACTTAATAAATGTTTATTGGTGACCATAAACAAATCACTTATCTTTCAAGTGTCCCCAGATAACTCTCTAAGATAATGAATTACCAATGAATTGCAATCTGCAATGCTAGAAAGTTTCCAAGATGGGACATCCCTATACTGATGGAATCACAAATAAACAAAAATGGTTCATTTGTAAAATATGGAGAGATCAGGGTACAGTAGAGAGACTGAGACTCACCTACAGCTCACATGAACCTTTCAATGTCCTTATAGGAATCAACTATACCATAGCAATCAACAGCCTCATATTCTAGATGAAGGAATTAAGAAAGATTCAGAGAGGAGGGCAGTTAGGTGGCATAGTGAATAGAGCACCAACCCTGGAGTCAGGAGGATCTGAGTTTAAATCCAGTCTCAGATACTTAATATTTGTCTAGCTGTGTGATCTCAACCCCATTGCCTCACAAAAAAAATAAAATAAAAATAAAGACTGAGAGGGTGGGGGAACCAATCTGAATCTCAGGTCTTCGATATACTGTCTTCCCCCTAGGAAAGCTCTGATCCTTCCTCTCTAAGAGATAAAGAGGGGCTACAGATTAGAGGCTCTTATAAAGTTTCTTCCAACTCTGCAAAAGATTGGATGAGATTGTAATCAAGCAGACAAGCAGGCAATGAGCAGAATGAAGCCCCATTCAAAAAGCAATGCATTTCAGATAGCCATGATTTCCAATTTGCCTAAGGTCTTTAGTCTGTTTGGGAGGTCGTGCCAGAGAAGTGATAGAAAGTCAGTCTTTGAACATTTGGGGTTCAAGGGTAATCTCTAAAATATGGGAGTTGTGTGCAAATTACTTAACTCTTCTGTTTCCCCAATCATCTCTACCTGGGATCTGCATAGATGGAGGAGCTTTTCACACCAAGAGTTCCCTGAAGGCAGAAATGACAGATCTATACTCCATTTTCCCTCCTCAAAAAAAAATTAAAAGATTACTTCCAGATTTCTTCCCCTTCAAACTGACCTTGATGTTGTTTTTTAGGTTACACCTATGATTGGGAAAGCATGGAGGGAAGTTCAAGTCACATGTGCTTGTAGACTGACATCAGGTTGGGGCCCAATCACCCAGCTATCAATGCCCTTGTCCCATGAGCTTCTCCTTGAACTTGAAAAGATAAGGCTGCTCCCAGGGGACCCCAGCTTGAGTCTCAGCACCATCTCACTCCCCCTCATTCTCCACTGATTAAACCAGAGCAGAGTTTCTCCCACTGCCAAGAGAACCACCTTGGGACTCCGAGCATAAAGGAAATGTCGTTGGGTTTGATTACTTTGCATCTCTGCAGAGTCATTTATATGTTAAAGACTTTTCTTTTATTATTATTATTATGAATATTACATCTCTCACAAAATGCAGCAAAACAGCCCTGGATCAGGGGATGCTGTAT